>NC_134651.1:37174291-37474494 GCF_030463565.1 Pelecanus crispus
GCCTTCAGGAGCCTGTGGTCTCACGACGCGGTGGTTGGTATTTTAATAGGCCATGAGCTGCCAATGGCGAGTTGTTCTGGTACCAGTTTCTAGATAAATGAGGTAGGTACAGATTTATTTCTTATTATTATTTTATTGCAGGAAGTTACATCTGGTAGTGTTTCAGGAAAGAACCCAGCATCTGCCTTGGATCAGAAATCTCCCTCACTTCAGGGCAAGTCTGCATGCTTGCAGGCCTGACGGAGTGGGATGGTGAGCTCTGGTGGCACCCACCTGCGCTTGGCTCTGTAAGGTCTCATCCGTGCAAGGACAGACGGATGTGGCTCTGTACGTGGCTTCCCTTTTTCAAACAGGATATGTTCTGCATCCTCTGTGGGCTGCTGGCTCTGCGCTGGGCTTGCAGCCTGTCCTGAAATGGGTCAGGAATTATTTTGTAGCTGTGGCTTGTTGTATAATAGAACAGAAGCCTTTAGGAGTGCCCTGCACCTGCTTGTTTCTTCTGTAATGGCCTGTGACCTCGTATCAGTAACCCATGCTGTAAAGCTGATTATTTCAGGTGTTATTTCAGGTGGCTGGATGTGTTACCCCACCCCAGTACCAGCTGTTTACCCTGCAGGATGAGAGGCTTTTTTTTTTTTCTTGCAGCTTATTCGTATTATGCATTTGTGCACATGCTGGGAGGCACGATACACATTGCTATCGTAACTCCGTAACTTGGCGTCATGATCTCTCTGGTACCATACAGTGAGACTCGGCATCTCATTTAAGTGCCTGGGTTTGAAAGGCACTTCCCATTAGACAAACAGTTGTGCCTGTGTTTGCTGGATGAACAGCCTTCTTGTTTGGTGTATTTTTAATCTGATGAGCAAGAAAGGGAATTGTTCGGCAGGATTTGAAATTGCTGATCTCCATAGGTGTCATTTTCACGTGCTTCTTGTGAGTCTCCCATGTAGCTCAATTGATAAGGCTGAGATGAGGAAAAGACCGAGGAAATTGGACTGGGTTATGGGGATGAGGAAGAAAAGGAAGAGGAAGCACATGGAGACTAGAGGATTGGGAGGAGGCAAGTGTGGAAGGGACAGGATGTTCTAGATAAGCAATAGCATATACAGTCTGTATAACGGATGCTTTCCCTGTGGATAGAAAGTAGCTGAGCTGGCAAAAAAGAGCAGGATTATGCCTTTCCTTTGGCTGAATTTATCATACTTCATTGGTGAGAGGAGGCCTTGAAGGAGGTCCCATGTTGTAGTAGGAGATGGGACTGAAGCTAAAAATACCTTTACAGCTGTGTGCTGTATTTTAAATAAGAAATGAACACTGTCTGTTCAGCCTGAAAGCGCTGAGAGTGCTTACATGGGAGGAAGGAAGAGAGTATATGGATGTACTGTCCTGGAAGGGCTAGAAAGCTGCAGCACTAATTAGTGCTGCAGCTTTCGAGATTTACAGAGGCCATCGCTGCTGCATGTGGTTTGTAACTAGCCTGAAATGTGCTCTCTGAAATAAACAGCTAAGGCTAGAAAACTTTCTTTTGGGATTGTAGCTTCCTAGAGCTGCATGTTTGCCTAAAGGGTGCAAGTCCCTTCTGTTGCCATTCAGTGTACCAAATGTAGAAAATTAAATTTAAGGTCTTGTTCAGTGCCTTAAAGAAATTACCAAGCTTTATGTTCCAGTCTGGCTTTGCCAATAGAAAAGCAGATCAAGGAACCCATAATAGGAAACCCTGTGAAAGGGATGTGGCCTCAGGGTGTCAGTTTGGAGTAGTCGCATACCTCCATTTTTGCTTCCAGAGTAAAACTTTGTATGAAATGACTGCGGCAAGATGTTTCACTGATGGATATCGGGTTAATGATCAACAGAGACTCCCTCAGCCAGCTGCCACATGAAAGACTGGTCAGCACATGCCTACCTGTGCTCCTGTGCTGCAGCTGGAGTTTTCATTCCTCCTGAAATGCAAGTGGTGAGTGTAAGAGTACAAAATGGGGAGGCCAGAGTGAACCCTGCTGAAGTTTTCCAATTGCCTTGTTCTCTGTCCAGTCACTTCTGTTTCCAGTCCTTAAGGGATGATATTACTCATCAAAATAAAAATGCAGATGGCAAGGAGAGGGGGAAGGAAAGGCTTGTCTGGGAAAACTCAGGCTTAGAGAATTTTTTTTTCCCCCCGGCCTTGTATCAGACTCTTTCAGGCTTTATCCATGCTTCAAACAGCAAAGGTGAAGTTGGGTGTGGTATCATGGTTTTCAGTGGATTTTTGTTCACATGTGGGTAGGTTGGGGAGAGGGGTGCCAGCTTGGCTGTGTTTTCATCGTGTTTTTTCTGTTTCTCTTGCTAGTTCCTGTTCTTCCCATCATCACCTAGGCTGTGCCTGCGTGTCACAGAATATGAGGGAGGAATTTAGGATATTTATAATTTGGCAATCTTTCCAGATCTCTTAATGCTCCATTGCCCTGGAACGGAACAATAGTTTTAGCATTCACTCTTTGACGTAGACTTGCTGTACCAGGTCAGCCCTAGCTAGTGCAGTGTCCTGTTTCCAGACTAAGCAATAAGAGCTGTTCAAGAGGCAGTCTGCTTGCCTCTGTTACAGATTAAATATGCAGTAACCCCTCTGTAGGAAAGCTCTTTTCCTGGCTTCTGTCAGCAGCCTGTGATGTTTTATCTCATAGTTTGGTAACACCAGGCAATTGAATCTGCATAAATGCTGAATTCCTTTCAAGAGCAGTGCTGCTCATCTTCTGCCTTCAGTAGCCTGCAGTGCTCCTTGCCACAAGGGAAATTCTGTGTTGTGGAGGAGTGTATTTCCTATAACTGTTTCTTACATTTGCTGCCTTTCTACTTTGAGTACCCTTTTTCTGCTGTACTGGGAGTAGCTGATCATATGTTGGGCCACTGTTCTTTTTAAGGTCCGTTTCTGATGTAGGTTTATATCCGTGGCTTTTCCTGCTTTCTGTGCAAGTATGTCTGTTCTTTCAAAACAAATCTGCGTGTTGTCTTCCCTCCAGAAGTGATGCATACACATCTTCAATGTCATTTGCTCTCAGTAGGGGAGAATCAAGGGAACGTGTCTGAATACAGTTGGTAGTGACAGCCACAGAGGAGGTAAAAACTCTCTGATTCTCAGAAACCTGTTCCTGGCAGCTGAGCAGTGGGAGCCTATGCTAACATCTTCCAAGGACTTAACCAGCACCAACTGCTGTAACAAAATGCAGAGCTCTCCTATATTCTGCTTTTAACCAAGATGTGATTTATGAAATTACCTTTCTCTGAGTAGGACAAGTTGCATCATGAGATACTGGTCTTTCTTAGAGAATTGCGTTTTGTCTGGAGCTGCGGCTCCAGAGGAGCAAAAGCAGCTCTAACTGCTCTGCCTCAGACCCCTTTCTCTCCCCTCCTCTTGCTGGCTCTGGCACCACGGCATAACACCAGGTCTGACACACTCTGGATTTGGGGCAAAAGGGAAGGGAGAGACAGGCAGCGTCTAGAAATGCCAGCCTGTCACCACCAGTATGGTGATGAGTCAGGGGGCAGCAGGCTTTACTCAGCAGCCTTTTTTAATTTGCAAACCTCTTCTGCTGAGTAGCCTTTTTGCTGATAGACCCTAACAGCAATAGATATTGATGGAGGGAATGGCGGTTCAGTGAGAACATGTTTGTACCTTGTCCTTAAAACCAGTGACCTGGTTTGTACTGCTGAACGGTGCCTTTATAAAGGAACCATCATAAAACACTTGTATCCATCATGGAATGAAAAAGCTGCTGTTAACATATAAAGGGCTTTCTCCTAGACTATTGTATTGGTTTTGACTAAATGTATACAGTATAGAAGTGACTCATAGGGGAACATGTCTGAGCACGGTAGGGTGTTACTACTTGGGTAACTAAACCTACTTTTAGCACCGGGGTTGACTTCAGGCGGCTTATTTACTGAAGGGCTCTTTAGCATACTTGAGCCAAATTGCAGTGATGTTACATCACACAGTATTAATGAAATTATTCCAGAAATGAACTTGGCCCCATGTGCAGGTTAATTTGCACTATAAAGACTTCCCTGGTACAGCTATATTGGCAAACTCTCCTGGTTGAAATAGGGCTGATATTGGCAAAAAAAGGCCACTTAACTATTCTGGCATCAGTATGTCTTCATGTGCTGTGAGTCTGCCTGAGAAGCAGAAAGGTTTGTCTCAGTGTACATCACTTGAGTTGGGGATGTTGTTCCTCATCTTGTGTCAATTCCCTTCAGGGTTTTCATTTTCCAGATTTACTATCCCAGCAAAGCCCTGGAATATTGAGTTGACCCATGTCTTGATTTTTTTCTTATCTTGGGGGACATGTGTGGATATTTTTGTTTGGAAAGGTAGCTTTCTTTTTTCTTTATAAGAGCATCTTGTTTGCAAACACAGCTTTCTTGCATCGCAGAGTTGTAGCCATCTCTTGTACCCAGTGTGGTAGGGATATTATCAGAGATCTCTGTGCTGGAGTTTACATTGCTGTCTTTCTTCACTAGGAGTTTAAATTTAGTCAGCAAAAGGCAAATCTGGAATCTCTCAGAATGACAGCTAACACTTAGGGGATGAAGAAAGTTTACAAATATATCAGCAACGGATAATCAGTGAATCTTCATTTTACATCTACAGTCTGCCAGAAGTGAAAAGGCTTTCCAGGCTACAGTGTGATACAGAAACATGTATTGCCTCTGAAATCTGGTGGGTTAATCTACCTTAATCTTATAAGCATCTGTACAGAACAAACCTTAGAGTTTTTCTGAAGCATTTGGGACCTTCTGAAGCTTTAGTTCCTCCATCTGATAGAACCACAGGGGAGATTTGAATTGTGGTTTGTCCAAAGGGCGAACAGGCCCTGGAAGAGTCAGGATTTCCCCCCCCCCCCCCCCCTTAACTTTGGTGGTTTTTACTGTGCAATCGACTTGGTAATGAGCCTGAACACCCCCTCCCTCTGCCCTCCATCCCCCGGTCACATGGAGGTCTCTCAGCTTGGGTTTGCTCATCCCCTGTAACTCCAGCTGACTTGGCTGGAGGTGTAGGTAAGAGTTCAGGAGCCCTTTTAGTTAAGTTGTTCCCATGCCTCTTTTACACATAGAGCACATTTGCTTGTTCAGTGGTCATAGTTGTGGAAAATCAGATCTGAAAGGTGTTTATGCCCAGAGTTAGACAAGTTCTTCAGAGTGTGCTGGGTGTGAACTGCAAGGTAGCCCAGTCGTCTGCAGCACAGAGCAACCACGGGAGCAAGAGGAACAACACATCTGAGACAGACTGGAGGAGGCAGCACCAACATACAGCAACCTGCTTGTAGTAGCTGGGTGGCTGACCTGGGCAGACCCAAGGGAAAGCTGCAGTGCAGACCTGTTCTTGCTGCTTCTGTAACTGAAGTCCTTGTGAATTTGCTTGTGAAAGGAAAGCACTGGTGGTGGGCTTGGCAGCCTGGCATGCGGTTCGTTCTTGGCTAATCTAGCTCCAACGTAGTCTATCAGAACAATAGAAGTAGGAGTCGGTGTGGTGACTCAGTGCATGATCAGAGTTCAAAAAAAGCAAATGCGTCTTTCAGTGTTCAATACACATGTTATTACAGACTTGTGTTTCAGTAACTGAGTCATCTGTCCAGTTATTCTTTTCTTTACACTTAAGAGTTTGGTGGTTCTCTGCTTGTGATGTTTTTTGCTCCTGGCACACATCCCTGGCCTCTGACCAAAAAGAGCTTGTGCTCTGTAGATGTGGCAAGAAGTCCTTGGATATGTGCTACTTCGGGTTGGTCTGTCTTCAGCACAGTGTGTAACAGTAGATGTACTGCACAGCACTTACTGTTACAGTCCCTTCTTGTCCTTGTTTTCGTGATGTCTGGCTTTTCTTCTCTGCTTCGAGATGACAGAATGTAAATTATAAATACCTCAAAGCAGGCTGGCTCTGCTGGACATGTACTGTCTGTAAAGTGCCATGTACACATCCTTTGTTGCTCTGCAGCTGAGTCTGTTAGAATTATTTCCCTTGCCTTCTCCCTGCTCCACCCTTACTTACCCTTCCAAAACTCATCTGACTTGTTCTATAGCTTAAGTTTTAAAGGGTCATTATTCTGTGACTTTCTTTCTCCATTTGGCACAATTTTTACTTTGTTATGCAACTTCTGCTGTAGCACTCAGTCGCCAGCTGCATGCTATTTTTTAATAATTTCCATTGCTTCTCATAGTATTTTTAACATAGTTCATGTTAGGAGGAGCTTAAAGGTTTTAAGATTTAGATACAAGGAATGGTCGGAAATACTTTTTTCTAAAACAACCCGCAGTGCTAGGTTTTAGAAGCCCTGGATGTACTGGAGAGTGTGACTACCCAGTGCAGTGATCTGAAGTACATGAGATGGACTGCACTGGAAAGCTCTTGGCTATGGGACATTCGGCATGAGGTGCAGGATTTCATGTCTATCACTTACAAAAGACACATGTCTGGATGCACGTGACTGGAGTCCAGTAACTGAATTACTGCCTTTCAGAGAAGTTGTTAACACACAACTAGGAATGCTGATGCTGGAGGGTTTTCTACTGGTGATTGACTGCCACCCCCATTCTCCAGTAGGTATTATCACTCCCTGCCTTGTACTGGTGGACCTTTATCAAGATTGATCACTGCCTTGGAGGGAACTGTAATATGCAGTTCAAAAGCTGTGCTCCTACGGAAATAGGCTTCTTCTGGAAATAAGGTTAAAGCCATAAAAAGTCAATCACTCGCCTGCTAGATACCAACTTATTCTTAAGGAGGATTTCCAAGTCATTCTTTGTATCCTGTTTTTATTTCATGCTCGCCTCATTGTTTTTGCTCCAGTTCTTTCCTTGACTGCCTTTCACATAGTTGGTGCTGTTGTCATCGTCCCTTGTCCCCCAGTGAAACAGTCTTGACTCTTCCTTACCTTCGTTTGTCAGCTGTGGCTGAAGTTTCTTCCATTAGCTTTTTTCTTCCGTGTATACTTGCTGTTAATCCTTTTTCCTGTATTTGTCTCTTCTCCAGTCAAATAGGGATTACGCAGGCTGTGCTGTTAACTGCGTAAGTGGAATCTAGTTTCCTGAGCTGACTTTCCCCTTACTTCTCCTTCCCCCTTCGCTCTTCCCCCACCTCCCCAGGTGCCAGGGAACAGCAGGAGTGGATGGAGGTCCATCTCCTGCTGTGAGGCAGAGCTCAGCAAGCATGGTGAAGCCCTCCAGAAGTGCTGGAGCTTGCCTTGTTCCCCTCAAAAAATGCTGGGTCATGTGAATGCTTCATTCTAAAAGCATTGGTGTTCAAATTTGGCATTTAGAGAGCCCATACGTATCTCCCCTCTGGTGTGAGTGAAGAACTAAATTGATAGGTATAAGCTAAGACCCAGAGGGGGATGTGGGTAGGTGTCCTTCTCCGCCATGGGTAACTGGAATGGGTTTGCTGGGAATTCAGAAGTGAATTTTGCAAGTAGGTGGTGGATGTGATCATCTTACTGCTAAACCCTTGTTTAAAACACTTGCAGTGAAACATCCAAATAAGACTTGTTTCAAATGACAAAGGCTTGCTTAGTTCTCTTAGTAACACAGTCTGCATCATCTGTCTCCGAGCCATTTTTCCATCATAACTGCTAATGTCTACTACACAACAACCAGCACTTGTCAGCTGGAGAATACGGGGTTGTTTGCAGTGGGGGAGACGTCCAGCTCTTTGGGTTGGCAGTTGTTCTGGTCAGTGATGTAAGCCCAGTCAAAACAGAGTAACTTTATTGTTGAGAGCTACTTGCAGCCCTTTCTGTTCTGCTCAGGGAAGGCAAAACCCCTCCGTGTAAATAACTTGCCATAAAGCAGTTGTATGCCTCCAGGTTAAACTGTCTTGGATTTCTAGGCATTGTGTATCCAGCTTTTTTTTTTTTTTTTTTTATGATCCTGTGTGGTGTTCCCCAAGGAATATGGTGTGTCATCTCTCATTCTTGGGATGCATTTCCACTGAGTTTCCCAGCACCAATTGCTGCATCGTGTTTGCTTCTGCTTTCTACCTGCGTTTGGCTTCCATGGGCTTGATAACAAGATAAAAAAGACAGCAGCCCTAAGCCTGTATCACTAATGTGATACATTCCCACGCTGCTGTTAGCTGTGCTGTCTGCTGATGGTGCATCTTGTTTGCTGTTGACTTTTCTCCTTTTCTTTGCCAGGCATCTGGATGGTAAAGCCTCAGAACTGCAGTTTTCTTTAATAATACATGTGCTGCAGTGAAGTGCCCTGTCCTAAGCTCATTATTTGGGGATACCTACAGGTTCTGGATCATAGATCTAAACCAGTTAATGGCTAAGTGAAGGCTTGCTTTCTGTTTTATTTATGTATGTTTACCCACCTTTGTATTTTCTATGCTTTATAGGCAGTGATTAGGCCCTCTGTTTGTAGCAGGACCTGCTGTGTCAGTAGGATAGTATAAATTTTGGCGTACTGTGAGCACAGTGGTGGGAATACTGGTTACAGACCTGGGCATCTTAGTTTTGAAACAGTTTTTTCAGGGACTTTTCCTTGCCCTTACCAAAGGTCTATCGTACAGTTTTGCACTAGATAACCTGGTTAAAATAGTAACTATCTTCTCTGGAGCATAACGCAAGATCGTTCCAGACTTTGCCAAGCTAAGGGAGTGTCAGTGATCCTGCTCTTATTCAGCCTTTGGAAGTGTTGGGGAATAGATGACACTGTCTTAATGGTAGGTCTCTGCAGCTGAAAGCAGAGCTGTGTAAAGATACGCTGTAGAAGATGCCCTTCAGATGCAATCTGCTGAAATAACTTGATTCCGCCCCCCCCCTTCCTCCGTCTGTGACTGAGGGGGCTGTACGTGCATTGCTGAGGTTGTTACGTTCCTCCCCAAAAGACCCACTACTGGAGTGTGTCGGGACCCCTTTGAGGGCTGCTTTTCAATCCGTCACACTTAAATGAATCTGAGCTGGTTCTTGGCTCCTTGGCCTCTGAAATGGTGTTATATTTCTTGTGCCTTATCAGGTTGAGATGCTGCTTCAGTGGTGTTGTGCTTCTGCGTGCAGTGGTGAACTAGCAAGGAGGATGCAGAGTACCGTCTGCTGCGAGCAGGCAGGAGGATTAGTTCTGCTTGAAGGGCCTGACACAGATCCGTATCTCCAAGAGGGGGACAGTGAGCATGTGGATTGGGCATCAGAAATAGGAAGGCTTGCCCTCCCTCTCTGTGTAGATGAGGAGGAAGAAATCTGAATAAGAAGCTCTTTGTGTGCGCTTATCTGTATACTGTCTCATTTAGCCTGAGGTTTTCCCACATCTGCTCCTGTGCATGAAACATCAGACTGAGGCATATTGCTCTACTGAAATGTTTGACATTAGAAAGGTATTTTTTGTTGTCATTGCCCTCCCAGTAAGCCTGTGGCCTTTTTATGGTATTTTGTACTTTTAACTGTCTTATATGTCACTACTGCCATAAAGTAAGAGTGAAACATCTGCTTTTCTAAATGTTCCAGCAAGGCAAAACTGTTTCAGCGGGTTGTGTGTTTGAAGCATGATACCCAGTTAGGCGCAACTCAGCTTTGAGTCTGTAAATAGAAGTTTTAATCTCTGTTCTGGTGTTTCATTAGCTAGGTTTTCATGTGGGACAGAGGCCCACGGTAGGCCAAGATAGCATGGGTCATATACGTGCCCTTTTCTAGAAGTGTTTGCTTTGGCTAACTTGCATTCATAATGAGCTTTGTGGCTTTCTGTAACAGTGCTACTCTGTCCGTGGCACTAAATTCACAGTTGGTAAACATCTCTTCTCTAAAATCTGTTCATCACACGTCCCTCCGCCTGTCTCTAGAACTGCGGTAAGGCTGTGCGTGAGATCTGAACCCAAAGCGGCCTTCGTGGCTTCACTGAGCAAGCTGCTACTTCTGTAAAAGTAGATAAACCGGTGGGTCGCTGCTGTGCATCGTTCCTGTTACTTGGATTCATGCCATGCTATGGTGAAACATCTTCTAATTGCTCTTTTTCTGGTAAATCTTCTCTCAGTGGGTAGGATGGTGGCTGGGGGATGCAGTAAACTGTCCTTTCTGGCTGGGCATGGGGCTGGAGGTAGATGAGCAGCTCCAGGGTCAGAAGACTCCGAGAAGCTCTTTCTGGAACTCCACTTCTCACAAAAGCTGCCGCAGGGTTGCATTGGTTTATTCTGAGGAGGTATATTTAGGTCTGGAAGAGTAATTACATAGCTTTGAATAAGTCTTGAGTCGGAAGAGGGCAAAGCTTAGCTTGGCAGGGATTCAACCTTCTGGGAGTCTTTTTGCAAAATGGTACAGACGGCTTTTTTAAAATAAAACTTCTGAAGACCCATTGAATTGGCACCTAGTACCAGGCATTGGTCTGATCTATTTCTGGCTCTTCGAATACAGAGTAAAACTTAAAATTAGACACTTCTGGTTTTAAGCTGTTAGTTTCTGCTTTGCTTTTAGATGCCTTGTGATTAGGATGGAAGGAAATGCCTCTCAGTGCAGCCCTCACCATGCTTCTTGTGTGTTTTTTGGTTTCTGTGTGATGGTTCCTAATTGTATATCAGAGAATATTTAGGGCTAAATACAAAACTGCTCCTCATCGGAGTCCACTTTTTTCCCTATTTTAGTGTTCTCTGATTACCAGCTTAACGGTAGCTTGATGGGAGGTGGATAGACAAAGCCCATCACTTCCCCACATGCCATCTTCTGGAAATGTGGAATTAATTTTTTAGAGTTTGACTTGAAACAATAGTGCTGTTGCTTGCTTGTCTGAAGATACAGACACAGCCCCCACCCTTAAAAGCCACTCTTTAAAGTAAAAAAGAAAGTTGAAAGTCATTGTTGAATGATTATGAAATTTGTGACTAGAAAGCAGCTCTGCATTTTATCTTGTAAACTTCTTTCCACCCTGTGCAGACTATTCCAAAGACATAAAAAGTCCCAAGCTACGCATGTACCTGCAGCTCGGCTTCGTGTTCACGGTGCTGTGGGTAACATAACCCCCCAATCCTTTTCCTAATCCTATGTGCTGTGTGGTATCTACAGCAGTTTGGAAAGCCAACATACATCCTTAATAAGAAGCAGAATGTCTGTTAGCATAGCTTATGCTAACAGCAAGTTAGCATGAAGGAGCTCTTTATTACTAATCAGTACTTTTTGCCACGTTTTGAAGTAATGAGCCTTCATTGGACTTAGCAGCATCCAGCAGGTGCTTAATCATAGCTGCACTGTAATACAAGCGAGAACTCATGAGTAAGGAAACTTGCATGCTAGAGCAGTTCTTGCTGATCCTACTGACGAAGCAGCTGTGGGGAGCCTGGCGCATGTGATGAGCGTTCGGGAGCTGGAGCTTAGTCACTGAAATACTCACTTGTGACAGGAGTTAGAGCTCTGAGCCATGTTTGTGAATGAGGTTTACAGCAATGTGCTGTTGTACCTGTCTGATCTGAAGATCGTTCACTTGTAGCTGCCTTCCAGGATTCAGCTTGAAGCTCTGATGTCGTTAGCAGAATTAGCATTAGCCTTGCTCTCTAGAAAATAGCAGTTCTTTTTTTAAAGACGACTAATGCTGCTAAAATATTCGGTGTTTTCTGCATCCCATGTACCTTCCTTGCGTTTCTGAAGCACATGTGTTTGCAAGCATTTTTCTATTCTGTTTAATTCCTTTTTTCATCTGTATCCGAGTTTTCCTTCCTTTAGGTCATTTGAGATACCTACTATTAAGTCAGGTTTAAGGCACCTCACATCTGAAATTTAACTTTCCTAATTTGGCTGGCTCGGTGAGTATTTTATTATAGGCAAAGCCTTTTTAATCCCTCTGGAAGTGTTTCTTCTCCTGTCTGAAGGAGCTGGAGTGAGTTGAGCGGAGCAATAAGAACCAGATCACATCTTGAATTAATCCCAGATTCAAAGGTATTTTCGGCACTTAGATGTCTCACTTTTCAGTGACTTCAGTAGATAGCCTTAGTTCTGTCTGGAAGGAGTTTAAGTTCACTTCCTTGAAGGAATTGCTGCCTTCTGTTTTCCCGCATTTTAAACAGGGATGATCAGCCCTTATCTGCATTACAGAGGATTACAGGTTTCAGTTATTTGTCAGCTCCTTTTCTGTTCTCTGCTGTTTGCCTTGGCCAGCATATGCAGGTCCCACAGAATAGCTCAGAGGACTAGAGGGGACCTCCTGGGTCAGGATCCAGTCCCTGGTATCTGTCCTGTTGGGCTCACCGCAACGTTGAAGAAAGGCTTGTTGGGCTGTGCAACAACTTCTGCCTCTTTCTTCCCAGGAGAGTTGAGGCAATACCAACACTGATCATTCTCCCCTTTGCCACCGATCTCTTTGGCTCACACTGTGCCCGGGTCAGATGGTGGGAAGCCTCCCTTTCCCTGCTAAAGCAAACACTTTATCAGGCGCCCTTGCCCCTTTGTCCTGTGCTAAGAGGAGAGATAAGAGCGAGATGCAAACTTGCTAGCTCATAGCTGTCAAAACTGCCTTCCCTTCCCTCGCTCCCCCTGACCTCATTACTTTGGGAACTTAATTGGCTGAGGGCCAAGCTCAGAGCCATAAACGGATCAGGTCCTGAAGAGGCTCGGCGGGGAACCAGAGCCCCGTGGAAGGACCCACACACCTCGTTTCCGGGCTCCTTTGAACCTGTCCCCTTTGAAGGGTGAAATTCAGCTTCCCCTGAGGGCTCTGCAGAAGCCAAAGCTATACCTGAAGTGATTCCTGTGCTCGGGCAGGCTTCTTCTCTTCCTCCTGCAGCTCACGCTGTGCTGGAGCCATGCACTTCTCCATTTACCCTGGAGATGAGAGTAGGCTGCTCAGAAGCTGTGCGAGGAAAACTGCCTCCTCCCTGGCTGAGACTGCTTTACAGTCTGAAACCCCCCGCATGATTTGAAGCACAGTGTTTGCTTGGTGTGGTCCTGTCTGTGTGCACCCAGCAGCATTTCCACGTGCATTTTTGTCCTCCTTTGAGCTGGCCATCCTCACCGGCTGAGTCCCAGGACAAGAAGCAGGATGGCTGCCTGGGAAGGACAAGCCTTCCAGGGCATATAGCACATTTGCTATACAGAGGCTGTACAAAACAGGCACATTGTAGGAAGATAAGTTTGTGAACCTTCAGCCCAGTTCGGTTACAGCAGTCGGACCTGTCCAGGCCGGACAGTGAATGAGCTAAACCGGCTAAGCAGGAAATGTCAGAGCCTGTGAGAGTTCTAAAGGCAAACTCTGTTGATGAGTTGTTTAGTCTTCACTGTAACCTAGGTGGATTTTACCTGTATTGACTAGTGAAAAGCTTGATGCTAACACAACACCTTTGTGTGGTGCAGTTTCAGGTGGTGTGGACCCAGCTGTGTTGTAGAGGATCTTTGCAGGCCAGGTTGCTAGTCATTAAAAAAGATACTTAATAGTCAGGATTGATATGGCTTTGTAACTTTATTGAAGACTGTTTTTGTTTTTGTGTTTGGTTTTTTTTTTTTGCATTCTCATAGAGAGGAAGTTCAGGAAAACTGTGTCCGCTGGAAAAAGAAGTTCACCTTTGTGTGTAAAATGAGTGCCAACCCAGCCACAGGACTCCTGGACCCCTGCATCTGCCGAGTATCTGTCCGTAAGGTGAGCATCTGGCTTCTCCTTCTGGCAGATAGTGCTACTAGTGGTGTTGGTTACTGGCTGCTTTTTTGGCAGCACGAAGAATTGCATGGACAGTGGTGGGAAGGAAAGATCGTTTGGGCCAGGATGTGATTCAAATGGAGCCTCTCTCTCCAGAAAGGGTGCTTAACAGAGGGTGGGAGCAACCAGGGTGGTGGTAACCCTTGAGAGACAGAGGTTTGTGAAACCCAGAGAGCAAATTCCAGGACTGAGTAATGACTTTCCCCCTGTTTCCCCAGCACATAAAGTAGCTGCTTTTCCTGTTTGTTTTGTCTCCCATTATAGGAGCTGAAGGGCGGAAAAACCTACTCAAAGGTAAGAGAGCAGAAAGGGCAAATGTGGGAGAGTGGTGATGGTCTTCTGTTAGTGCTTTACACCCATTAGAAGCGAGCGGCTGCTGCATGAAACAGTCTGGAGAGACGGTCATTAGTTCTTAGTTTAAGCCTGAGTTAAGTGATTTCCCGAAAAAATCGACTTGCTGGGACAGGGTCCAGATTGCACTGGATGTGGATTTGAGAAGGGGGTTGGGAAGATGATCTGCATGTCCTCAAACTTTGGGGAAGTTCTGAGTCAGATGTGAACTCTCTGGCTTCTGGCAATGTCTCACTAATAAAGAAACACAGACTCCAGTTCTGTTCTCCAGAACACAGCAGCCAGCTGTAGCTGGGGTAGGCACCTCGCTGCCTTGTGAGTGCAGGCAGAAACCTACAGCAGAAATCGCTACCTTCCAAAGCACAAGAGGCATTGAGGCAAAAACCAGACTGATTAGCAGGGATGTTTTGGTTTATGTCCCCCCCAAGTTTTCTTGCCTGTGCTATGGGAGGGACAATGGGCCACCCCCTTCTCCTCTTTGTGCTGCATCAAGAGACAATGTTGGCTTAGAAGTTGAGCTCGTGCAGAGCCTGAAACCATGTTTGTTTGAAAAATGAGTCACTGCTGCTAGTTTCTAATAAACAGATGTTCAGGTCACGCACGACCTTGTAAGAATTTCTTCTAATTGATATCCTTCCTGAGACCATGGAGGCAACTGGCTTTGAAGGGTGAGCTGCACTCATTCCTATGTACTGCTGTGCCACGTGATAAAGAGCAGCTTTGCTGCCCACACCGTTCCTTTTTTGTTGCTAATTAGGACATAGTATCTAGGCCCATCAGTTTCTCTTTCACTAAATTCACACTGGGGGGAGGTTATTCCTCCATTCTGCAGAGCTGCCTCCAGGGAGAGCAGCATAGCGGGAGGAAGAGACATGCCTCTGAGACAAAGTAAATGCATCAGCCTGTTTGTCCCGCCGTGTCCATCCTCAAGCTTCCCACAGTATTTGGAAATGCGGAATTAAAGGAAGCCTGAAGGCATGCTTCCATGGTGGAGTTAACCTGGGCTCTTATTCGGGACATATTCTAACCTACTTCCCTTTTACTCAGTCTCCAGTTGTGTTTAGTGACGTTTTGAAAGCAACCTAGTTGCTCCAGCCCAGAATTGGAGACCAAAGCTCAAGCACTTGTCATCTCTTGGGCTGGTATCTTGCTTGGTCACCCGTGAAGAAGACAGACACGTTCTCCTAGAATTCAACAGAAAACAACCCAAGCATTTTGGCAGCTCAGAGACGAGGGATGTCACACCAGACAGGGTGATTAAGCCTTGCAGTCTTGACCTATGGACAGGCTTGTTCCAGGCAGGTCCTTGTGGCAGAACTCACTCACTTGGGATTCCTAACGCCTCTAGCAGAAGTCTGTCATGTATGTTCATGCAGCTATTTTCCCATTCTAAACAATGAGTCCTCACTTTTTTAAACTATATTAATTCAGCTGAAAAATTCTCCAATTGTGGCAGCAGATGTAGAGGAAAATGCAACTTGTGAACGCCTTCTTTACTTGGTCCTCCTTCAGCAGGGACTGAGAGTGATGGAGCTGTTTGTGCTCAAGACAGAGTTTCCATTGACTTGCACACCTTTTGGTTTGACGTTAATGTCACTTCAGTGTCAGGGGTTATAGAGCGGAAGCCAACAGGAAGGACTGATAAAGCGGAAACTCTTTCCCCGAGCTGGAAGAAACACCATCAGCTGGCTGGAAAACTGAGGAAACTATTCTGAAAGGTTACATCTGAAAACATCCTTTTGTTAAGGATCCTTCCTCTATATACTGGGAGTCTGCTTCCTGAGAAGAGCTTCTGACCTCAGTGCACCGTATGGATTGCTAGAGGGTTCTCCCACACTGTCCTCTGATGTCGATCTTCTCCAAGAAGTTAGTGCTATGGTGGAGGAAGAGGGATCTGGGTCTGGGCCACTCCTGTGCCATGTTGTTCTGCTGGTGTGGTCGTGCCATGTCTCCTCTGTCCTCCAGTTTTGTCACAGTGATGGATTGCAGCTCCCTCTGTGGCTTTCTCCTGTCCTGTTTATCTCTGAGAGATAAAAATTCACTGGGTTGGCTTTTTTTTTCTTATCGGTGAATATTCAGCAAGCAGCGTAGCCCTTGGCTAGAAGAGGCAGAGGAACATCTACAGCAAGGGCTGGAGAAACACTTGCATTAAGGGAATTCTTAAGGAGGCAGAAAAGAGGGAGAAAAATTAGGTTATTTTTTCCCCTTCCTTTTTTTGCTGAAGAAAGGTTCCTGCTCTATCCCACGCTATTTTTTTTCCCCCTCCCCTTTGCCATCAGCTCTTGTTCCCCTTTAAGAATGGGATGGAGGAAGCAGCTATGCTAATCTTGCTGCTGTCTTCCCCTGAATCATATATCTTGTGCAGACTGTGGTTTAGACTTCTGATTTGGAACAGTGGGAGCCAGGGTTCATATGGCAGTGACTGTGGTTTGTGCTGTGACTCCCTATCAGCTTCCACAGTTGACAGAGTACCACATTTCCTTAGGATGGTGCTACTGTTTGGGGCTCCCTGTTTAGTTGTGTCATCTGGTTGTCAACACTAGGGCAGGAGAAATGTACTGCAACGTGCAAAATAGCAACTAGGTCTGAGCTGCTGCTTCTCCACCTTCTCTCTATGTTCTCATGGAAGCTGACCTGTATGTTGAAGTGATGCAGGCTTTCCATGCTTGGACGGTTTGGCCAAATATGGGGTACAGCATCTCTTCCTGATCAGATTACATGAGACACGACTGACTTCTATTGCTGAAGTTCTACATAAAAGAAGCTGTAACTTTTTCTTTGAAACACTTATTAATGCATGAGGAATATTAATACACAAGCAGAAAAACAAAAGTAGTCTTCATTGTGTTTGTCTTTACTCTAGAGGCATCAAGTACCCTCTTTGAATTTGCCTATGATCTTCAACTTTTTGTCACCTTCCCTATTTGCTTCCCCTTTGTTAGAGGAGGTTTAGAGAGGTCACAACTAAATCTCTCCAAATATTTCTCTTCCCTTCTGCCTGTCAAACATACCACTTGCTAGTTAAATCTTAGCAGTGTTGAGGAAACTTTGCTCCAGGAGTTCCCCAGCACAGCAGCTGCATCTGTGGGTGTGAGGCACATGCACTGCTGCATGGCTCTGGACTTCCAGCTTGCTGTGCTGAAAGTCTGTTTTGTTTTTCAGGACAGTGTCACTTTCCTCTGTAACAATATCCTTTCATCTCCTGGTTCACATGCTCCACTGCATTCTGGGATGGCCCAATACAAAGAGTGCCTTATTATGTTTGTGTATGTGATTCTGTTTTTTCCACATCGTTGACCTAGTGCCTTCCATGTCCTTGGTTATGCAATGACTGTGGGCTGGTTAACGCTGTCCTGGCCAGCACCACTACTGTACATACTTCCTCCACGTGGGGCTGGCTTCCTGAGTGTCCACCTGGCTTGGGTTTAGGAATGTGACCCTGTCCATCCTTGAGAGTAGGGGCTCTTCACAGCCACAACTGTGTGTGTACCGGCTCCTGTTTCTGCCCTTGCTCGCAGATGCGCTCTCTTCCTTTGGTCTGTGTGACACCACGTATCCCTTTGAGTGATTTTTTGTTCTCTCCCCTTCCCTTATGTTGTTTTCTTGGCTACAGCTGGGCTTTGCTGATCTAAATCTGGCAGAATTTGCAGGCTCTGGATCCACTGTCCGTTGCTGCTTGCTGGAAGGATATGATACTAAGAACACCCGACAAGACAACTCCATCCTAAAGGTACGGCAGCTGGTGCTGCTAGAGTGGAAATGCTACTATTTAATTCGGAAAGATTGCAGCCAGAGTGCAGTGCCTGAGAGAAGGTTCTGTTGTGTATGGAGACAGGATTTTGCTTTTACGCTGCTAGTCTGACTTGGGAAGTTTCTCATTATCAGAGTTGCCCTTTGATATCTTGGCATCCATTTGGCCAACCGGTGACCCTCGATGGCATTCTTTGTCATCAAAGAAAGCACGGACAGGAGCGGGGAAAAAAGTTCTAAGTGCATTGTCAGGGTGGCCAGGCTGGTGTCCTGCCAAGCCACTGCAACTTGGAGTTACTGATGCCAGTGATTTGGGGCAGAGAGGGAAATACCTTGCTAAATCCCTGAAGCTGATTTGCTTTGGAGAGGAGCTAGGTCTTGCTAATCTTTACACCTAGCCCTTGACCTTCTGGCTGTTGTGAAGTGAGGAGCTCACTGCAGCGTGGCTAACGATGTGCCTTGTCCCCCCCTCTCCAGGTCACGATCGGAATGTCCTTGCTCTCGGGGGACCCCTGCTTCAAAACGTGAGTTTCTGGGTGCTCGCCCCATTCTGGGCAGACCAGGACACCTGGTTCTTTTGCCTTTCTCTCCTGAAGACTAAAATTGATGGGGAGCGGGAAAAGATGCCATTGATATTGGGAAATATGGGGGAGAGCTTGAAAATGATGGTCTGGATTGTTGAATCAGCCAGAATAGCTAAGCCAGCCAGTGCTGTTGATTGGTTTGTCCTCTGCTCTGGTTTTCCCAGCTTGGTTATTGGTTTTGCCAGTATTTTCCCTGCTAGTGTCAGTTAAGTTTTGGAAACTAATGTACGTTGATAACAAACTTCATGTTTTGCATGAAGGACAGAACTTCTCATAGCTCTGGGGTTGGTTTTGCTGACCTCCAAGAAGGGAAAGGTCAATGAAGAAAACAGTCTTGGAAATGGACACACTTCAGCACATATCACACAGGATAAAGATCTTGAATTGAAACAGCAACAAAAATACTGCAAGGCTGAAACATTTTAGTTCTTCCTTTTCTTCTACAGGGACCCAATTTCTATTAATTACCAAAGAAATTGCAACCATGTACTTCTCATGCATCGTGATGAGAAAGAATAAGTATAGTTATGCTATGAAGCAGTTTTGTTGCTTAAAGAATTCTTGGGGGATCAACTAACAAATACACTGGCAACATATACCTTCATACTACAGTATAATGTTGCAAGACTCTGCAGTCCAAACCAGCCTGCCTTACTGTGCAGTAAGGTGTGTGACTATACAGGACTGCCGTGTGCTGATACTCAAGTATTTTGTGTTGACTCCCAACAGTATGAGAGAAGAAAGCTTTACCTTGAGGCCATCTTTTGCAGCAGTGGTATTCTGGGCTAAAAGGTCTAATTTTAGGACCTAGCTTAAAGTGTATAAATTAGTTTGCGTTCTTGTTATAAAATGCTGCATAATTTTTGGTTGGTTTATTTTGTGAATGGCTTTTCATAGCGCTGCAGCGTTTTCTAAGACTTTCAAACCCTAAATGCCATGTCATCTGATTCTGAAAAATTTCTGCTTCAGAAGGAAGTGTAATAAAGAAGTTTTGGACATCTTAAACCATAACTCTGTAACAGTAACAGATGTTTTAAACCTAGGGTACTAGGAAGTCTGGCAATAATATGTCTGACAAAAATACCTGTTGCTTCTTCACTGTGGAAGCAAGTCTCACTGTTAGAGTGCCTGAAAATTATACAGAATTGGATATATATATCCATTTAATAGAAGCAGGGTCAGTCTGAAAGTCAAACCTCCTAATTTTCTTAAGGGATTTCTGCAGTCATTCCCATTTTTTCCTTATATGTTGACGATGTGCAAATGTCTAAAAATGGAAGCTTTGCATGTAGAATAGTCTTTTATCAGTAGAGCTTTTGAGAAATGGCACTCATTAGGGGATTAGGCAGGAATTAAACTGTGCTGGGAAATCGCTTCGAAGCTCTGACTCTCTGCAGCACTCAGATGAACCTTCTCCTCCTGGGTGTCGTGCAGGAGGGGAGAGCAGGCTGAGCAGCCTGGGCTGACAGACCCATGGGCTGCTCTGACAGCTGCTGCAGGAATGGTTTGCTTGATTAAGGCTATAAAGACCTTATTAACCTGCAAAGCAAAGTCCCCAAAGTACCCAGGTGCATGTAAATCACTGATAATGTGATTAGGGAGTTGTTTGTGGGTTGTTTTTTTTTTTTTCTGGGGAAGGCATGCTGTGGGTTTCCTGAAACCTTTATGACTGTTTTGCTGCCCATATAAAACATTTGCAGCACTTTATTTTTCCTCCCAAAATACTGCAAAGGTCCTCTCATGTAGCACCTTCCCTCAGAGCTCCAAGTGAGACAAATAAAAGTTTTTCTTTCTCACTCCTCACTTAAAAAGCATAATATGATCCATTAGTTCCAGTTCAAACTTCAGGCTACAGGAAGGTTAGGGCTCCAGCAGGAATATTCATTTTGCCACGCTGCATATGCTGTGGCTTCCACCCAAAAACACTTCTGGAGGGAGGAAGGGGGCTCTAGGCACTCACCGCTCTGCTCTGCAGTCAGCATTTACAAAGCGATGTTAGGAGCACGCGGAACAACCAGAAGAATAATTTTGACAGCTGGAAAAACACTTTAGTCTCACTGAAAAGGAGTTTAATCGTCAGTTAA
Source organism: Pelecanus crispus (assembly GCF_030463565.1). Classification (NCBI taxonomy): domain Eukaryota; kingdom Metazoa; phylum Chordata; class Aves; order Pelecaniformes; family Pelecanidae; genus Pelecanus; species Pelecanus crispus. The sequence continues at coordinate 37,194,696 of NC_134651.1, forward strand.
AAAATGGAAAGGTTATTTGATCGTTGTAAAAGTACTCTCACAGGGGGACAGGGTTGCTGGGATAAAAGGTTTCTTTTTGACCTGAGCCAGAAAGGTGTAACAAAAGGGTGCTGGAATTCAGAGCTGGACAACAGCAAGCTGGCTCCTGTTTGTGAGGCCAACTGGCCACTGGACACATGTTGGGGGGAAAAGGGCAGCTCTGCATGATCTTCTTTCTGGAGGATAGTGCACGCTCTGAGCCTGTTCTGTATAAATGATTGAATGGTCCCTTTTAGCCTTAATTTACCTCAGAAACTTGCTCCTTGTAATGCAATCCAGATGCAGTACAAGATAGGGAAGACCTGAGCCTTGCATGTAGGAAAGCAAAATCCAATGTCATGCTGTGTTGCTAGTCACAGAGGGCTGCAAGCTTCCCCGCTCCCCACGAAGGGTAGGGACAGGCAGGGGAACCCTCTTGATAGAGCAGAGTGGGAATTGCCGGTGTGGTGGGGTGATTTCCCGGTCCCGCCTGGCAGTTTGTAACCTTCTTTGCTTCTGATTACAGGCCTCCTTCCACCGCCAAATCCATCACCATACCGGGACAGGACTCTACCCTGCAGCTGACCTGTAAGGGCGAGGGAACCACAAGCAGCAGCAGCAGCAGTTCAGCCACGATTGGCTCTCTGCGTCAGACCAAGCCAAGAACTGCCATTCTCAGCTCGGGTATGAATGCCGGTCCTGGAGCCATGCAACACTTGGCTGTGCCTGGACACTCTTGTTTTTCCCAGCAGTTGCAAGTACAGAAACTCTTTAATTTTTCATGTTTTCCCGCACCCATCCTCACCCATCTGCTCATTAAGAAAATTGAGAAAAACAAAACTAGACAGATATTAAGTGCAACTGAGGAGGGGAAGCATGAAACTTTGCCACGTATTTCTGTTAGTGAAGATAAAGCAATTTGTTCTTTTTGCTGGGGATTTAATAATTCATGTATCACACTCATCCCTGCTTTCTGTTGTGTTCACTGACACTTAACATTGTTCTCCACTCAGCTATTCTGTTGCTCAGGCTTATCTTCTAGAAAAGTTCCTCTGAAGGTTTTAGAGGTTGGTTTGAGGTCTAATGGCCTTGTTCCAGCTGCTGATGTGGAGTTCTTTGGCTTCTCTATAAGCCCGTTTTCAAGGGCACTGCATTTTTCCATAGCCTTTTTTCTTCCCAGCACACTGCAAATGTGCAGGCAGATACACTGCACCAAAATAGCACTTCAGTCTCATTGCCTCAGTGATTTAGCACAGTGTGCAAGTGCTCTTCTTAAAAAGCTGGCTAACATGTTACACTTGTGCACTTTTGGATAAGCTTGCTGTAAGAGAGACAAGCTGGGGCAATAGCAAAGGAGCAGAAGTTATGCTGAGGTTTCTGTATCAAATTCAGATGTGATTTAAATGGCATGGGCTCTCTCACAAGTAATAGAAGGGGAAAGGTAGTAACTGGAGAAGCACCCAAACGGGGGTTGTAATACTTTACTGTCAGTGGCCATTTGATGCTTTCTTGGACTTAGCTTAATGCTTTTAACTATGGATAGCTTTTATGCTACCTGTTTATATCGCTCAAGCCCCCAGAGATGCTTGTAAATTCAGACACTGGATGCTAGAATTAGTGATAAGCCTGACAGAGAACCTCACTGTTCTCTTCCCTACTCCCCAGCTGCTTCTAAGCTCTTCTAAGCCTGTACAGCAGGGCTCTGCCAACAGACTTGCCCTTTCCTTGATCTAGCATCCCAAGATCAGCCTCCAGTCCAAGGTGATCAGCAGGCAATGTGCTGGCTTGGGTATGTTGTAAGTGGAGTGCCTTGTTGTTCCTTGGCAGGTGTCCCAGAAGAACCAGATCAGAACCTGTCCAGCCCGGAGGAAGTCTTCCACTCGGGGCACTCGCGGAACTCCAGCTATGCCAGCCAGCAGTCCAAGATCTCCGGTAACCATTGATCTACACGGCTCTGCCAGCACTGGCCCCATCCCTTTTTCTTTCCTGCAACAAGCTCTTGTGCAAGTGATTTGCAGCCATCTCTCTCACCCTGCTCCTTAGTATCAGTCTCCTGTTTAGTCTCTGCAAATGAGCTCATAGATGTATGTCTAAACCTCTGTATATGAGAGCAGAAATGCTGGTCTGAAGCTGCCCTGCCTGTTAACTGTGCTGCCAGGAAGGGGAGAAGATCTGGTCTGTAATCACTCTGGTTTTGCAGGTTACAGCACGGAGCACTCCCGTTCTTCTAGTATGTCCGACTTGACCCATCGCCGGAATACCTCCACCAGCAGCAGTGCATCCGGAGGGCTGAGTATGACAGTGGAGTGTCCTGAGGGAGAGCGGGACCACAAGCTAGAGAAGCCACCTCGCCCCCCCAGACCAGCCCTTCTGCTGGATAGACCCTCCCGGTAGGTAACTGAGGATCAAAGTGCCTTCTCTGGGACGGCGAGACAGAATCTCTTGTCTTTGTGCAGTGGTAGATTGGACTGTAGCTGCTTAGAAAGAGGCTAATTGCCAAGGGAAGCAAGAGGGTATCTGGAAGTCTGTGTCTTAAAAAGCTGAGTAAGTTTTCCCTTTATTTTCTCTCCCCAGGAGGAAAAAGGATTCAGTGGAGAGTCACCCAACCCGAGTGGATGACACCAGGATCGATGCTGATGATATAGTGGAGAAAATAATGCAGAGTCAGGACTTCACAGATGTCAGCAATACTGAAGGTGAGAGGATGAGACTCAAAGGGGAGGTCTTGGCTGTTCTTTTAGCAAGGCTGCCAAGCTCTTACAGTTAGATCTGGTCTGCCATGGACTCCTTTCTCTTTTGACAGCAATTTGCTTTCAGTGCTTCCTAGGTGTTTCTGTGGTAGGTAAACAAACCATGTGGATTTGAGAGCTGCACATCCATTAGCAAACAGCGCTTGCTGCTGTTCTACACACTACAGCAGAGATTGAACAGTAGCTCAAACGTACAGGATGAGAGGGGAAAAATACCAGTTACTTCAGTGCAGTGGAAATCAGCTACATCAGCTGTCTGCACTGCTCTAGTGGCCTTCGTCCAGGGTCAGCCCAAGGGTATTTATTAAAGTAGGAGAGCACAACTGGAGGGGAAACAGCACGTCCCTACAAAAAAAAGGGAAGAGAGATGGGTCGCAGTGTGCTGGTGATCAGGTCTGTCTGAGAGCCTAAGAAGGGGTTTTCCCCATTGCTGTCACAGCATCTGTTAAGAGAAAACTAATAATATTGCTGCATTTGTTTTAACTTTCCGGTTTAGCCTAGAAATCAATCTTTTTCATCTAGTTGAGGTTTTTTGATAAGTTTGAAACCTGAGCCTAGTTTGTTATTAGTACTTCTATAGGTAGTCATCTTAAATCATCACATATGGCAACATTCTTACCACATGGGGATTTACACCTTGCTCAGCATGGGTTAAAACTAGACTGAATGTAGCCACCTCTCACCAGCAGAACAGGCTGAGTTTCTTCTCCAGTGAGCCTACAAAAGCAGCATGAGGTCCCACATCTCATCTATTCAGGTGTGTTTAAGCTGACCAAGAACTTGCATCAATGGAATTGCCTTAAAAGAAGCAGCTGGAGGAGTATCACTGAATTAATTTCTCTGTGTTTACTCTTCCAAAGCTTAATGCTGCGGTTGATTTGTACATGAGGCTCCCTTTCAGAGCAAGAGGAGGTGTTGCCAGGGGCTCTGTTACTGTGGGAACACCAGAAAGTGTGCACATGCATTCCCAAAAATGCACTTGTTCCCATACTGACCACTGTGTAATGTGGCTGGGAGGGGAGCACCTGGCAGCCGTCAGTAGTTCTGGATTTTGAAGTCTTATTTCCTTTTCTGTCTGCAGACAGTAACCTGAGGTTGTTTGTGAGCAGAGATGGAACAACTACATTGAGTGGTATTCAGCTGGGAAACAGGTAGGCTTCCTGAAACGCTGGCAGACAGGTGCTCCAAAGAGATTAGTTAGCTCTTTGTACCCAGGAAACTTTCCCATTTTGCTACAGCAGAGATTTCTAAGTATCACGTGCTATGTGGTGGCTTTATTCCCACATTAACACCCCTGTGATCCCTTTGGTGACAGGCTGCAGCTGCACTGGAGCATGAATGCAGTTCACAGCAGGAGCTCAGAGGGATAATGTGATCCTAGTTGTTAGATCCAAGAACAGAAGTAAGGAGTAAAAGGACAAAATGGTAGAGGATGGTTCCTGTTTGCTCCTGGACGCGACTAAAGGCAGGAGGCTTTGCCTCCTGCTGGCCTGCAGCAAAACTGCAGCAGGCTGGTTTACTGCCCCTTTTTCCTGCTTCCTCCATCTTTGTCGAGGGCTTGTTCTCTCATGAAAGACTTCTGAACAAATAAAACTTTTTCTTGCCACAATAGCTCTTAGTACAGTGTCTTGGCTAGTTGCGTTTGAGCCTTTATAGCACCTTTTGAGGTTTTAAAAAAAAAAAAAAAAAAAGCAATAATGGTAATGCAAAGATGTGTCAAGTCGGTGACAAAATTGGGAGCAAAGCAAAGCCAGGAACACTGGCTCTTTGTGCAGGATACTTCCCCCTTTCCTCTGTCCTTTAGAAGGATTCGTGTGTTACACCCAACTCTTTCAACTGCTCTAGTGTTAGCTTGCCACGTAGCTGTCTGGTTTGCGTTATGAGAGTTGACTTCTCGCCAGACTGACTCGTTATTTTCAGTATTTTGTGTGGGGTTAGAAGGCAATGTTTTTGAGTGGAGAGCTCTGAATAAGAACTTGCTTGCTCAAAGTGACTAAGGAAAATAATCTGGCTTTCTCATCTTCTCCCCCTCTGCCTCCCCAGGGTCTCATCTGGAGTTTACGAGCCAGTGGTGATTGAAACCCACTAAATGTGAAGAACAGGGTAGAGCTGCTGGAAACAGGCCCCCTACCCAGTCTGCTGCCACATGGATGCCAACCTTTACCTCTCTTCATGCAGCATTCCAGAAGGGATTTCTCCACGCCCCTCCCCATACATTTGCACTGCAGAACTACTCCGAGACCACTCCAGATCATGCACTTTCCCTGCATTGGCATTACCATTCTCTGCTTCCCGGTTCTTCCAGTGCCTGCCTTCCCCCTGTTTCTGATCAGACACAAGGCGTCTGTTGGGCTTATCCTTAGTGCTAGAGGATGTTGCTCATCTGCATCCCTCACTCCACCCATTCACTTACAACAGGGGACTTCTCAGCTTCTTTCTCCCCAAAACATTGGGTTATACCACTGTGAACTCTTCAAACCACTGGGGGAGGGGAAAACCATTCTAAACCAAACCGAGAGCTGCTTGTTGGTGACACGGTGAAATGGCCACTTGCAGGATGCTTTATTCTGTTGACTCTGCAAGGGAACATCACCTTCCAAGGCAACGGTTTTACCGAACAAGGTATGCTATGGTGTGCACTTCACCTTCCTACCCTCAAATCCCCAAATATCCTCTTCTCATAGGAAATACCTCCCAAAAGTGCATTTCAGAAAACTACCGCAATCCAGATGGGAGTTGATAAATGGTTAAATGCTAGTGCTTGTTATACCACTAACCACGTTACGCCCTTCCACTGCTGGGCATGGAAGGGCAGTGTTCATCTATTAGCATTAGCAGGAGCACTTTAGAGGTTCCAGATTTTACCCAGAGGAGGCTTCTACTTGCTGTTCCAGGAGTGTAATCCCTGTTCGCTGGACTGATTCAGCAAATAGTCACTGTTTGAGCTTGGAATACAAAGCCTCTTTTTTTTTTTTTTTTTTTTTGGCTCAGGAAGGGAACTGCCCTTCTTGAACTGTGAAAAGAATCTGGTTATCTGATAGCCCTCCCCTGGGCCAGAGCAGGGTGCAGTTGAGTTCAGTGGTCTCTCCGTTGTTGTGGTGATTAACAATTGCCTCTCTTGGCCTGGGCCAGTAAGGGAATTGGTGTTGGTTGGCCTTTCATGCCCTGTCAGCAGGGATCTATACCTGGGCTGGTTCCTTTTGGGGCTAGGGAGAAGCCACTGTCCCTGCCTTCAAAGGTAGAATGAGTGTTTGCTGCTGCGTTAGCCACAGCAGCTGTTCTTACCTGCTCCATGGCGAGTGAACTCTTCTGACAAGGTTTCAAACTTTTCTGGTTGATCTTTCAACTGCTCTTCTTTGGGTTTGGTTTCTGCAGTTGTTTGACACTTTTAGCTGCCTCTTTTCCTTGCAGTGCGTGGCAGAGATGTCAGTCCCTTTCAGCTCCCACTTATAGATTCTCCTGGCAGCTGAATTGCAAACGAGGATCTATGCAGACTCCAGCCGTGGGCTGTCAGCAGGCTGTGCTTGCAGCCCTTCCTGTACAGAGACTCTCAGCCGATAAGCTATTTCTGTGTAGTGCCCTTTCCTCTTTTGCCGGTGTACTGTAGTAGCACTCAACGGCCGTGCACTCGGAGCAATGGCACACTCCTGGGCATGGCTGGGAATGTGCCCTCCTCTGATACGCGTGTGTGTGCACACTTGCACAGGCACACACTTTTGTCCCATTCAGCAAGGAAAGACTTATAACTGGTCACACTGTTGTTCAAATTCTTAGTTATTGTAAAGCCTTTTTTTAAAAGAAGGAGAAAAAAAAAAAGGATTAATTGTGGTCTGTTGTGGCCAGAATGCATGCAGATGAGCTACTAGAAAAGGGAATTTGGCAGAATAAGAAACAAGGAATGAAAGGGCCTTGATTTATATTTTTTTCGCCTTGCTAGCTAAGGATGGCTGCGTGGGGAGGGTGCTAGGCAGTGCGGCAAAGCTATACAGCTGCTTACTCTGTTTCGATGGTTTCTCTCTTCAAGTCAAGAGGTTTCTTTCTGTATTTGGACAGACCACATATAGGATACGGATCTTTTTCACCTTTTCCCTTCAAAGGGAATTAAATCTGGATTAGGGTAAGAAGGGGTACAGACAACACCTTGGTTTGTTTTAATGTAGGGGAGAAAGTATTGGATCTTTTGAGTCTGTCTAGAACAAAAACTCTTTCACTCTTGCTGGAGTTTTTTAATGCTGATCTCTTCTTCATTCAGTCTGGGTAGGTTTGGCACTCACTAGCAGGCTGGTGAGCATCCTGCCCTGTTCCTGGGATGATGCATGTCTGCAGGAAGGGGAGGACGGCTCGCTTTTCTCTCTCCCTGGGGCTCTGCCAGAAAGCCAGGCCTGGCCTGACCCTCTGCTCAGGTCAGGGTGAGGGCAGAAGCAGGCTCAGGCAGCAGTGGGTGTTCCTGCCCTGCCTGCCCGTGGCTGTGCGGAGCTGAGGGTCAGGCTGCTCCCCAGCACCTGCCGCTCCCCAGGGGCCAGCGAAGCCCCTCAGGAAATCAGGTCCAACCGGGACTTGAGAGAAGCAAATATAAGCCAGGAAAGAGGCCAAAACCCAGCTCACTTCTGCTGCTTTGCTTCTGTTCCCATGAAAAACAATGGCAGTCACTGTCAGAGCAGTTGGGAACCCAGGGCTTTCTTCTGCTCCCACTGGCAAGAGTCAGCTGCTCCAAGGCGCTGGCAGCTCGGCATGTCACGAAATCCCCAGTGGGGCAGAGGGAGGAATCTCTTCCAAGTGAAGCAAGAGGAGAAGTAGTTAAGCTTTTCAGAAAGCTGGTCTCATCTTCCCAGGCTGGCAGAGGCATAACCTGTTCCGTCGCATAACTGTGGCCAACCTGGGCATGTCTCTGGCTTCTCTTCCAGTGGCTTGGCACATCGCTGCTCGTGTTTTTGATAACTGTGTCTCATAGGGTATCTCTTCCTTGTCTCCACATTATTATTGACTCCACAGATCGTGGTCTTTATGTACCTTTTTAGCTCTCCTACCCCTTGTTTTGAATAAGAAAGCAGCCCTAGTCATTCAGCCTGGTGCAGCACAGCCAGGGCTGGAGCACCCAGAGCAGACCCGGAGGGAGGAAGGAGCAGTCTGTTCCTGTTTCTAGATCCTGCGCAGAGCTCCCGTCGCACACCCATCACGAGCGATGCCCAGCGGTCCCTGGCCGGTGGTGGGCGTACGAGGCAGCGGTGATGGAAGTGGGGTCGCTTGTCCCGCAGACTCGCTGCTGTCTCTCGGGAAGCTGCGTCTCACGAGCACTTTTTTCCTTGTGGCATTGCTGCCGTTTGTTCCTTCTTGGACTTTGAACATTTTGAGAAGTGAATCAGTTTCCAGACCCAAACCGCTGGCTAGTTCCCTTTGGGGTTTTTGTTGTTGTTGTTGTTGTGAAGTTTATTGAAATTTTTTTTATAAACCCAGCAGGCTGGTGTTTTTTGACTGCATTATTGTTTCATTGATATTGTATTCCTGGGGGGCTGAGGAGGGGACGTTCTTCCCCACATTGTTCCCCTTCTCAGTGGATTCAGAGGTGGCTTAAACAAGTAAAAGGACCTTATTGGCAAGACTCTGCATCCCCTGGGTCTCTGATGCTGGTGAGCAGGGCTGCTCACGCCTGGCTGACCCTGGAGAGCAGAGCTGGCTCTCTGCTGCAGTCTTGGGGCCAGGTGAAACCTGTGGGTTCTGCTCTTCCAGTTTCTGGACCTGTAGTTGGTGGAAGCCCATTGCAAAGAGTTGGGAAATTCAGTGTAACTTTTTTACTAACTTTTTTTTAAAAAAAAAAACACCCGGTATATAACTGAGTGAATGTCCAAAAGAATAGGCTTAGTTGTGACTTGGTGAAGGAGATGGGTTTCAATTGGAAATTGTCATGGAAAAAGGGGGAGAAGGATGTTGCTCCTCCATCTTCTTCTTTTGCATGGTCGGCACTTTAAATGGGGGCCTTCGTGCTGTCCTAACCCTCGGGTGCGATGGGCGTGTGATCTCTCCCCCCCCCCCCCCCCCATTGCCACATCACTTTGCCCCCTGCAGAAAGTTAATAAGCCCTTTTAAATGTTTGCTTCAGTTTTTAGAGGGTTCCGAACCAGGCTGAGACCTGAAGAATATGTGTTTCATTCTCATCTTAATAGGAGGGGTTGACTTTTTATTTATTTTGTCGTTGCTGTTTCTTTTTAAACTGGTGGCTGTGCAGCTGGACTCTGCACACGCTATTGTGAACCTCTGGGAAAACCTCACTCCAGGTACGCTAGAGCACCTAGGTTAAACACCCCTCCTGGAGAGGGGACCCCCCGCTCCCCTCCTTGCTGCCTTACCCAGGAGCTGCAAATTCACCCTCCGCCCCTCCTGCCCTGTCCCCTGCCACTCCACCTAGTCTCTAGCTGAACCAGATCTTGCTCTGGTGACTGAGCCCTGTGGACAAGGCTGGTCCCCAGGGGCAAGTTCCTGCAAACACTGCCTGGTCGCAGGTGTTTGTCCTTGAAAAGCCACTTCTTCACTGGGGGTGTTGATGAGGGCAAAATTCCCCCCCCCTCCGCCCCCCCGCTTCCCTCCCGAGAGCTGTGTTGTCCATCAGCCCACCCGCACCATCTGAGCCTGATGCCCTCCGCAGCTCTGCGTTGCATCGCCCCTGCCCTGCCAGGAGGGAGCGGACGTGGAAACCTGGGAATAAATAAAGGAATTTGGATGAAGCTGTGAGCAAGAGGTGTGGCTGAGCCTCGTAACTTGCCTCAAACACAAGGAATAATGGTAGAGCCCGTATTTTTGTGGGGGGAGGGAAGGGAAGGGGAGATCATGTTTTATTTTCTTGAAAGTTAATTGAGCTTGGTGATCTTCAGATGAGGCACGCACTTGATTTATATCAGATTCTATAGAGAGATTGCTGATATTTTTGGAAAGGGAATGGGTCTATGCAAACTTCCAAAATTGCTTGAAAGATAGTTTAACATTTTTTTACTTTGAAATCTAAAGATAAATCTAACTTTTTTCTTAAAGCAGAAGTGCGTTTAGAAAGAGAAGCTACTTCCACTGCTCTATTTTGATGATGATTCTTGGAAAGTTTGGGCTGGAGGGAATGACTATTTTTCACCATTTTTATCTTGCTCCTCTAGTTTTTCGTTTCTTTTTCTAACGGAATGCTGTGCCGTCTTTGATTCAACAGATCGTGTTTGTATTTTCTGTATCTGGTTCCTAACGTAGAGAAATAACAAATATATGATGAAATCGATATAATGTCAAATGTTGTTACGGTTTGGGGGAAAAATAAAGGGTTTTGGTACTTCACACTGATTCTTCTTGCCTTATTGCTTGTTTTAAATATATTTAAATATCTGCTAAGGAAGCAGAAGGGTGAGACAGGGCCTGCTGGCTCGCAGGGCATGGGGATAGGATTTGGCTTTGTCGTCCAGGATTTCCTTGGTGGCTGGGAGTGGAGATCCCTGCCAGCCCTTCCCTGCAGACAGGAGAAGGGCTGGAGAGGGGAGCTGGCAGCACAGCAGAAATCCAGTGGAAGCAACAGCCTGCAATCCGGGGGAAGGTGAACTGGCAAGATGTTGGCAATGTCTCACGTCCTAGCCCAGGCTGTGCTTGAGTGGCCCGGTCCTGCCCCGCTGCAGAGCAGGGCTGGGCACCCCTGCCCGGGGCCGCCTGGCCAGGCTGGGAAGGCCTGCCAGCCCTCACGGCTTGTGCCGGGGCAGCCCCTCCTTTTCAACCACAGCCTGGCAACCCCATTAACGGAGGTTTGAGCCAAATTCATTATCTGGGTACTTGCTGCTGATGCATGCAAAGGCTGGAGGGGACCAGGGCCCCTGGGAGGAAGCGGCTTTGCCTTCCCCACCCTCGCAAAGCCTCACTGATCAGCTACACCTTTGAGTCCTGCATGGGGTTTTCCCCTTTCCCTCAGCTGCCTTCCCTTCCTCAGACGATCCTGATCCCTTGTGTCCCTCAGCTGTTCGCTCTTGCTTTTCCCTTTCTTCCAGCAGCAGCGTGTGCGTGCATGGGGAAACGTCTGGGGTGCAGGACGTGAGTATCTCTGGTGTTGGAGGGGGTTTTGAGCTGGCTGGTTTCAAGGTGAGTCGCTTCCATCAGAAGGCGCAGACATCAGCGGGCTGATCAAACTGGAGCATCCTGCTGCCGAAGGAAACCGTCCTCTCCCGGGGACAGCACCGAAGCCGCAGGAGCTTCGCTCCTACCTCCATCATCATTCAGCACAGCATGCTTCAAGCTGTAAAAAAGGATTTTAGCGCTCGGGGTGAGACACTGAAGGCAGGGAGGGCTGCCGGCTTGGATCCTGGGATGGGGCAGCTGCGTTACCCTCTGTGCCAGGGCCCGGGGGGGAAGGCCTCCCCAACACGGTGCCTGGCCCTGAGCAAATATCTGAACAGTGCTAAGGCACGGTGGAGTTTCTGGGAATTTCCTTTATTTCACAACCCGCTTGCCTGCCCCCGGTCAGGACCCCACCCGTGACGCTGCGCGGTTGGTGCACCCCAGTGAGAGCTAACGTGGGGCCCGGGGGCTGCAGTGGCGGCCCTGTCCCTTCCCCCGGGGGGGCTGACGCCGCCCGGCACAGCCCCTGCGCCGCTAGCCCCCGCCGCGGAGGAGGCCAGGCCCCGGCCCCCTGCTGCGGGCTGGCCCGGGCCGCCACTCCCGCCCCGGGACTACATCTCCCGTCATGCTCCGGGCGGGCCGCGCCCACGCTTCCCACAATGCCTCGGGCCCCGGACCGTCCCCGCTGATTGGCCGTCTCCAGCCGAGGGGAGGGCGGTGCTGGCCTGAGGCGCTCTGATTGGTGGCCTCTCCCGGAAGGGCGGTGACGGTGCGGAGGGAGGCCGGGGCTGCCGGCCGCCATGGTGAGTGGGGTCGGTGCGCCCCCCGCCCCGGGACCCCTTGAGGGGCTGGCGGGCCCGGCCCGGCGGCCCCTGGGCTCCTCCGGAAGCGGCGGCCCGCGGCGTGTCCCCCGCTCAGTCCCTTAACATGGGGGGGCCGGGCGGGCTCGGACTGAATTGCGGCTGGGAGCCAACGTGGGGCCTCCTGGCTGCCCGCCCCCGGGAGGGAGGCTGGGTCCCGGCCGCCTCCTGGGGCCTTTCCAGGGCAGCGCCGGTGCCGGCGGGGGTCGGTGCTTGGGAGGACTGGGCCAGAGCTGCGGGGGTGCGAACTGGCGCGGGCGGTGGCCGGGCATTGAGCTCCGGGAGCGCTCCCAGCAGCAGGGCCCGGCCGTTCTCCCTGCTGCCCTCGCGGTGGGTTATTTCTGCTGCACAGGGCCTCCCCTCCCCTTTTTGCTTCAGACCCGCAGCAGTGCATTCACACAGCCTGGGACTGAACAAGCAGCAGGTGCCTGTTAACCACTCCTGCAGAGATGCCACGGCATGCGGATCCTGCTCTGACTCTCTCTCCCTTTGCAGGCCACAGCGACAGACCAGGTGGTTGGATTCGGCTTGGTTGCCTTCAGCCTCGTTCTCTTTGTTTACTACACTCTCTGGATCATTGTACTGGTACGGGTCTCCTCTGGCCATTACAATCCCAGTCATTTCACACTTGGGTGTTAGCCTAGGATTTGTTTAGGTGCTGATGTGTCTGTGTGCCTGAAAGACTCTGCCTTGCCAGCTTCCTGGTTAAAAATTTCAGCTCACAGCTTCCTCTATTTGCTGGCACAGCCCTTGCCCCTTCTGGGCAAGCCTGCCCTTGCCTGGGAAAGACCAAGCTTCAATTGTGCCGCCTGCCCTGCTGCTCTTGGACAAGCTGATCCAGCTGGTGTAAGATCTGAGGCTCTCTCGAGCTGTCAGTAAGACCTGAAGCCTGGTCCCTCTGGGGGTGTTGTCATTGGTGTTCATGTTTGCAGTCCTCCAGATTCCTGGTTCTGGTGGGAGACCACAGAGGAAAACATAAAAAGAGACAACTCTTTCCAAATCTGGAGCCTGGTAGGGAGGGGAAGAGTTTAGGGAATGCAGAGTTCTGGAAAAGTGATTGTGAGCCTGGTAGTTTGCCCACTTCTAGGGACATACCAGCTGGGGTCATTAGTGGTTTTCTTCCTGGAAAGAAACATCTCCTCATAAGCTTTCCAGGTACGAGAGGCCTGGTTCAGCCTTGGGCTGATGCCTGAACTCCTGGCAGCTCCCCCTCCAACCTCTGAGATTTTTGAATTACTCTCTCGTGTCTGCTTACTCTGCTGTCCAATACGTGTTTATACAGCCCGTAGTCCTGGGAGTGCATAGGTGTGCTCGCTGCTGTGTCGGAATCCTTACACTGCTCTCTAGTGTCCAAAGCCTTCCACTGGCCTCCGCGGAGGGATCCTGGTGGGATCACCATGAAGCAGAGCCGGTATCAGCCGCTCCCTTCGGCAGGGGAGAGAATCTGGGGATTTGCTGTGTTCTGCACCAAGCTGGTGGGCAGCTGTGCCCACCCTGGGGCTGTGGGACCCCTGTGCCGGCCTCATGTAGCCACCCCTCGTTGTCTGCTGAACACCGAAGCCTTCACTGCCCGCCCACTATCACGTCCCTGCAGCTGTGGGCTGAGCCACCTGCAGGTCTGGGCACCTTTTTTTTTAGCTGTCTCCTCACGCCTCATATTTCCATCCTGCTTTCGAAAACACGAGGCTGCAGGTGTCGGGGACTTGCCCGGGTGTTGTGCCCACCTGCTGACACCCCTCTCTGTCTCCTGCAGCCCTTCATCGACAGCGACCATGGGATCCACCAGTACTTCTTGCCTAGGGAGTATGCGGTTATCATCCCCGTGGTGGCCGGGCTGCTGCTGCTGCTATTTATAGGTGAGTGTTACTTCTGTTGTTCTAATTAGAAGCTTCGAAATTAGGAAGAGAAGAGGGTTGCTGGGGGGGTTAGCTAGCATGTGAGACTTGTGACGCGCTCTCTGTGGCTCCTGACATAGCTCAGCCTGGCACGGGCTCTCAGGGCCTCTGTGTGCCTGTGTAACTTTGGCTGTTTGAGTCTCTGGACAGCGGAATTGTTTCTCACTTGCTCTGCTGAGGTTCTGTTTCTCACTACAATGTGTTTTAGGAGTGCCTGTAATTGGAAGTTTTCTGGCTGAATCTGTTCTCTCTCTCGTGGTAGGCGTTTTTATAATGGTTGTGATGTGGAAAAGCAGGAAACCTGCCAAGAAATCGGACTGAAGGCCCAGCTGAGAGAGTTAAGGAGAAAGCACCCACCCTGTGGCATCGTAGCCAGGAAAAGACTTTGCCTGCAGCACCAGGCAGCGCCTCCTCCAGAGCGCTCAGCACTGAGCTGGCTGTGCTCTCCCACATTCCTTCCTGCAGAGACAAAGCCTTCTGCAGTTTACAACTTACTGACCAAAGGGAAGCAAAACTGACCTCCGGGGCTCATCGAGAGAGGGACCAGAGCCCTGGCTGTGAGGGACCTGCTCCCCAGCTGGGGCTGCCTGTTCCAGCTGTGCTTCAGCCCGTGCTGGCTAGGGGAGCTGTGGGGGTCCGGCAGCTGGAACTGCCAGAGTGCGAGTCGAGCCCTGACCCCTGCCCACTGCTCAGCCTCTGGGTAACCCTTCCCCTCTGCTCTTGCTGTGTCCAGTAGTTTGTTCCATCTGGGTTTTTTTTTTAAATGTTTACATACGGTTTGTGGGGGTTTTTTTAATTGGATTCAAGACTGAGAGGAAAGAAATGAGACCGAGCTTGGAAAACGCAGGCTTGCATTCTCCATTTGCCTGCTGGAAGGACTAATCATGGTGCTGGTGGGCTCTTACCTTTCTGAAGAGGGACCCCTGTGAGGCTGGGCACGTAGAGGATGCAGGGACAGTGCCACTGCTGCCCTCTGTGTGCCCTCCTGCAGTCACCCAGCTGAGGGGTTGGCAAGGAGACCCCCTGGGTCACAAGGAAGGGTTCGGCTCCATTGCTGATGGGTGCGGCTCCCAGCACAGCTGTCAGCCGCTGGCTGGGCTCCTGCCCTGGGAGAAGGCTCCGCAGGCCAGCTGGGCTGGGGCTGAGCAGGCAGGCATGGTGGCACCCCGGCCTTCCCCCCGTGCAGTGTCCTCTCTTGGCAGCAGCTGCTGCCCCAAGGTGTGGTGCCCTGGCAGCTCCCCCAGACCACAACGAGCGGGATCACCCTCAATAAAGGTCCGCGAGGTCTCGGTCCCTGTCCTCTGCCCGTGCTGAGGGGGTGCCGCAGGCCTGCCGGGATGGTTTCCGCTGCATGGCCCTGGCAGTGCCCGAGGCTGTGCTGGGGAAGGTCCTGCCCTGGGCTCTCCGTGGGCCGTGTCCTGCCGGTGGGGACAGGCAGGGAAGCGCCAGAGACAGCCTGGCTGGGGCGGGCATGCCCAGTCTTGTGCTGGCCCTGCTGTGCTGCGGGCTGCTTTACCCCGCCTGGGGTAGCTCCAGTAAAAGGAGGGCAGATTTGGGGCACTCTTATCCTTCTTGCATGTACGTTGAACTCCCCTTACCAGACAGCAGTGTGTCCCATCGTCTCCCATCCTGCCAGGGGGTGATGCTGGTGGCTTGTGGGCACCCTGTGTGCCATGGGTCTTGGGCTGAGCCTGGCTGTTGTTCAACCCGCTGCGTGGCTGGAGCTGGGGGGTGGTCCAGAGGCAAGGCTCCGGCTGGAGGTTTGTTTCCAGCTCTTGGGGAAGCTGCCTGACCATGCTGGGCTGCGTGCCCACCCCACTTGCCTGTCGCTGCGCCCTCCCTGAGGCCGGGTCCTCCATCTCCCTGTTTTCCCTTGCCTGTGTCTTGCTGCTGCCGCTTCTCCCAGTGAGGAACCCCTCGCTCCCCAGCCCCTCGCCTGCCGGACACGGCCCAGCCCACCCCGTGAAGGTGGGTTTGAGCTGGGGGAGGGAAAGGGGGGAAAAATTCGGTCCTGTGACTGAGCACCTCCAGCTCTGCCCCCCAGCACTGCTTCCTGCATGGGAGCCCAGGGTTGTCCCTGTCGCCTCTTTCCACCCTGTTGAAGCCTGCAGGGGACAGGGTTGGGATCACTTTGAAGGTTACTTCTCCTATCTCTTTGTCAACAGCGGGAGAACACAAAGTCCGGGACCCCTCCCTGGGGAGGCGGGCAGCACTCCAGGGATGCTCCTCGCAGGTGCTCTGCGCTCTGGCCCGGGCATGAGGGGCTGCAGGAGACCCACTGGGGCCATCATAGAATCATGGAATGCTTTGGGTTGGAAGGGACCTTTAGAGATCATCTAGCCTGACCCCCCTGCAGTGAGCAGGGACAGCTTTAACCAGATCAGGGTGCTCAGAGCCCCGTCCAGCCTGACCTTGAATGTTGCCAGGGATGAGGCCTCCACTGCCTCTCT
This sequence comes from Pelecanus crispus, assembly GCF_030463565.1. NCBI lineage: Eukaryota > Metazoa > Chordata > Aves > Pelecaniformes > Pelecanidae > Pelecanus > Pelecanus crispus. The sequence continues at coordinate 37,210,742 of NC_134651.1, forward strand.
GGGCAACCTGTGCCAGTGCTTCACCACCCTCATTGTAAACAATTTCTTTCTTATGTCTAGTCTAAATCTATTCTTCTTTAGTTTAAATCCATTATTCCTTGTCCTGTCACAACAGGCCTTGCTAAAAAGTCTGTCCCCATCCTTCCTACAGGCCCCCTTTAAGTACTGAAAGGCCACAATAAGGTCTCCCCACAGCCTTCTCCAGGCTGAACCCCAACTCTCTCAGCCTGTCCTCACAGGAGAGGTGCTCCAGCCCTCGGGTCATTTTTGTGGCCTCCTCTGGACCCTCTCCAGCAGGTCCGCGTCCTTCCTGTGCTGCGGGCCCCAGCGCAGGGCGCAGCGCTGCAGGTGAGGCCCCGCAGAGCAGAGTACCGGGGCACCGAGAGGCCGGCCGGCTTGCCCCGGCCCCGCTCCTCAGCCGTTTTGGATCATTTTGGATCATTTTGGTCCCCGGGCTGTCCCCCTCACGCCCGAGCTCGCCGGTGCCCGGCCTGGCTGGGGGCCGGTGCGCGCGGCGCGTCCCGAGGGCCCGGGGCCGGGCGGGGCGCGCGCGCGATCCCGGTGCCGGCAGCGCCCGCCCCGCCCCGCCCCGGGCCCGGCAGCGCCCGGCCGGGATGCGGAACCCGGCGGCGGGGGCTCCCGGCGCGGTGAGTGGGGCCGGGACCGGAGGCGCCGCGCCGCGGGGACGCCCCTTCCGGGCTCCGGGCCGGGGGGGGGGCTGCACACGCGGGGGGGGGAACCCCGCGGGGCCCGGGGCATGGGGGTGCGTGGGGAGGTCCCGGCCCCGGGGGGGGGGGGGGTTCCCGGCACAAGGCGTGTGTCCTGGGCACGGGGGGGGGACACACCTGGGCGTTGGGGCGCAGGGGATAGGGGGGTCCCGCTGAGGGACCCCGCCCTCGGGGGTCCCCCGTGCCCCGCTCGCCCGGTGCCGCCGCTGAGCCCGCTTTGTGTGCAGGGTGCGAGCCCCCACCCTCCGGGTGACCCCCCGACCCTGCCGGGCGACCCGCCAGGCCCCCGAGGATGAAGACGCTGGTGAGTACCCGCCGGGACGGAAGGTGCGGGGCCAGGGGGACCCCGCCAGCATCGGGGGGCCGCTCGCCCCGAAAGCGGTGCTGGGGGAGGGCGCAGCCTGGCAGCTGCCGGTCCCCGCGGGCGGCACGGAGCCCCGGCCCCGCGAGCGCAGCCATACGGTGCGTGGGCCATCGCTGCCTTCAGGAAGTGAGCGAGGTGCAGGCACCCAGCGCTCCCCGCTGCGGCTCCTCGCTGCACCCCAGCCAACGCGCCCATGCCCAAACACCCTCTTCCGAGGGGCTCCTCGTGCCGCACGGCACCGCAGGGCTGCCAGCATCCGACACGGGGCCGGTGCCTGTGGCCAGGCCCGGAGAAACCTCCCCACTCCGCTTCCAGGTCTGGCTCTTCCTAACGCTGGTGTGCGTGATGGCGGTCACCATGCTGCACCTCCTGCTGTGCTCCCACACCGGCCTGCGGCCCTGCTGCTGTGCCCCGCCGGAGCTGGACAGCCCCATGGCACCCACCATCCGCAGCTTCCAGGGGTACAGCCGTGTCCCCGACGGGAAGGTGCGTGGGGATGGGGCAGCGCTGGGGCTGGTGGGCCAGCTCAGCCCGCCCGTGCCTCAGTTTCCCCTTCCTTAGGGAAGGGCGGACGGGGCTGCGGTGTGTCTAGCCGCTGCGGGCGGGAAGGGGGAGCCAATGCCTGACGGTGCATCTCCCCACAGCCGCTGCAGCGAGCGCTGTGCCGCCGCTGCGCCGTTGTCTCCAGCTCGGGGCAGATGCTGGGCTCGCGCCAGGGAGAGGCCATTGACAGGCAGGAGTGCGTCCTGCGCATGAACCATGCCCCCACCGCTGGCTACGAGGAGGACGTGGGGACGCGGAGCACCATCCGGGTGGTGTCACACACCAGCGTCCCGCTGCTGCTGAGGAACCAGCCCTACTTCTTCCAGCAATCCCAGGACACCCTCTACGTCATATGGGGGCCAGCGAAGAAAATGAACCGGAAGAAGGTGGGCTCGACCTACCAGGCGCTGCTGAAGGTGATGGAGACGAACCCCTGCCTGCAGATCTACACCCTGACCGAGGAGAAGATGAACTATTGCGACGATGTCTTCCAGAACGAGACGGGGAAGAACAGGTACCGCCAGCTCCTGAGGAGCCCCCGTCGGGTCCCCCTGCCATAGCACCCATCCCCCATGTTGGGCACCCATCGCCCAGCTGGGACGGCAGCACCGTGCCACCCGATCCAGCGCGGCCACGGTGCTTTGCAGGGTCAAGTCTGGCTCCTTCCTGAGCACGGGCTGGTTCACCATGATCCTGGCCATGGAGCTGTGCGAGCAGATCTGTGTCTTCGGCATGGTCAGCGACAGCTACTGCAGGTGCGCGGGGGGCGGCAGGGGCAGGCGCAGGGTGGTCCGGTGTCCCCCCAAGTCCCATGCCCACCCTCTCCCCTCCCACCAGGGAGAAGAACCACTCGAGCGTGCCTTACCACTACTTCGAGAAGGGCCAGCTGGACGAGTGCAGGATGTATCTGGTGCACGAGCAAGCCCGCCGCGATGGGCACCGCTTCATCACCGAGAAAGCTGTCTTCTCCCGCTGGGCCAAGAGGAGGAACATCACCTTCACCCACGCATCCTGGGCAGGCGGGTAGGGCCCCAGCCGAGGGGTGAGGTGGCGGGGACCCTGGCGGCAGGGCAGCTCTCATCCTGCAATGGCGTGTCTCGGCTCTGCCGGTGCCACAGCTGAAAGCCTTTTGCCGAGCCCCGGAGCAGGGAGTCTCTGTCTCTGCAGCAGCAGGGCTGGTTCCCCCAGCCGGTGGGTGGGCTGGGACCCCCCATGTCAGTGCACGGGGGGGATGACTGGACCCACGGAGCCCCATCAGCTCCGAATGTCTGCCCAGATGGACCCAGGGCGACCACAAAGGTTTTCTGCCTGCTCTACCAGGATGAATATTTAATGCAGGATTAAACATTCACGCTGCTGGGCTCCAGCGTGACATGGGGCGGGGGAGCTCGGCCCCACTAGGGCCACAAGCTAGTGCCTCTTCCAGGGATGAAGCTCCACTGCGGTCCTTGTACCACTCACACCCTGAGACCTGGCACTGGGTGTGGGGAGCAGGGAGCCGGGTTGGGGCTCCCCCATGCTGCTGCCTTCTGATGTTCCGTGCCTGGGCAGGTCCCTGCCTGCCCCCAGCTGGGAAGCCCAGGGGCCGCACGCACCCCAGGGATCTGAGTTGCCTTGTCACAAGTGCCCTTGGATTTAGACCAAAGCAAACATGGCCATTAAAAGCGTTAACTCGGTGGTGCCTCATGCTGGTGCCTTGTGGTGGTGGGACGGGGCATGGCAGCTGGTCGCAGGGCTGCAGTGTCCTGCTCTCCTGCCAGGCTATAAATAAGAGGAGGAGGTGACGAGGGGGTAGACCTGAGCCTGAGCACGGACAAGGGTGCCAAAAACCAGTGGTCGAGATTATTTCAGAAGCAGCAGCTGCGTCTCTGTGGGACGGGTGCTGGCCCTGGCATGGATTTTGTGCTGGATCCAGAGTGATCCTCGGCCCCATGGGGCTCAGCACTGCCGGGCTGCAGGCAGGATGGCTGTCAGCTCCTGCACCCCCAGAGAGACGGGGCATGGCACAGGCATGTGTGCAGCCCTGAGCCTGGCTGCATGGAGCTGCCACAGCGGCTCTTTGAACCCGTAACAGATGCCACGTGTTTGGGTGGGCCCGGCAGTGTCTGGGGGTCCAGGGGCAGGCAGGAGGGGCAGACAGCTCTCTGTTCACTCCGGTTGCAGCTGAGGCCAAGTGCTGGGGTCAAGCAAGGAGCGAGTCGGCTGGGACCTGGGGATGCTGCCGGGACAACTTCCTGCAGGCGAGTGCCAACAGAAGAGCCCATGGAGCTCTTTGTTGGGTGCTCCAGCTGCCACGCAGGGAAGGGCATCACTAGCGCAGCAGAGCCAAAATCCCTCTGGCCAGGCATCGGCCGCCACATCGGGGATGCGGGTCCCGGTCAGTGGTGGAGTCTCCTCCTCGTCCCACAGAATTCCCCAGAGAGGGGCCCTGGGCTGCCCGGCCCGTGCAGGGGAGGCCGTGGCATCCCAACAATGTGGCCCGGCAGCGGGTCAGGCACCACGTGCTGCTCCTGGCACTCGCGGGCAGCGCTGCCGCCCCCCCCGTCCCCCCGCTGCCCGCACCGGTGCCCTCGGGGTGGGACGGGCCAGGCCGCACGGGCGGCGGCAGCCACGGTCCGCCCCGTCGGGGCTCGGCGGAGTAGGGCGGCGCTAGGACCCCCGCGGCGCTCCCCATCCCGGGCGGGCGGCGCTAGGACCCCGGCGGTGCTCCCCGGCCCCGGGCGGCGCGCGGCTCCCGGGGCTCCGTGCGCGCGCGGCGGCGGCCCCGGGCCGGGCAGCAGCGGCGGTACCGGTAGCAGCGGCGGTACCGGTAGCAGCGGCAGCAGCAGCAGCATCGCGGCGCACTGCGGAGCGGAGCGGTCGGTGTACCGGGCGCGACCCCTCCGGGCCCGTTTAGCCGGTGCGGGGGGCGGAACGGCGCCGTGGCCGGCCGGAGGAGCGGCCCCCGACCCGCGGCTCCGGTGCACGGTGGATGGCGGGGGGGGCGCGTACCGTACCGGTGCGTGGGGAAGGGGCCGGCTCCTCCCCGCCTGGACGCGGCCGGGCTCCGGCCTGCCCGGCTCCTGCACGGCGGGGCTGCCGGGGAGGGCTGGCGCTTGCAGGGGTGCGGGGCGGGGGGGCTGCACCCCGGGGTGGGGGAGGGCTGCACCCTGGGGAGCAGGGGGGGCTCATCCCGGGAGCGGGGGAGGTTGCATGCCGGGGTGGGGGAGGATTTGCACGTAGGAGTGGAGGAAGGTTTGCCCACCGGGGGGCCCGGGGGAGGGTTTTCACTTCCCGGGGTGCAGGGGGGTTTGCATCCGGGGTTGGGGGAGCAGCGGCGCATGGGGGTGCAGGGAGGGGGGAGCGGGTCTGGATCAGCCCTTCCCCCGGCAGAGCAGCGATGTGACCCCCGGGCGCCGCCATGGCCGTGCCCGCCGGAGGGGCCCGGCAGCCCCCCGCAGCCCGCGGGGCGCAGGGGCTGGAGGAGGAGGGGGCGGCCCCCCCCGCGCCGCTCGCTGCCCGCTGCAGATGAGAGCCCCTGCCCAGGTAAGGCCCGCGGGGTCCCCGCTGTGGGGTCACCCCCGGCCTGAGCACTATGGAGGGAGCAAAGCGGGGTGCAGCGGCAGGAGCGAGGGTCCCGACGCTGCTCCCCAACCTGTGCACGGCAAGGCCCCCTTGCCCCAACGTGCCTGGGCTCCCGGGTGGGCTGGCACCTTCCTAGCCATCGACACTGGCCCTGAGAGCCCTTCGGGGCCCCCGGTCCCCCCAGGGCTTGAACCCACGCTGCTGTGTAATTTTCCATTCCTGCTCCCCCCAGGGCAATTAGTAAAGAGGCTTCAAATTTTTTTTAATTTCCAATTGCTCTGAGTATTCTAGGAGCAGCCATGACTCACTAATGAGGACTTTAAAAAATAAATTGGGTCAGTCCGTTTCTGTGAGCCCAGGCGAGTTGGGGTTAGAGCAGGTCCCCCCAGGGGCGAGCAGCCGGGGTGCACCCCACACGCCTCACACCCCAGGGCTGGAGAGGTCCCTGCCGGCTCCGGCTGGATTTGAGCCCATGCATGAGCTGATCTGGACAGGTCTCAGTTCCTCACCCCCCAGTCGGAGCTGGTTGTTTTAATGGGATTTCACCACGCAAGCGGCAGGTTTACCCTCCCTGACCCTGCGGGTTTGAGCAGCTTCTGCCCCGCCGGCGGGGGATAATCTCTCCTGGGAGCGCAGCCTGCCGCGGTGATCTCCCCGGCACGAGCCGCGGTCGGGTTTGGCTCCTTGGCACTGCAGAGCTTGCCCAGCCTCTGTCCACGGCATTTCCCTTCCCCGCACCGGTGCCGGGGGTTTGTCCTCCCCTTGAAAGGGGGACCCGGAGGTCCGGCTGGGCGCCCCACGGGGCTCTGCTCCAGCACAGCTGAGCCGGGCTGCCCAGCAGCCCATCCCGTATCCTCACCGGCCCGGCAGTCTGGGGCCGGGAGCCCAAGCGCGGTGGTGAGGGTCCAGCGCCGGGGGTGACCGCGTGCCTTGCAGGTGCTCGCGGGACGCCGGCGATCGCTGTGCCCTGAGGCCGGCACAAAGACATGAGTGGCAACACGGTGAGTGCCGGGGCATCTCCCTGGGGACAGCAGGCATCTCCCTGGGGATACCGGGCATCCTGCTGGAGATGCCGCCGGGAGTGGGGCTGGATGCTGACGCCGGTGGGGTGGAGGCAGCGGCTGACGCTCTCCCCCCGCCTGCAGAGCCAGCGTGCCGCCGCCCTGGGGGTCCTCTTTGCCCTGATCATGTTGCTGATCATCTACAGCTCCAGCAGCGGGAGCGAGGTCTTCCCCTACAGCCGCCTGCGGGGCAGGGCCCGCCGGCCCCCTGACCTCAAGAAGTGGGGGGTGAAAAGCGGGTACCTGCCCGTCTGCGGGAACAAGGTACGAGCTGGGTGGTGGGGTTCAACCTCAGCGGTGGGCACAGGATCCGGCCCGCCGGCGACATCCAGCCAAATCGTTCCCTCCGGTGGGACAGCAGCTCTGCAGGGGACGGCAGTGCCTTGTCCCCGGTCCCAGCTCCATCCCTCCCTGCCGGGTCGCAGTGACGCCAAAAGTCACCTGCTCACGGCACTTGTGGTCCCCAGACCCTGACTGCCCGCTGCCACCAGTGCGTCGTCGTCACCAGCTCCAGCCACCTCCTGGGCACCCGCCTGGGCTCGGCCATCAACGGGGCCGAGTGCACCATCCGCATGAACGACGCTCCCACCACCGGCTACGAGGTTGATGTGGGCAACAAGACCAGCTTCCGTGTGGTGGCCCACTCCAGCCTCTACCGTGTCCTCAAGCGGCCCCAGGAGTTTGTCAACAAGACCCCGGAGACCATCTTCATCTTCTGGGGGCCGCCTGCCAAGATGCAGAAGAGCCTCCTGAAAATCATCCAACGCGTCAGCGCTTCCTTCCCCAACATGACGGCCTACGTCGTCTCCCCCGGCCGCATGAAGCAGTTTGATGACCTGTTTCAGGGGGAGACGGGGAAGGACAGGTACCTCGGAGCCACCTCCTGCACCGTGCCCCGCCTTTTTCCAGGTCCCCGGGGCAGAGCTGGCTCTTGGGGCTGCTCCATAGGATGCACCGGGTGGGGGTCCCTGGGGCAGGTTGGGGACCTTGGGGGGGTCCATCATCCATGTCACCTCGCCCCCGTTCCCCCCTGCTCCCGTTTCTCCTCCCCAGGGAGAAGTCGCGCTCGTGGCTCAGCACCGGCTGGTTCACCATGGTGATCGCGGTGGAGCTGTGCGATGCCGTCCACGTCTATGGCATGGTGCCACCCAACTACTGCGGGTAAGGAGACCCCCGAGCCCCCACCCCAGCCCCCCAGCCCTGCGGTGGGGCTCACCCCATGCTTCCCCCCCACCCCCCACAGCCACCGGCCCCCGCCCCGCCGCCTGCCCTACCACTACTACGAGCCAAAGGGCCCCGATGAGTGCACGACCTACATCCACAACGAGCGGAGCCGCAAGGGCAACCACCATCGCTTCATCACCGAGAAGCGGGTCTTCGCCAGCTGGGCCGACCTCTACAACATCACTTTCTCCCACCCCGCCTGGCCCTAGGGGCAGCCCCCCCCGGCTGGGGAGACCCCCCGGAGCTGGGATGGAGGGGGGTTCCCCTGCATCTCCCTGGGAACGGGGAGCAGTGGGAGCCAGGCATTGGGGTGCCATTGGGTGCCTCCCACAGGACCACCACCATGGCGCCCGGTGGCTCCTCGCACCTGGGATGTGTTGGGTTTTGAGCTGGTTTTTGCGGGAGCCAGGTGGTGAGTACAGGGTTTGGGGTCCCCCCCAGCTCCACGGGTGGGAGGCTTGGGGGTGAGATCCTGCCTGATCCTGGTCCAGGTGCGCTGCAGCCGCTGCGAGTGCATCGGGAGTGCCCGGTCCTCTCTGCTCGGTTTGGGGTTGCAGCAGTTTTGGGGCCACTGCAGAGACTGTTTCCCCCAACTCCCTGGGTTGGAGGACCCCCTCTTGGGGCTCAGCCCCCCTCTGCCATCCCCAGCACCCCGGTCCCGGGCCGCAGGCATCCTTCCCTCAGCAGAACCCTGCAGTTTTTGGTGGGATCCCACAGAGGTGACACTGCCACCCTTGGTGCCCCAGCACCCCAAAAACACTCAGCCCCTCCCAGCACCGCTGTGCACCGCACCCACACTGCCAAAACCTTTTCTAACTGAGCAATGGGATTTTGGGGGGCTTTTTGGGACTTTTGGTTTTTTTCCTTCCTGCTTCTGGTCCCAGGATTTGTATTTTGGTTTCCTGGCCAAAGGAGTGAGCGGGAGCTGCTCGTGAGTGGTAACAAAGGGGCCGGCAGCAGCCTGCGGCTGGGTCCTCATCATTTTTTAACCGCTTATAAACTATTTAGAAGTGGGCACATAGCAGGGGGGCCAGCAGTGCCCCTCGGCACCCTGTGGCGGGGCGGGGTGGGGTGGGGTGGGGACGATTTTGTTATTAATTTCTCAGCAGCGGAAAAGCGGGTTTGGGGAAAATAGCTAAATATGGTGTGTTTGGGTGCTGAGCCCTGGCAGGGCTCCGTGCCTCAGTTTCCCTCTGGCTGTGGCCCGTCCCCATTGCGGCTGGGGCTTTGGGGGCTGGGGGAAGCCCCGGGGCACCCGCGTTTTGTAATGGTTTGTACAGAAATAAACACTGCTGCAGTCTGTTGCCTTGGCCCCTGGCTCCGGGCTGGGTTTTTGGGGCTGGGCAGTGGGTGCCAGCGGTGCCATCGCGGGGGGTCTCGGGCCCCGCGGGCCCCCCAGCCTGCAGCAGTGCTGGCCCTGGGCGCTCAGGGGGACGTGGGAAGGGGCCCGGTGTGCCCAGGTGGGACCCGCGCCCGGCTGTGAGCCGCCCCCGGTGCCAGCCCTGCAGCGGGTGGCAGCTGAGACCTCCCCAACTCGTGTCACCCCCAGCCAGCTGCCCGGGGGTCGCGGGGCCTTGGGATGCGGCCCCGGAGGAGGAGGAGGAGGAGAGGCAGGTAAGGCCACTGCACCCCTGGGGCTTCACCCCGCTCCGGGGCTGGCAGGGCGGCCGTGCCAGCCGGGGTGCTGCGGGGGGTGGGGACATGGGGACGGGGGGAGCTGTCCCCTCCGAGGGGCCGGGGGCGGAGGTGCGGGAAGCCCCCGGGGGTGTCCCAGGGACCCCAAACCCAGCAGGGTGGGTGGAGGCTCCCCCCGAGGGGGGGGGGGGGGGGGGTCCGCAGCGCTCGGCCGTGCGGGGGGGTTAACCGCATCCAGCCGGGCCGGCACTGGGAGGACCGGTGCTGCGGGGGACGGTGCCCGTCCCTGCCCGTCCCCTGCCCGTCCCCTGCCCGTCCCTGCCCATCCCCTGCCCGTCCCTGCCCGTCCCTGCCCATCCCCTGCCCGTCCCTGCCCATCCCCTGCCCGTCCCTGCCCGTCCCCTGCCCGTCCCCTGCCCGTCCCTGCCCATCCCCTGCCCGTCCCTGCCCGTCCCTGCCCGTCCCTGCCCATCCCCTGCCCGTCCCCTGCCCGTCCCCTGCCCGTCCCCTGCCCGTCCCTGCCCATCCCCTGCCCATCCCCTGCCCGTCCCTGCCCGTCCCCTGCCCGTCCCTGCCCGTCCCTGCCCATCCCCTGCCCGTCCCTGCCCATCCCCTGCCCGTCCCCTGCCCGTCCCTGCCCGTCCCCTGCCCGTCCCCTGCCCGTCCCCTGCCCGTCCCTGCCCATCCCCTGCCCGTCCCTGCCCGTCCCTGCCCGTCCCCTGCCCGTCCCTGCCCGTCCCTGTCCGTCCCTGCCCGTCCCTGCCCGTCCCTGCCCATCCCCTGCCCGTCCCTGCCCGTCCCCTGCCCGTCCCTGCCCGTCCCCTGCCCGTCCCCTGCCCGTCCCCTGCCCGTCCCTGCCCATCCCCTGCCCGTCCCTGCCCGTCCCTGCCCGTCCCCTGTCCGTCCCTGCCCGTCCCTGCCCGTCCCTGCCCATCCCCTGCCCGTCCCTGCCCATCCCCTGCCCGTCCCCTGCCCGTCCCTGCCCGTCCCCTGCCCGTCCCCTGCCCGTCCCCTGCCCGTCCCTGCCCATCCCCTGCCCGTCCCTGCCCGTCCCTGCCCGTCCCCTGCCCGTCCCTGCCCGTCCCTGCCCGTCCCTGCCCGTCCCCTGCCCGTCCCTGCCCGTCCCCTGCCCGTCCCCTGCCCGTCCCTGTCCGTCCCCTGTCCGTCCCCTGCCCGTCCCCTGCCCGTCCCTGCCCATCCCCTGCCCGTCCCTGCCCGTCCCTGCCCGTCCCCTGTCCGTCCCTGCCCGTCCCTGTCCGTCCCTGCCCGTCCCTGCCCGTCCCTGCCCATCCCCTGCCCGTCCCCTGCCCGTCCCTGCCCGTCCCTGCCCGTCCCTCCCCGTCCCCTGCCCGTCCCTGCCCGTCCCTGCCCATCCCCTGCCCGTCCCCTGCCCGTCCCTGCCCGTCCCTGCCCATCCCCTGCCCGTCCCTGCCCGCCTGGCAGCAGCGGCCCCGCTCCCGGCATGCAGCGCGGCGCCAGCGCTCTATATATAGCGGTAAAAATAGCCGGGCAGGACAGCAGGCAGCTGCCCGCGCTGCCCGGCCCCGGCCCCGCGCCCAGAGGTCAGTGTCCCCCGCCCCGGGGGTCCCGGCGCCGCAGCCCCGCCCGGCCCCGGCCTTGGGTGGTGGGGGGTGTCACTGCGGCACCGGCATTTGGGGGCCTCATGGTGGGGGGGGGGGGGGGGGGGCTGTGGCCGCCGATGCTGCCCGGCCGGCCCCTGCCGCCGGGGGGGGCTGGCAGCACCGGCTGGGAACGGGGGGCACTGCAGGGGGTGCGGGCATTGCAGGGGATGCTGAGGGGCTTGCATGGGGTGCTGGAGGCATTGGTGCTGAGACACTTGCACGGGTGCTGGAACCGCTGCAGGGGATACTGGGGGGCTTGCATGGGGTGCTGGGAGCCATTGCATGGGGTACTGGAGCCGTTGCATGCGTGCTGGGGGGCTTGCAGGGGTGCTGGAGCCATTGTATGGGTGCTGGGGGCTTGCAGGGGTGCTGGAGCCATTGCATGGGGTGCTGGAGCCGTTGCATGGGTGCTGGGGGGCTTGCAGGGGTGCTGGAGCCATTGCATGGGGTACTGGAGCTGTTGCATGCATGCTGGGGGGCTTGCAGGGGTGCTGGAGCCATTGCATGGGGTGCTGGAGCCGTTGCATGGGTGCTGGGGGGCTTGCAGGGGTGCTGGAGCCATTGCATGGGGTGCTGGAGCCGTTGCATGGGTGCTGGGGGGCTTGCAGGGGTGCTGGAGCCATTGCATGGGGTACTGGAGCTGTTGCATGCATGCTGGGGGGCTTGCAGGGGTGCTGGAGCCATTGCATGGGGTGCTGGAGCCGTTGCATGGGTGCTGGGGGGCTTGCAGGGGTGCTGGAGCCATTGCATGGGGTACTGGAGCTGTTGCATGCGTGCTGGGGGGCTTGCAGGGGTGCTGGAGCCATTGCATGGGGTGCTGGAGCAGCCCAGGCCTGGGCCTGGGGTCTGGGAGGTGGGGGAGCGGGATACCAATGGGATGGGGTGGCTGCTGGGTGTGGGGGAGGAGTGGGTTGGAGCTGGCAGTGGGGTGAGATTGGTGGGAGCACCCCGGGGTGCGTCCCGTGGTGGCCTTTGCTGGGGAGTCCCAGGCTACACTGCACCCCCTCCCCAGCCCCGACTCGCTGGGCTCCACAGTCAGCACCCCCTCCCCATCTCCTCAGGACCAGGCACTTCCACATCACCCTCACCCTGCACCCGTGGGCCCAGCACTGCGCTGGATCAGGCCCAAAGCCCCCACCAAGGGCCAGGGCTGCCCCCAGCCCCCCATGGCCCCGATGAGGCCGGTGGCAGCAGTCCTGGGGCTCAGCACCCCCCACAATTAGGGACCCCGGGGGTCCTGCACTCTTCCAACCCCACCCAGACCCCGCGGGGACCATCCCAGGGCTTCAGCCCCGCAGCGCGGGTGGGACGTGACCCAGTGCCTGTTTCAGCCCGGCCATACTTGGCCTCTACCCTTTCCCAGCTGTAACGTGACCTCGTCAGCGGCCGCCGGCTCATTTGGCTGCGGGATGCCCCATCCCAGCACCCCGTCCAGCCGGTTTGGGGTGACGCACTGCGGCCAAGCAGGTCAGGTGCTGCGGGGCTGGGTGTGGGCAGGCAGGGTGGCCAAACCCCCTCCCCGAGGTGATGGGGGTGCAATGGGGTGCTGTAAGACCCCCCCCTTAGGGCACCCCCCAAAAAATCAGCCCACGGGGACCTGGGGGGAAGCTGCCTCCATCACACAGTGTCCTGGTGACACCGGTCAACCCAAGCTGGTTGCCGGCTGCGGCACCCTGGGCACAGGGATGTGGTCAGGGCAGGGGAGGAAGCCGGTAACGTCACCATGTGTCACCCGGCATGGGGAAGCCCTCACCGCAGCCGGATGCAGTGGGTGGCTGCCGGGAGCCAGGTAGGTGACGGCTGTGGGAGCAGAGGTCCTGAGCTCCCTATTTTAGAGCCAAGCCGGAGGATGGGTCTTCCGCCCCACCGTTGGTGGGGCGGAAGACCCATCCTCCGGCTTGGCCCTGGAGCTGGGCATCAGCATGGCAGGGAGGGGAGACCCCTTATCTCCCCAGACCCTGGCCTTGGGGACCCGTGTCTCCCCGATGCGCCGAGTTGTTCATCCTGCTCTTCCTCCCTTGCAGCCTGAAGCGCTCCTGCGCCTGGACCACAGCAGCATGTCGACAGGTGAGTGCTCTGTCCCCCTTGCATCCATCCCCCTGCATCCATCTTGTTTTGCATCTGTCCTCTCTGTCTCCCTTGCATCCTCCCGTTCCCCTTGTATCCACCCCCCCTGCATCTGTCCCTCCGTCCCCCATACATGCATCCCCTCGGTCCCCTTTGCATCCATCCCATTCTGTCCCTTGCATCCATCCTCTCGGTCCCCTTTGCATCCCTCCCCACCATCCCCCTTCCATCCCTCCCCTCTGTCTGTCCCCCACATCCCTCCAGCCCCCCATGTGCCCCACAACCCCTAAGTTCCCACCAGCCACTTGGCTCTGTCCCCAGGCCAGGGGATCGCTGGGTGCCGGAGGAGTTGAAATTTCAGCCGGCTGTAATCAGAAGATGGGAGAGCAGCCCCAGAGCAGCTCGGCTTTATTTTTAGTTCTGCCTCCCCGCCACGGCGTCGCACCCTGGCATCGCCCCGCGCTGTGGCTGGGCCAGATCCTTCAGGTGTCCTGGGACCCTGCGCCTGGGTGCTCGGCAGGAGACAGGGTGGCTAGTGCCACCTGCACATTGGCCACCAGACCCAGGGACCAATGCTGGGGTTCAGGGACTGCCGGGTGTCACACCAGGTGCGCGAGGTGGCCGTGCCAAGCCAAGCCTGCCGCAGCGCCCGTTAGCCCACCGGCGCGACGAGCCGGCTGCGGGGATGGATGTGGCTGCTCCCCACCCGCGGTGGAGCCGTGGACAGTGACCGTCTCCAGGATACCACGTGGCAATGGGATTCCAGCCCCACGGCCGAGGTGCTGTGGGGTCTTTGTGCTCAGCCATGTCCAGCCCGGCCGTCCCGACCTGCCCAGGTGACGAGGACGAGGCGGACACGTGGCTGCTTCCCGCTTTGTCTTTATCCCCCAGGGGCTTGGGGTGGGTCCCCTCCATCCCTGTGGATGCCTGCCCTGGATCTTGCCCCCTGGGGAGACCTCAGTCCCCAACATACTTTCTGGCTTTTGATAATTATGGTTTTCCTTTCTCTCCCCCAGAGAAACTCAAGCACCACAAAATCATCTTCGTGGTGGGTAAGTTGGTGTCCAGGTCCTGCCGCTGCTGGGGTCAAGGCCACAGCGCAGCCCCGTCCCCCTGCACCTCCAGGGTTGGGGGGCTGCGGGGAGCAGCCAGGGCCCAGGGCTGGGGAGCCAGGGCTGGAGGCTGTGGGACCTCGGCTGTCCCCAGGTGCTGTGGGGTGGCCATATGGCTCCAACCCGGCTCCTCGGAGCCATGGTGAGGTGTGCTGGGACTGGGAGGGCACCTCTGGCCGGGCATGGGGTGGCAGCATCTGGGGTGATGTGACAGTAAACACTTGGGTGGTGATGTCCTGGGTGCTTGATGACCAGGTGACATCCTGGGTGCCATCGGGCAGTGATGTCCTGGGTGCCGATGGGGTCATGATACCCTGGGTGCCATCAGAGTGGTGGTGCCCGTGTGCCAATTGCCAGCAGCCCATGCCACCCCCAATGACCTGGCATCCCCCAGCCCACCCCAGGAGCAGCTCTTCCCATCCTTCTGGCACTGGGCATGTGGGGATGCCATCCCCCATCTCACCAGGCTCTGGGGACTCCTGTGGGTCTGTGCTGCTGCCTCCATGTACCCCTCCAGCTCCTTACTTGTGGCTTGGGGCACGTGTGGCCCTCGTGTGACTTGCAGGTGGTCCTGGCTCAGGGAAAGGGACCCAGTGTGAGAAGATTGTGCAGAAGTATGGCTACACTCACCTCTCCACGGGGGACCTGCTGCGGGCAGAGGTCAGCTCGGGCTCGGAGCGGGGCAAGAAGCTGCAGGCCATCATGGAGAAGGGCGAGCTGGTGCCTCTGGTGAGTCCACAGGCCACCGGCTGTGGCACAGTGGGGCACGCAGGCAGGGGGTGGCTGTGGGGACAACAGATAGCATGGTGATTGATGGTCAGCATGTGGCCTGGGGACACCTCCATCCCTGCCACCCCGGGGGGTTTTGCAGCAGGGATCAGGGGTGCTGGGTGCGAGGGGGGTGCCACATTGTCCCGTCAGCCCTGGCAGCTCTGTCCCCCCCTCCCCAGGACACGGTGCTGGACATGCTGCGGGACGCCATGGTGGCCAAAGCGGATGTGTCCAAGGGCTTCCTCATCGACGGCTACCCCCGTGAGGTGAAGCAGGGAGAGGAGTTCGAGAAGAAGGTGAGGGCTCGCGCCGCGCCATGCCATGCCATGCCACCCGCCATCCCTGCTGAGGGTCTCCATGGTGCCAGCAGCAGCCCAGCCTCCCCATCCCAGCAAAGATCCCATCCCAACAGGGTCTAAACTGGGCACTCTCCCAGCCAGCAGGTCCCCCTGCCTTGGGGACAGCCTGCACCCAGGGTGCAGTCGGGGGGACATCTCTCCAGGGTGTCCTCAGACTGACAGAGGATGACCACAGCGCCGGCGTGATGGTGATGGCAGAGAGCCAGGGCTTGGCTGCAGCGTCCCTGTGCCTTTCTCCGCTTTGGATCTGGGGGCCACTGGGCCACCAGACCCATACGGAGGGAGGCAGAGGATGGCGTGGGGGACATCTGTGACCCCCATGCTCACTGCCACCATCTCCCCAAACCAAACCAGAGCCATGCTGACCCGGGATGGTGACAACCATGTCCCCCCTGCCCACAGATTGCCCCCCCCACGCTGCTGCTCTACGTGGACGCAGGGAAGGAGACGATGGTGAAACGCCTGCTGAAGCGAGGGGAGACCAGTGGGCGGGTGGATGACAACGAGGAGACCATCAAGAAGCGTTTGGAGACCTACTACAAGGCCACCGAGCCTGTCATCGCCTTCTACAAGAGCAGAGGCATCGTCCGCCAGGTAAGCAGCGACATGGCCAATGCCGACGCCCTCCGGCCCCACGGCTCCGGGCGCCTGTGGTCCCAGGGGAGGAGAAGCGATGGATGGGGATGATGAGGGAAGGGGGAAAAACTCAGTCCTAGCTCATTTGGGGTGGGCTTTACCCCTTGGAGCTGGCTGGACCCTCCAGTTCCTGACACAGAGACCTGCTCTAAGGATGGCCCTGCACCCCTTTGCCCAAAATGGGCCCTGGTTTCTCCACCCACGGCCAAAATCCATCCCTGGAAGAGCTCCAGTCACGCAGTCCCCTCAGGTGACCCCCCCGCAGCTAACCCCTCTGCACGCAGCTCAACGCCGAGGGCTCCGTGGAGGAGGTTTTCCAGCAGGTCTGCTCCCACCTTGACAGCCTGTAGCCGACCCCCGGCCCCGCTCCCCCCCCGCGCGCTCCGGCAGAGACAGCGGAAGCGGCTTTATCCTGTTTTCGTGGACGGAGCCGCGCGGAGGAAATTTCAAGGACATTGTGTTTGGCTCTTTCCCGTCTCTCCCCAGTAAAGTTCACTTTAATGAGCCCAGACTTTATCTTTTTCTTCTGTCGCAGGAAATGAGTTTTTCTTTCCAGAGATTTTTTTTTCCCCCCCTTCGACCCTCCCCAGCCCCTCTGGAGCTGATTAAGGGCCGGAAGCGGGTGTTTATCCCACCGGGGCAGTGGGATGCTGCGCTCGGAGGAAGGGAGGGAGCATCCCAGCCACTCGCCCCCGGCTTCCCAATCCATGGCCTGCGGGGAGCCTGCGGCTGCATCCTGCTGCCTGTCCCGCTCACCCCAGTCCTGTCCTGCTCCCTGAACCCCCTTGCACGCTGGGTGTGTGTCCGCAGACACGCGGGCAGTATCTGAGCCATGTCCCCTCCTCCCCAGCTCTCCCACAGGCTGCCAGGGGCTGGGGGGCACCCAGATTCAGACCCCACCATGGGCCCAGCCGTGCTGGGATGGAGATGTCCGCCACTTCCATGCCTCGGCCTTTCTTTGTTTCTTTTGGCAGTCAGGGTTTTTTGGGGTACGTGGTGGCTGTAATGCGGTGTTTCGGGGTGGCACAATGCCCTGGAGTGGGGTGTTCCCTGCCCTGCTGCACCTGGGCACCCGCAGCCCAGGCTGCAGCCCCGTCCCCAGGGGCCGAGGGATGGATGGGGGACACCCAGCTGAGCCGGGCCACCAGACTCCTGGGTGGGGGACAGGGTGGGGGTCCTCATGGGGCGTGAGTCACAGGGCCCCAGCAGACAGGCAGTTGGGGGTGCTGGTGTCAGGGACGGGAATTTGGGGGCTCGCCAGTGCCTACACACCTGCCGAGGCTTGATGCTACAGCAGAGGGGCTGCAGCGGGGCTGGGGGCCAGGGTCCACCCAGCCACAGTGAGGGCAGGAGGCAGGAGGGCCGCAGCCCCGGCAAGGCCCCCCAGCCTCTCACTTTCAGGCTGCTGGGAGCTGGGCACAGAGCCAGGGGGCTGGGGGGACCGGGGGGGTGGCAGCGCTGGGGGCAGCCGAGGCCACGGGGCGGGAGCAGAGGAAGGAAGTGAGCAGGGGAAAAAACAAAAATCCCCAAGAAAATCCAAACCCACCAGGCTTCGACATCAGCCCCGTGCCCAGGGGGTGAAGGAGCCACAGGCAGAGCCCGGGGCGCTGCGGGGAGGCAGCCGGGGGGGAAAGATGCAGCTGTCCCGCCGGGGCTGGGGTGCTGCCAGCACAGCTGAGCCAGGGCTGGGGCCAGCGGCCGCCCACCTCGTGGTGGTGGGGATGAGGGGACAGGAGGGCTGGGTGGTTTGGGATGCTACAACCTAAAGCCATGCAGTGGGGAGCGGGGTGACCTGTCTCCCTTGTGCCTCCAGCCCTCTTTGGGTGTGCTGTGAGCGTGCCTCAGTTTCCCCAGATGGTGAGCGGGGTGGTACAGCTGGGAGGGGGGGATGCCACGGTGCCTAGTGGGACCGGGCACCCTGCCATCCTCCCCAGCACGCCCCCTGAGTGCTTGGTGATGGGTTTTTAGATGCTTTTCCTCTGGCTGGGAAGCCCCAGGCTGCCCCGTAAGCTGTGCTGGAGCTGAATGGGGTGCACAGAGCTGCACATGCGGCCACCTGGCTGTCACGGCCACCTGGCTGTCACAGCCACACTCCTATCTGTCACCCTGCAGCCACCACCATCCCAGGGCCCAGCGCCGAGGGCCTCTTGCTCATAGCCCTGCCCTGTCACTGCGGGGAGAGGGGTGCAGGAGGGCAGGGGTGCCTGTGCCTGGTCCCGGTCCCCATCCCTGTCCCCATCCCCGGGCCAGCACCTGTCCCCGCAGTCCCCAGGAGATGGCAGTGCTCTGTCATGGGAGATGTCTGCCGCTCACCTCAGGGTCAGGGACATCTCCGGGGACATCCTGGCTGGTGGGGACAGGCCTCGCTGGCTTCCCTGGCAGGTCCCCGTGCCATCCCCCTGCCTGTGGCCATGGCTCAGGGTGGAGACCACCCCCGGGGGCCCTGCGCCCACCCCCGGCACAGAGCTCAGCTCCCAGCCCCACCGTTAGCCGTGTGAGGGCTCTGACCTCGGGCAGCAGCCGCTGGCATGTGTGGGAGGAGTGGGGCAGGGGTGCAAGAGGGTCCCATGGGTGCCACCAGCCACCCCATGGCTCCTACCTTGGCGGTGTTTTGCTGTGATCCCCTCGCCCAGGCAGGTCTGTCCTGGGGGAAACTCCCAAACCCACCTGCCAGGCAGGGATGTCCAGGCAGCCCCTGGCTGTGGTGTGGCCAAGGGTAGCGGCCAGGCAAGCGGCCGTGCCGTGGTGCCCTCCGGGCCGGCATCCAGGGCCATGGGGCAGTCACGGGCCTGCGACATGGTGACCCTGCCGGGGTCCTGGCTGGGGGCAATGTGGGCTGAGTGTTGGGGTGCTGTGGGGCAGCCCCTGCCCCCGTTGCTGTGGGACAGCCCCTCCTCGCTGCGCAGGTCGGGCTGTGCTGCGGCAGTGTACGCGGGTGGGTTTGGGGGGGAGGGGGGCACACCCCCACCTGGGCACTTCCAAACCCCTGCATCCCACCCCTCCGCTCACCAGTGCCAGCCCGGGGGGGCTCCCTGGGGACACCCCCCCGCCGAGTGCCCGTGCCCCCGCCGTGCACTTCCAGCGCACCCCTCCGGAGGCGATGCCCCGCACCGCGCTCTGGGGAAACTGAGGCACGGCGCCTCCCGGGGACGGGGGGGTCCCCCTTTCCTCCCCCTTCTCCCCCCCCCCCCGTTGCAGGCCGCCGCCCCCCCGCCGCCGGCACGGCCCCAGCGCCGCCAGCGGCATTTCCTCCCGGCGCGGAGCCGCGCCGCCCGCGGACCCTCCTCCGAAGGGAGTCGGTTTCCTGCCGCCGCCGCCGCCCGGCACTCGGCGCTGGCTCCCGGGGAGCGGCCGCAGGCGGACATGGGCCCCCGCGCCGCCCCGCTCCTGCCGCTGCTGCTGGCTCTGCTCGGCCGCCCGGGTGAGTGGGGTGGGGTGGGGGGGTGGCACCGGGGGGGATGGCACCGACGGGGGGGACCCCCCGGGATGGGACCCCCCGGGCGGCACCGCCTGCGGGACCCCTCGGTGACTGCGTCCCGGAGCGGCCCGGGCTGGGGAGGGGTGTCTGGCTCCCCGGCGGGCAGCGGGTCCACGGCCGGAGGGGTCCCGGCTGTGCGGCACTGGCAGTGTCACCCCTGGGACCCCCACCGGCAGAGAAGGGGTTGGGTGAGAGCGCCCGGGGCTGGGGAGGGACAAACCCCCCCAGCCCCGGGACACACACACACAGAGCGCAGCCCTGCCGCTCCTCGGGACCCCCGAAATCCAGGCTGCGTCACCGGGGCTCAGGAGGTGTCGAAGGCGCCGCTGTTGCGCCCTGACCCAGGCAACGGCACCCGGGGGGTGTGGGGTGGCTTCCGTGGCCTCCCGGCGCTGTGGGGTGTGTGGGGTCGACCAGGAGCCAGGGGTGAGGAAAGGGAATAACCCCGCAAAGCCCCGTGTGGGCTGTGGGGACAGAGCTGGGGGCTCATCTGCCTCCGGAGCCGTCAGGGAGGGAAGCACTAAAGCCACCCCAACGTTCTTGTGAAGCCACAGGGAGAATTTCAAGGGGGGACATGCCCAGGGACACCCGTGACAGCCAGAGGGCAGGGAGCTGGGGGACACGGGGACGCGACCTGCCGGCAGAGAGAAGGGGAACTGGGAAGGCAGCGGCAGTCCGGGCAGGCCGGGGCCGGCGGCTCTGGGTGTCCCAGCTGGGTCGGTCCCTCCTGGCCACCACAGGGGCCGGCGCCGGTGGGTGCTGCTGGGGCGTCCCCGCTGCCAGGCTCGACGCCTGCTCCCTGCCTGCTGTCACCCCTGGTCACTGCCCGGCAGCTGTGCCAGGTGGTCCCTGGCCAGTGTGGCTGTGCCATATGGGCTATGTTACCCATAGCTGTGCTGTAGGGTCCCCATCCTACATAGCTGTGCCATAAGGTCCTTGTCTCCCATGGCTGTGCCGTACAGTCCCCGTCCTATGGCTGTGCCATGTTGTCCTCATCCTACGTAGAGGTACAGTAAGTTCTGTGTCCTATGTAGCTATGCAAGACAGTCCGCATCCTATAGCTGTGCCATAAGATCCGTGCCCTCTGTAGCTGTGCCATACAGTCCCTGTCCTATGGCTGTGCCATAAGGTCTGTGCCCTCTGTAGCTGTGCCATACAATCCCCATCCTATAGCTGTGCCATATGGTCCACATCCTATGTAGTTGTGCCACAGAGATCCTGTCCTCCCTATCTGTGATGTATAGTCCCTCTTCTATGTAGCTGTGCCATCTGGTCCCCATCCTACACAGCTGTGCAATGTCATCGCTGTCCTACGTAGCTGTGCCATACAGGCAATGTCCTTTGTATTTGTCCCATACAGTCTCTATCCCATATGGGTGTGCTATATGGGCTGAGTCCTATGTAGCTATGCCATATGGTCCCCATCGTGAGTAGCTGTGCCACATAGTCCCTATCCTATTTATCTGTGCTATATGGTCCCCATCATACATAGTTGTACTATACAGTCCCCATCCTACGTAGCTATGCCATACTGTCCCTGTCCTCTGTAGCTGTGTAATGCAGTCCTTGTCCTAACTGTGCTATATGGTCCCTAGCCTATGTAGCTGTGCTATACGGTCCCTGTTGTACATAACTGCAGTGCAGTGCCTGTCCTACGTAGCTGAGTTATACAGTCCCTGTCATATATGACTGTGCCTGTATGGTCCCTGTCCTGTGTAGCTCTTCCATATAGACCATGTCCTATTCATCCATGCCAACCTATGCAGCTGTGCTATATAGCACCCATCCTATGTGACTGTGCCATATTGTCCTGTCCTGTGTAGTTATGCCATATGGTCCCCATCCTGCCCAGCTGTGCCATATGGTCCCTGTCCCGCCTAGCTGTGCCACAAAGGCCATGTCCTGTCCGGCTGCTGTCTCTCCCCTGCAGGGACCTGCAGGGCTGGGGGTGCCCATGGTGGGCGCAGTGCCACGGGGCCTCACAGGCGCGGGCAGCCGTCCAGGGGCGGGGGGCTTTGTGCTCCCCTGGCAGGGACCGATGCTGTTCCCCACAGGGCGAGCACGGTGCTGGGTCATCCCTTCCCATCCCTGGGGAGAGGCTGCTCGGCGCCCAGCTGACTTGGAGAGGGGCAGGAATGACGTGGCCTGCGTCAGCCCCAAAGCCAGGTCCCATCTGCCCCGCTGTCTGAGCCCCGATGCCACCTCCGCATGGTCCGACAGCCAGTGGTGGCTCGGGGCGTGACAACCCCCCCCCTCAAGTTTGCAGCGCGGGGTCCATCCCCCCTCCTGACCCGGGCTGAGACCAGCCAGCTTGTTACACAAGTGCCGAGGCGGCACAGCCGGATGCCGGGATGCCGGAGTGGCGCTGCCCGTCCCGTGGGGCATCCTGCGCCGCCGGAGCCACCCCAGCCCCACGCTCCCCAGCCCAGCACCCCTGGGCATTGCTCTCCACCCAGGGCCTTTGATCTGCTCCCAAAAAAACAGGCATCGCCCCGCTGGCCCCTGACCTGCCAGGGAGCTGTGGCAGCACCTTCCTCGTGCCCTGGTCTTGGCCACGCCAGAGTGAAGGAGAGGGTGGGCGGCTGGACAAACATAAAGTAGATTTTCTTTCTTTCTTCCTTTTTAATTTTTTTTTTTTCCCTTTCCCGGAGTACAAAAATAACAGCACCCTTATCTGATCGCCCCGGGCAGCCTGGCTGAGCCTCCTTATCTGATCCTGACATAATGCTGGAGCCCGCTGCCTTCCCCAGGGACTGACGGTGCCCGGCTGGCACCGCTGCCCTGCGTCCCCTGCGCCGGCATCCCTGCCCCGTGCTGGGGTCGAGCCTGGCCGCGGCCCCTGGCCCTGCCCGACCTCCCCACGGGATGCTGCCGGACGTGTGATGAGTTGCCCGTCCTCTGCCCAGCGATGCCGGGGGCTGCGCGGCCATGCCCAGTGCTGTCGGGGCAGGAGCGGAGGGGAAGAGGGACGCAGCCTGCAGCGCCCAGATAAGCGGCTGTTTATCTTCCTCCCGATGCTGCTGGCCGCCCGGCTGTTGCGCCGGGGGGAGGAAGCGCCAGACAATAGGTGGGCCTGTGGCAACGTCACTGGGGGGGTCTGCACCATGACCCCACCACCGTGGCCACGTCACCACCATGGCGAGACGCGGGCTGGGGACACCGTGATGGGCACGGCGTGGCACGGGCGGCCCTTTGTCAGCTGCCGCATCCCGAAGCCTCAAAGCCCGGAGCATCACGGCCTCTGGCCCCGGTCCCCATGGGGGTGGGTGGCCCTGGCATGGGGTCCAGTCACCTCCCAGCGCAGTGGCTGGAGCCACCAGGGATGGGAAAGGATGGGACAGGAAGGGACAGAGCTCAGTGGCCACCTCCAAAGCAAAAACGGCGCCCCAGGCACCGTGTACCCATGGGGAGCCCCCAGCCACGGCTGTAGGGCTCCATCCTGCCCAGCCCCTTGCAAGGGGGCACCCATGGGTGCAAGCAGGTCCCCAGGACGCCTCCCAGCACAGGGGCCAGCTTGAGGACAGCCTGGCCGCAGCAGGGCTGCCTGGAGCAGAGGAAATGGCCGAGGCAAACGGGGATTTACTGGATCAGGCCTTCAAACGGCTGTTTGCACTCAGGATTTCCCTTGGCAGCCGCCTGCCGGCCCCGCTCGCTCGTGCGCCGCGTGGGGGGTTCGGGTTGGGGCGAAGCTCGTGCCTCGGCGCCCGCGGAGGATGAGCTTTACGGCCATTTCCATACCTGAGCTTCCTGCTTTCCTGCGGCACGGGGGATTCGGGGGGGCTTCCGCCACTGCCCGAGCGTTCGGGGCAGCCGGGTGCGAGTTTTGGCATGCGGCAGTGCCGAGCGGGGACAGTGGATTTTTCCAGCCCGGATCCAAGGGTCATTAACGTGATTGTGCTGGGGGCCAGTGGCGGCAGACGAGCCCTGAGCAAACACGTAGCAGATGGTTCCCCGGGCGCGGTGCCGGCGGTGGGGCCGTAGTGACGTGATGCCGGGGGTGCGGGGGCAGCGCCCGGGCTGGCGTCGCAATGCAGCCCCCTCCTGCATCATGTACCCCCCGTGTCATGTCACCCCACGTCCGTCTGGCGGCGACTGACGGTCTCTTGTTTTCCGCCCAGACCCCGGGAGAGCCGAGGGCTGCGACCTGCAGCCGGTGACAGCAGAGCCGCCCATCACCCTGTCCTATGCCACCAGCACAGTGCCGCGGGGCTGCGTCAGCAGCAGCTCCCTGGGCACCAACCGTGAAGTCCACGTCCTCAGTGTCGAGTGGTCCAAGGTGAGCAAGCGGGGTCCTGGCACCTCACTTCGGCACTGTCACCCCGGCACTGTCCCCGCCGGGCAGGGTATCCTGGATGTTGAAACCCTTTCCTCTGACTAAGGCGCAGCAAGAGGACCCAGATTAACCTCTTCCATGGCGCCTTCACTGAGCTTCCCCTCCCAGTGCAGCCGTGGGTGTCTCTGGCCCCGACGGGGATTTAAAGTCTTTAGAGGCAACTTCTTTAACAGCCTACACTGCCAGTGCCCTCCCTGCGCTGGATGTCCCAGGAACCCCTGTTCTCCTGCGGGGGGATGGCCTGGTCCCGGCTCAGGAGCAGGGCAGAATCACGGGCACCCGATGGGGACCACACTGGGGAGGGAGGGATGGAAGGAGGGATGGAGGGAGGGATAGAGGGATGGAGGGAAGGACAAGGGGAGGGATGGAGGGAGGGATAGAGGGATGGAGGGAGGGATAGAGGGACGGAGGGAAGGACAGGGGGAGGGAGGCACATCACTTGGAGGCAGCCAAGCGAGTGGAAACCTGGCCACCCGTGTTGGCACAGCCTGCCAGGGGGT
The DNA here is from genome assembly GCF_030463565.1 of Pelecanus crispus. Classification (NCBI taxonomy): domain Eukaryota; kingdom Metazoa; phylum Chordata; class Aves; order Pelecaniformes; family Pelecanidae; genus Pelecanus; species Pelecanus crispus. The sequence continues at coordinate 37,234,739 of NC_134651.1, forward strand.
GATAACTGCATTGTGGGTGCCCCGGACATCTTTTGGGCAAGGACGGGCGCAGGGCAGCGGCAGGACTGGGGCTGCATCCCTGGCTAGCACTGGTACTGGTTGGTACTGTTGGGTGGGTTTGCACCAGCACATGGGTTTGCATGGCTGCTCTGCAGCGTGGTCCAGCTCCCCTCATGCTAGCTGGGCCCCAACAAACCCAGCACCCGATTTTGTCCAAGCCCTGGGCCTCCCGGCGCCGTGCTCCCTGCCCCCAGCTCTCCCAGTTCTGCTTTTCAGGGGGAGGCGGGACCCAGGCTGGGAGCCACTGGGGAGGGTGCGTTTTGCAAGGGCCCCTCTGCCCCAGCCCGGTGTGACCTGGCCCTGGCACCCTGGTATGTGGGTAAGTGCTGGGGCTGGGGGTGCCCCAGGGTTGTCACCAGCGGTGGCAGGGGACACACGCTGATGTCACGGCTGCAGCACCGAGCCCTGCGGCGCGTGGGGGGAGCCGGGCAGGGACGCCGTTCCACTTACAGAAGAATTACTGGAAGCCGCTTTCTATAAGCAGATCCCCACGATGAAAAAAAAAAAAGAAGAAAAAAATAACCTGAAAGGCAGCAGCGGGGCAGTGGCGAGGCTCCCGCCGCTCGCACAGCCGAACAATGGAGTGCCACAAAACACGCGGCAGAAAAAACAGCCGCCGGCTCCTCCCCGACGCCCGGGGCCACCCGGGGTCCCCGGCCACCCACGCTTGCCATGGGGCCACAGCCAGGCCAGGATGCCCATGGCCCTGTCCCGCCGGCCCTGTGCCCGGCACTGGTGGCTGCCTCCACCCGCCTGGTCCCCAGCTGGTTTTCCGTGCCCGCTGCCTGGCTCAGCCCTTTGTGAGCAGCAATTCAGGCAGCAGTTGCCAAACTTAGCACCTGGCGTTTCGGCTTCCCCATCCGGATTTCCGTCTGGAGGCTGCCGGGCAGTGCCAGTCACGGGGAGTAGTGCTTGCCACCGCTGTGCCCTGGGCATCCCTGTGTACCGGTACAGCCAGTCCCAAGCCTGGAGCAGCTGCACGGTGCTGGGATGGGGCTGGGAACCCCACAGGGAGATGTCCCGGTGCCTGGGGTGGGGATGCTCCAGTCTTCAGTGGGGGACGCCCCAGTACCTACAGTGGGGATGCTCTGGTTCCTTGGGGGGGCGGAGGGGGGATGCCCTGGCCCCAGTGTGGGGATGCTCCAGTCCTTGGTGTGGGGACACCCCAGTCCCCAGTGTGAGGATGCTCTGGTTGCTGGTGTAGGGATGCCCCAGTCCCCGGTGTGGGGACATGCCAGTCCCCAGTAGGGTGCCACCCTGGTGCCCCGTGCAGAGGTTACCCAGTCCCTGACACAAGGATGCTCCAGTCCCCAAGGGGGACGTGCCTAGACCCCAGAATGGGGGTGCCCTGGACCCCAGTGTGGAGGTGCCACCGTTGCCGAGGTGGTGATGCCCTGGTCCATTGCTTGGGGGGGGGGGCCAAGGGGTGTTTGCCCCCCCCTGGTGTGGGTACACATCCACATGGCACCTCTGCATCCCCCAGCCTGCCCCCTAAACCCAGCCACGGCTGCCTCCTGCACAGTTCGTGCTCGGGGCCAGCCCGAGGGCTCTCTCTGCTGCCTCCAGCTCCGGGGGCAGGTGGGGTGGCTGGGGGGCAGCCAGGGATCTGACAGCAATTGTGGCTCGGTGGCTGTGGTGGTGACACTCCCCGCTCCCCCCCCCCCCCCCCCAGGCCTCTGCCTTCCCGCTGAACGTGTCTATCTTGCCGGGAGCTGGTGGCTGCACCCGGCCAGCCGTGCTCGTCCTCCTCTGCGCCCGCTGCTCGGCCACCGTCACCTCCCTGTGCCAGGACCTGACCATCCACTCCGTGAGTGCCGCAGCCCCACGCCAGGAGCAGCCCCGGGGGGCAGCAGGACTGGGACCATCCCCAGAGACATTTAGGGGGTGTCCCTGGAGGAGATGGGTCCCCTCATCCCCAGAGATGATGCTCGTGGTGCCCCGGGGAGGAGGGGGATGTGTCCGGCTGCTGCCAGCAGCGCTGAGCATGGGGCTCGCCGGGCAGGGAATGACGCACAGGGCTGGAAAAAGCTCCCATTTCCTCCGGCCGGCGGGAGGAAGGTCAGGCATGGGGTTTGGCTCCAGCGAGCTGAGCCGGGGCCGGGTGCTTTGTTAGCAAAATAAACCTCCTGCTTTGTTTGTGGCTAATAATAAAGTGGGCTGAGCTCTCCGCGTGCCACTGGCCGCTCACGCTGCTTCCAGCCCATGGCCCCAAAAACCCCCATTCATCCAGGGTGACCCCCCCAGCCATGATGGAGCCAGGGCTCCAGGGATGCCTGCCTGGCTTAGCTTTACACCCGCATCCTCTACGCCGGGGAAGGGCTTTTCACGCTTTCCCCACACCAGCCTGCGCCGGGGAGGGCTGTGCCTTGCCCCCCTGCCCCGGCTCAGGCTGCTGCTCGCCCCGCAGGACGCCTGCCTCAGCCCAGAGACCCCTGCAGCACCACCCCTCGAGCTGCCCACGGCCACGGGCAAGGGGCAGCTGCTGGCCTGGGCTCGGAACACCTACGGGGGCATCACATCCTACAGCGAGCTCCGGGACCCCCGCTGGGTCCAGCTGCGCCTGGGAGAAGGTGCGTGGGGCCAGGGGCAGGTGCTGGGAGTCTGAGGTGGGCAGCGACGCTCTTCCTGCACCTGAAGGGTACAACCCACTGGGGCGAAGCACGGTCCCGGGGAGATGCTATGGGGACTGATGATCCTGGCCCCAAGCATCTCCCCACTTGCGGAGCCCGGTTTGGTTTTGGTGACACCCCACCCCCACCCCCGCCTCCACAGACAGCAGCAGCCCCCCGGACTGCATCCCCCAGGAGCACTTCAACGCCATGCTGCACCTCGAGACTGAGGTCATCTTCCACGGGGTGAAGAGCTGCTCGCGTGGGGATGCCCAGAGCACCAGGGCTGCCCACATCATCCACCTGCAGCCCGAGCCCAGGTACCACACAGTGCAGGCAGTGGGACCCCCAGGGGTGGTGGGACAGGCGGTGGGATATGCTTGGAGATGCTTGGGAAGGGGTTGGGGTGTCTCATAGGCAGAGCTCCCTCATCCCAAGGCGGGTACAGGACCCGCCGGTGTGAGATGCTGATGCTGGGGGCGGGGGGGGAATCTCATGGTTTCACAGCTCTCCCATCACGGAGGTGAACCTGTCCCTGAGCTGTCCCGAGAGACCCATGAGCAACCAGATCCTCATCCTGCAGAGCCAGGCCACCCTCACCTGGTTCCTCTCCGTCAACAACTGCAACATCCAGTTCCTGGTAAGGCTGAGTGGGCTGTGTGTCCCCCCACCATTCCCACCAAGGGGGCTGCCAGATGCCCAAGAGATGCCAGTGGCACAGGGAGGGTGGCAGGAGGGCACCTGGGGACATTGGGCATGAGGAGGTGGCAGCCCCCTCACTGCAAGCCCTTCTAAATGGGGATGAACCCAGAAGCCATCCCTGCCTTGAGCATCCCCAGCTGTCCCCGTCCCAACTCAGCCCCCACTGCAGCTGCCTGTCCCCCCGTAGGTCTCTGGGAACTACAAGATCGTGCCCATGTCCTCGCTGCTGCTCACGGGGGAGCTCCTGCCTGACACAGAGCAGGGCCTTGTCGCCAAAGCCTTCGAGAAGAACTACAGCATCATCGCCTCCTACTCCGCCATCCCCGCCAGCACCCGCATCAGCCTGGAGATCCAGCAGCATGGTGAGGCCCCCAGCACCCCAGGGATGGGCGGGGTGAGGGGGGGGGTCCAGCTGTCCCCGCTCAGCCCCCAACATCGCTCTGTCCCACAGAGGCAGTCAGGAGGGCACCTGTGACGCCCACCCCCCAGGCACCCACCGCCGACTTGCCCCGCGTGCTGCTGCTCATGCTCCAGCCCTGGAAGTGCACGGATGAAACCATGGAGATTGTCATCGCCAGGTCCCACCTGGAGGTGAGGGGTGGGGTGGGGGGGGGTCCCAATGCTCGCCAGCTTCGCCCAGGGAAGGTCACATCCTGCTCTGGGTGCTTGGGGTGGGTGGCATGAGGCTGTCCTCGGCCAGTGGGTGACCGCCGGCTGCTTTTCTCCCAGCCCATCAAGGACGTGGTGAACATCACCCTGCGGGACATCAGCTGCCAGGCAGAGAAAAATGCCACTCACTTCACACTGAAAACCCCCCTCAGCCACTGTGGCACTTCACTGGAGGGCAGGGGCCATGCCAACAACGAGGTGAGGGGGGGCTGGCCAGGGCGCTGCCCCCAGCCCTGCTGATGCCCCATGTGGGCTTCAGTGATGCCTGGTGGGACTTCTCCACTGGGACCTCCTTGCTTTTGCATGGCTGGAAACATCCTGCTGCAGCCCAGGGCTGAGCCCTGCCTCTGCGCCTGGTGCTGGCAGAGATTGGGGGGTGGGGGGTGTGTGTGTGCAGGTGGGACCCCCATCCCATCAGAGACAATAGACCCCGGCAGCGGGGACCGCTTGGCTGACCCAACCTTCCCCACCTTCTCACAGCTCATCCTCAACCTGGCCAAGGGCACAGCACTCCGGAGCGTGCCGGTAAGAGCTGGCTTTCCCAGAAGGCCCAGGAGTCGGGCTGTGGGAGAAGGGTGCCAGTGCCACTGCTGGCTGGGTGCTGGGCACCGGAGGGGGTGGCCTCAGCACCGTCCCCCTTTGCAGGTGGCCTTCCAGTGCAAGATCCCACGAGAGCTCTTCCTCCGCCTCTTCCCCACCGATGCCTTCGAGGTGCCCCAGATGGAGCTGGAGGTCAACAAGGAGGCCTTCGTGCAGGTACCACCACCGGCTTGGTGCTTGGGCTGGGGTGGAGGGGGTGCCCAGCCATCTCCGGGATGGCAACCCTGACGGTGTGCCCCCCCACCCCACGGCAGGCATCCATGCAGTGGGAGGACCACCCAGCCGACCTGCAGCTGAAGGAGTGCTGGCTGGCAGCACCGGGGCAGGAGCCGGTGCTGCTGGTGCAGGGCGGGGAGGCTCGTGGCACAGGGGTGGCTGTGCTGGACAGCCCCGCCAGCAGCCGTGGGAGGAAGGTCTGGCGCTTCCGCTTCACCTACGCCATCCCCGAGGGCGGGCGCGTCCCCTTCTCTGCCACCCTCAAGTGCAAGGCCGGCTTGCAGGTCAGCGTGAGTAGACCCCCACACACCCCTTGTGATGCCACTGTGCTGGTCCCCACCATCGGCGGTGGCAGCCTGGCAGGTTTGTCCCACACCGCCGGGCAGCAGAGCCTGGCCGGGAGCCATGTCCCTGGTCCCCAAAGAGCCTGGGGGCTCCCAGCCCTGTGCCCCTGCTGGGATGCGGCTTTCCCCTCTCTCACCCCAACCTCCACCTCCACAGAACAACACCATCTTTGAGAAGGTCCTGGAGGTGACGGTGAAGGACAGCTGGCAGCCGCCCAACAGTGAGTTTGGGGCAGGGGAGGGGGCCGGGGGAGGAATGGGGGTGAGAAGGGGACACCCCACCGTCAGCATGGCGGTGCTGACGGCCTCATCCTCTCACAGACCGCGGGCTGGGGCTGGCTGCCGTCCTGGGCATCACCTTTGGTGCCTTCCTCATCGGGGCACTCCTCACTGCTGGGCTCTGGTACATCTACTCGCACACCCGTGAGTACCCACCGCCCCTGGGGACCCCCACGGTGGGATGGGGGGGGCACACGCATGTCCCTTGCTGGGTTGCCCATCTCTCCCCCAGCCCAAAGCCCTCTGGCCAAGGTCCCCAGGTGAGCCAGGGACCAGGCTGCTGTGTTGCCACCATCCGTGCAACCCTCCTGGCAATGCCACAGGGGAATAACCCAGCTTGGGAGGGACATGGCTCCCTAGGGTGCCTCCTACTGCCCTGGGGTCCCCCCTACCACCTGCCCTCCCTCCTGCTCCTGGTGCCACCACGGTCCCCTAAGCCCACCTCCATCCCCGGGGGCTCAGCGGTCTGGGAGGTTCGGGCATGGGGGCTGGAAGGTCCCATGGGGACAAGCCACGGCCACTGCCAGCCGCCCTGAGTCTGGTTTCCCCTTGGTGTTTCTCTCCCTGGCCCTGTGGTGGGCGGCGTGAGCCAGGTCCCATCTCCAACCTGCAGCCAGTTTCCAGCACGGCGCCGGCCTCGGAGAGCAGCAGCACCAACCACAGCATCGGCAGCACCCAGAGCACCCCCTGCTCCACCAGCAGCATGGCCTGACCCACCCGGGCCCCCCCGAGCCCACCCAGCCCCTGGCCGCTGGACTTGGGGACCCATCCGAGCCCCATTAAGCTGGTTTTTTTGCCCCAAATCTCGGGCCGAGCCCGGAGGGGGCCTCCGTTACTCATTCAGTGAATGCTTTGGCCCCCCGAGGGCAGCCCATGCTGGGGTGGGTGGGCACCCTGCAACCCCTCCAGGATCCCCCAGTGCTGGGTGCACCAGGGAGGCGGAGAGAGCAGCTATTGCCAAAGCTCCCCCCAAGGCTCCCCATCAAATGGGGAGTGGGGCCCAAAAGTGGGTGCCCCCAGGACATGTCCCAGCACTTGGGGTGACCCCCGTGTCCCTCCCGTGTCCCCCCAAGAAAGCAGCGGGCGCCACTGGGAGCAGCAAGAGGTTTATGGGGGGGGTGTGGGGGTGTGCAGGGCTGCTGCAGATGGGCAGAAACCACCCCCCCCAGCTCACCATCCAAGTTACAAACTTTTATTAATAATAATAAAAATCTTCCCTACGTTAAATAAATCGCACCCTGATGCCGAGCCTCGCCGCAGCTCGAGGCTCTCACCTACCACCCTCCCAAAACTGCCCCCCCCCCCCGGGTGCTGGGATTTTGGCACAGCCTGGGGCAGCCCCCCCCAGAGCGCAGGGCCCCCCCCCCAAGTCGGTCTCACCGAGGTGGGCTGGGGGCCAGGAGCATCTCCCCCATGGCCAGTGCCCCAGGGGGGCACAGGCAAAAGGCACTGGGGTGAAAAGGTCCGAGCCGGGATGGGGTTGGGGATCCTGCATCCCCGCCCGGCTGCCTCCAAGCATCGCTGGGGGCAGAACCATCGCTTCAAGTAAAAGAAGGTGCAAAGCCCCATGTTCCCCTCGTTACTGGGAGAGCGCAGGGTCGAGCAGCCGGAGGACCCCCCCAACCAAGTGCAGGCTGCCGGTGACCAGGACGTGGATGGCGGCTGCCTCCCGCAGCAGCACGGCCCCGCTGCTGGCAGCAGGGTGGGGGTGAGCCCCCGTGGCGGCGGGTGCTGCCAGGTGGGGGTCCCGGCCCTGTGCCACCCACCGCAGCGCCTGGGCCAGGCAGGGGAAGACGAGGGCTGGGGAATTGAGGGGTCGCGGGGCCGGGGGGACCAGGAGGAGGGTCCCTCGGGCAGGGGCTGGCTGCAGCAGCCCCCCCGCCCGCAGTGGGACCGGGAGCCAGGGGTCCTGCCCCCCCTTCTCCTCCAGCAGCTGGGTCCACATCCGCTGGTTCTCCAGGCAGCGGGTCAGGGCGTTCTCCAGCGTCACGTTGAAGTTTTGCTGGTCTGGGAGGGATGGGAGTCAGGGATTTGGGGGACTGGGGAGAGGTCGGGGATGGGGAGTTCCGGGGGAGACCCCGGCTCCCCAGCACTCACCCACGTTGATGGCCATCGACAGATCCGTGAAGTTGGGGCAGAAGACGGCATAGTCGAAGTGGCAGGGCTGTAGGGAGAGGGGTTCAGCACTGTGGGAGCCCTCAGGACCCACCCATGGGGTTTCCACTGGGACCAGTTCCACACTGGTGCGGTTACGGGGGTTTGGCCCAGGGAAGGGGTGATCCGAGTCTGTCGTCCCGTCCCCGCCCCCCCCCCCCCCATCCATGGCTGCAAGACCTTTGGCGGGGTCACTGAACTGGGATACAATCAGGGAGAGCAGGGTGGACAGACAGACAGACAGCACAGGGCATCAGCTCCACCTCGTGGCTCCCCACACCCACAGCCAAGCAGGTCCCAGCAGAGAACCCAGGCATCCAGGTGCAGTCACCCCCCCCATATCCCCCCCAAAAACCTCACCAGCAGCAACTTGAGCAGCGCCGCCGTGTCCCGGTCCCCTGTGGCGTTGAAGAGCAGCACACGCACCTCGGAGCCGCTGTGGGGAGAAAGGGCGGGTGGCCCGTGCCCCACAGGGACCCCCAGCACCACCACCCCTGTGTGTCCCCCCCATCGCATCCCCTGCTCACTCGTGGGGCTTGTCCTGGTTGAGGACGGCCTGGCGGAACCAGCGGACGCAGGCCTGGATGCTGCTGGTGGTGTGGGCCCCGTCCAGGTACCACGTCACGGGGCCGTGGGGCAGCACCTGGGTCCGACCCAGCCACTCCGTGTCCCGCAGGCCTGGGGAGGGGGGCACAGGGCATGGCTGGGACCTCCACACCCCCCTCCAGCAACCAAGACCCCCGCAGGGATCAAATGAGGGGCAGGCAGCCAGGCTGTGCCCTCCAGCATGGCCCCCCCTGAGCCCTGCGACATGGCGGGGGGCGTCCCGGCACGGCCATACTGCACCTTGGATCATGGCATCGGTGGGTCGAAAGGCAGGCGCCAGCAGCACCGGCCTCCCCGCCAGCTCGGCGCTTGGCAGCACCTCCTTCAGCTCCCCGAGATCTGGGGGGACGGGTGCCCTGCTGAGACCCCAGGGACCATGGCAGGGTCTGGCCCCCCATCCCCGTCCCCCCGCCTTACCCTGGCAGCCATGGCGCTGCAGCCAGGTCCGTGCCAGCTGCAAGGCCAGGGCGGCGTTGGAGCGCTGGTGGGCACCCGCCAGCCCCAGCTCCAGCGTCTCGGGGTCCCCCTCGAAGGCGTCCAGCTCCGGGCAGAGGTAGAGGGGACACTGCGGGGAGAGGAAGCTGAGCCCCCTGCCATGGGGTACCCCCCATCCACCCCCCCTGCCACCCAACTCACCTCCCGCTCCAGGGCTCGGTCCCTCAGCACCTCCAGCGGCCGCTCCGGCTGCGCCACGGTGAACGCTGGCACGCCGGGCTGCGAAGGGCAGGGTGCTCAGGGCCACAGGGGAGCACACCCTGCAACCACGAGAGTGGGGAGGACTGGGTCTTCCTACCTTAAAAATGCCCCCCTTCTGCCAAGCGATCTTCTCCATGGTGTCCCCCAGGATGCTGGTGTGGTCAATGCCCAGGGAGGAGACCCCACACACCACCGGCGCCCTGGGGACACAGCGTGGCAGTGTCCCCACTGTCCCCCTGCCGTGGGGACACCAGGCCCTGGCAGCCCCGGGGGGGCCGGCTCGGCCCCGCCAGCTCCTACCTGATGATGTTAGTGCAGTCGTAGGCGCCGCCAATGCCAACCTCCACCACTGCCAGGTCCACCTGGAGACACAGAGACACCAGAGCCATCACAGGGCCACCAGCAGCATGTGTCCCCATGGATTTGGGAATGTGGGTGGGGCTGGGTCCCTGCCACCACCCTTCCAAACCCATGTCTGAACACGCACCCCACTCGTTGGGGGACCATCCACCTGGCACAGCATCCCCAGGTTACAGCCATGACAGCCTGACGGATGCAAGTTCTGCCCCAAGTTGGGGCTGGACCCCATGTCCCCCCGCTCCAAGGTCCCCACCAACCTGACATCCCCATTGCAAGCTGGAGGCCGCCACCACCACCTACCTTCTCCTGCAGGAAGACATGGAAGGCCATGATGGTGAGGAAGCGGAAGTACGCCGGCATGCTGGCACGCACCGGGTCCTGCCAGGCAGAGCGGGCATAAGGGGATGGCACGGGGCATCCCCAACCAGCCCCAGGGGGGGTCCCCGAGGGAGCACCCCCCCACAAGCCCTGCCACCCCCACCTTGGTCTTCTCCAGGCGGTTGTAGACGAGCCAGAAGTATTTGCTGAAGAGCTCCTTGCTGATGGGCTGCCCATTGATACGGATCCGCTCGCGCACCTGCACCAGGTGAGGGGAGCTGGGGGGGCAGACCGGGGTGGGGCACGGTGAGGCACAGCGCCACCGGCCCCCCCAAACCCTCCCGATCCCCGCTGCCCACCTGTAAAAGCCCGTCTTCAGCCCATAGTTGCGGAGGATGCGCTCGGTGAAGGCGCACACCGAGCCCTGGGGAGATGGCAGCATTAAACCCCCCTGGCACTGGGGCAGGGGAAAACGGAGCCGGAGACGCCAGTGGCCCCCTCTCGCTCCCCCAAGCCCCCCCGGCACTGCCCACCCACCTCACCTTGCCCTTCGTCCCCGTGACGTGGATGATGTTCAGTTGATCCAGGTCCTCGACCTGCCGGAGGTCAACCACCCCGTGAGACCCCCACGGCAGCCGGTGCCGAGCACAGCGGCATCGCTGCCAGGAAGGGCGGGGGGGGGCACAGCCCCGCTCACCTTCAGCCCGCTCCTCTCCAAAAAGCCCCGCATGGCTTCCAGCTGGGCCTGGGGGTCGCTGCGCTCCCGCTTCACCTGCTCCAGGTAGCTAGCATTGGTCTGCAGGGTGTTGAGGGTCCGGATAGCGTCCTGGAAAGACCCCCGGGGGTGGTCAGGATGGCGCCCACCACTGTCGCCTCAGGGCTGCGCCCACCACCACGGCCCCGGGGGCCAGCCTGCCCTATGCCTGCCGCACCCCAACCCACCCCATCGGGCTCAGTCCCCTCGGCGGTGCCCACGGCCGCCCACGCCGGCAGCACCTCCTCCGCCATGGCCCCGTGGGGACGTGCCCGCAGCGCCAGAGCGTGTCGCAGGGACGCCGCGGGGACGGGCTACTTATGTGCGGGGGGAGCCCGCCCCTCCCCGGCTGCCCCTTGGCCCCGCGGGGGGGCACAGGGCGGCCCAGCACCCGGCACCCACCCCTGCCTCAGCGGGACAAGGCCGCCCGCGGGCACAAGCAGGTGGTGCTCCAGTGCGGGCATGCCCGCCCCGCCGGTGTTTAATTAGAGGCGCAAACGAAGCAAGAGCGCTGCACCTGTACGGCGCACGTGGGACCACCTGGCCGCACAGCCACGGCTGCTGCCGGGGGTCAGCGGTGCCACCGAACCCCCCAAACCCGCGCCGGGGGGACGCAGGCCTGGCCCTGGCACCGCTGTGTGCTGTACCGGGGACCTGGCGTGGGACAGGCCCATGCCCCCAGCGTGGGGACGCGAGCAGCCGGACCCTGTCCCGGGCACCGGCGGCGCTCCCGGCTCCGGTGAGCGCGGGGCAGGGGCAGGACAGCTCCCGTCTCTCGGGGGGCTCCGCACCGTCCCCCAGCCGGGGGGCTGCCGTCGTCCCTACGATGCCAGGCATCCCCGGGACGCGCCACGGCTGTTGGCCCGGCTCCCGCTGCAGGCCGGGGTCACGCCGGTGCTGCCACGGGGGCCGGAGGTTTGCGGGGTGACGGTCGGGCACCGGCTGTCCCCAGCGAAAAGAAGGGCGAGATGGCGGGCAGCGGCGGGCGTGGCCCGGGCCTGCGGGAGAGGGGCAGGCGGGCGGGGAGCGGGGCGGGCGGCTCGGCGCCCCGCTGCCCCGGCCCCGTGGCCCCCCCGCCGCACCCCGGAGCCCGCAGGCCCGCGGCTTGGGCAGGGACCCCCGGTGCTGGGGAGCCCCGGCCCCGCCGGCTGCCGCTGCCCTCCGGCGCCCGGCTCGGTGGGATGCCCCGGGCCGCAGCGCGCAGCCCGGCTGGGTGCAGCCTCCTGGTGCCCCGCCGCAGGGCCCCCCCCGCCCCGCAGCCCCCGGTGCGAGGTCCCGCTCCCCGCGGCGCCGCCCCCGCCGGTACCTGGTAGTCCATGGCGGAGGCGCGTGCCAGCCGCGTGCTGAACCGGCGCCCGGCGGCGGCGGCCCGCAGCGTCCCGCGCAGCACGCGCAGGACCCGCGCTACCATCCCGCCGCGCCGCGCGCCTGCCGCCGGGAGCCCGCGCTGCCGCCGGGGGGGCGGGAGCGCCCGGACCCGCCTCCCCCGCCGCCATCTTTGAAACGGGCAGCGCGCCGCCACGCCGGAAGGGGGCGCCATCTTTGCGAGGGGCAGCGCGGGAGGAGGGCGAGGCGGAGCGGGTGGGCGCAGCACCAAACCCACCCCGGCCGGAGGGTCCTGGGCCCCCAGCCCCGCGGAGCCCGGGCCCGCCTCCACCCGGCCTCACGCAGCCCAACACCGGGGCACTGGGGCCCCCCAGGCCTCTGCGGTCCCCAGCCAGGCAGGCACCGCAGAATGGGCCTCACCCGGTGCCACCAAAGCTGCCCCCGACGCCTCCTCTGCTCACGACACCCGTGCTGCTGCGTTAATCAACCGCAGCGCTAATTGCACTGAGCCTCCCTCCCGTTAACGGCACCGGGGCAGACAGAGCCAGGGACCCCCAGGAGGGGAGCAGCAGCAAGGGGACTTGACGCTGTCTGAACCCAAACGTGGGCAGCTCTCCTCACAGATCACAGAGGGGCTGTTTTACAGCACTCTGGCTGCTTTCTCCGCTTAGGCAAAAGACTGACACAAGGTTAAAACCAGCCATTTGGGACAGGATTGTGTTTATTCACAACTGGCGTAAGTCAACTGGCTTATTGCTTGCACCCAACTGCATTTTTTTTCCAAAGAAACCAAGTCCCCCCAACCGGACACTGTTTCAGAGCCCCACATCAAGTGAGATTTACCTTGTACACGTCCTTTATCATCCTCACTTTCTGTCCTGAGAACGGTGCCGCTCACCACCGCTTCCTCCCCTGAGGCCTTCTGCTACCAACGTGGCTTTTGCCATTAGGCTAGTTAACGGACAACCTATCAAATGCCAAAGGTTATCACCCGCTGCATGTTGTACACGTCATTTGTTTGAAAGTCTTGGGATCCATTGGGCTCACTGAGAAGACAGCCAGCTGCAGCTGACAGCCGTGGAAGACAAAGTGTTCAGCAAGCGGCTCCACCGCAGCGGGCTGTGAAGGAGCACTCGCTCTGCGCAACTCGGTCCCAACAGGTTCTGGCAGAAGGTGTGCGTGCACCGTCATGGTGCATCGGGCTGGTCGCTGTGTCTGGGGAAGGCAGCAGTCTTGCTCTAGACTTGTGCAAAGAGCTCCAGGAGAGAAGAGTGGACATGCGAGTGTTTAAAGACTCACCCTGCTCCCAGCACAGCATTCCCAGCACTGCCACGCCATCGTGAAATCCCCACAGACAGCAGGTCTCACCCCAGGCTGAGGCCAGCACTCGCAGCTCCCTTCTCCATCCAAACTCCTGCCACAGCCAGCGCTACGGGGGAAGCACGCAGCAGGCTGGGTGTGTCCAACAAGACTCCTAATTGCAGTTTGCAGTGAAGAAAGCACGGATGCCGCTTGCTGTTACAGAGACCAATGATTCCCACTGTAAATCCTGGCTGTATGGAGCAACCAGCTCTGCCAGCCACCCCTCCAGTTTGCCCAGTAAGCCCCTTTATAGGCTAGAGCCCAAGCTCCAGTAAGAGTTAGTCATGCTGTCTAGAGTGACTCTGCCTTCCCCAGGACACCTCTGCATTACTCAGAAGCTCTTGCCTCGTCCTACATCAACGCTTCAGTGTTCAAAGGATACGCCGCGCAGGAGCTACAACCAACAGAGAGAGCTGAGACATCTCCCAGCAGGGCCCAGTTTGGTCCAGGGCAGCTACTCCCAGTCCTGCCAGTCCCAGCACCGTTTGCCAAGAGTCCCAGCACTGACAGAGCCACCTTCTCCATCACCAGGTCCATAAAGATCAGTCCGCAAGATTAATGTAACCAATACAGACTGTTGCAGGGGGGACACAGGCTCTGTGCCAAAGCTGCAGGAAAACAACCCCGGGCTCGCAGGTGTTACCTCCCCAGTCCCGCAGCTCCGCAGTGGCTGAGCTGCTGCATGAGGAGAGGAGACGGCAGAGCTCAGTTAAAGCCAGCAGGCACTTCACCTTGAAGAAAGTCCTTTCCCAGACGGAAAGACCTCACCAGGACATCCCCGCTCAATGCAACCAGCGGAGTAGCCCAGCCGGGACCCCGCTGGGGAAGCCCCCGCTCAAAACACCCTGTCGAATTCTGTCTGGTTGGTGGCGGTCGGGTTCCTGCCCTGGTTAGCCGGCTGCTGGGGCATGTGCCCACCCCTCCTGCGCGGTGGGGCCAGGTACTCGAACATGGACTGGTTGTGGGTGGACAGCATGTTTTTGAGGTCCGAAGGCATGGGATCTGACCAGAAGAAGTCGTGGTTCAGCGCGTCATCGCTGTCAATCCGTTGGGCAGGATCCAGCACCAGCAGCTTGTCAATGAGGTCAAGTGCATAGGGGTCTTTAACATAGGCTTTCAGGCGATCCTTCACCTTGCGCTTCTGGCCCTTGGGGAGATCCAGCTTCTGGTACAGCTCATATTTATCCACATTCGGCCAAACCTGGGAAAGGGCAGGAAGGGAGGGTTGGGAAGAAATAGTTACAGAGAGGAGAGGCCAAGCTATTTTGGATGCTAACGCCCCCAGGCAAACCGGGGCAAGGTCTGCCAAGAGAATAATACTATTTTATAACCTCCAAGCCAGCAGACCTTGTTCCCACAGCATGAAGGAGGCACTAAAGAGTGCACTAAAGCCTGTAGACACATGGACAAGTCAGGACACGTGGTGTAGGAATGGCACGCAGGGTGCTCCAGGATTTCTGGTTCTCCCACAAAAGAGTTACTAGAGAACACGGCTCAGGCTGGCTACAACATCCAGAAAGTTAAAATGACAAAACTTATTGCTAAATAACAACCCGGAGGTACGTGGTACCTTTTATCCTTAGAAAGCAAAGCCTGCTGCAGTCACCAGCACTTACCTCAACCCTGGTCTGGGAGAGACCACAGCAGGTATTTATATACAAAAGAAAGTGCCTTCAACATAGGTACATAATGTCTGTAACAGAGGCATGAGGCCTCTGCAGCTGCCTGCACAACTGCCTGCTTATTGCGCCCCCGAGACTGCAGCCCCAGCCAAGAGATCCCTCAGCTCCATCTCCCACAAGAGGGCAGGACCAGGTGCCATCGAATAAGGAGCTGAGAAAGGGCTGAGTGCTCACACCAGGGCGCAGCCGATGCCACAAATCACAAGCCAGAATTCAAGAGGCTTTTCAAGGTGACCAGTGCAAAGCACCTAAGACAAACACCTCAACACAAACCAAAAAAAGCTCTTCTTTAAGCAGAAATTCAGAGGGTGTTTATCTGCGAGACAACCTCCAAACACAGACCAGAACAGATTCCTACATGTAATGTTCTGTTCTTTCACACTCGGAGCAGCCAGCATCCTCTCTGCACTCAAAAACAAGGACATGACTTGCCCCTCCCGAAGGAGGTCTGGGAGGCCAAGTCCACCATCTTCCCCTTAGGAGGTTGAGCACAAGTAACACGACAGCTGTAGTTTACACAGAGCAGCAAGGAAAGCACAGTGTCCCACTGTGCACTTGGCTCCCAGGAGGCAAGTAGCATTTTCAGGAGCTTCCCCAGCCTCCTTGCCAGCAGCAGACACGCTCCAGTGCCAGGAACACGGAGCAGCCAGCACACAGGGCAGGGAAGAGGCCCAGGAGTGCCCAGTCCCAGACACTGCCCACACCACCCACTTTGCAGCTCTCCTTCCACCTTCCACAGCTCGCCCACGCTCTCGCCCTCACCTCCGGCGTGATGGATCCACAGAGCTGGCTGATGAGGGTGAGCTGGTGCTGCTCTGTGTTCCCCTGCATGATGGGGCTGCGGGTCCACATCTCTGCCATGATGCAGCCTCCACCCCAGAGGTCAATGGGGGGACCGTAGTCCCGCTCCCCTAAACGGAGACGCCGTGTTAGTCACCCAGGGGCACGAGAAGGGCAGAGAAGCCGGCAGAGCCCATCACCTCCTACCTAGGAGCAGCTCTGGTGGCCGATACCACAGAGTCACCACCCGATTGGTATAGCGGTTCGGCTGGCTGTTCTTAGCCAGGCTGAAAGCTCGAGCCAGCCCAAAGTCTGCAAGCTTCAGGACTCCGTCCCGTGTGATCAGGACATTTGCAGCTTTCATGTCTCGATGTAAGATCTGTAGGAGGACAGACATCAAAAGGTTAAGCCATTAAGGTACCCTCCTGGGGCACCTGGTGCCAGCAGGGCACTCAGACTCCGGAGGTCAAGGACAAGGAAGGAATTCCCTCCAGTCTGTGCTAAGACACCCGCTCCTTGCAAGGCCACGGAGAGCAGGGTGGCCGCAGGGCACAGCACGGATCTGGCCCATTACCTTGTTCCTGTGGATGTAGTAAAGTCCATTCAATAGCATCTGCATAACTTTCTTGATCTCTGAGAGCGTGAACTTGACGTGGGCATTGCTGAGAAGGCCAGCCAGGTCGTGCTCGCAGAAGTCAAACACAAGGTAGATACTGCCCTTGCAGCGGTTGTACGGAGAGGCTATGGGAGAGACAAGGAGGAACTGTCAGCGAGGGACCCTTAGCCCCATCACAGCAACTCCTGACCTCCAGCCACCCTGCTGCTCGTACAGCACTCACTAGACAAAACCTCAGGGCACAGGAACACAGAGAACCAGAGACAGCCTGCAGGCCTCTAGATCCTTCATAAAGGGACACTAAGACAGCACAGCTAGCAATGGAAGAATGAGATGAGGATCAGAGTAGTGAATGTCATCAGACAGGCAAGAAAAGGGCATGAAAATCTTTGAAAGCTTCGTTTTGTGCTGTTCTATGCACCTACCGGCTGTGGTGTTTCCTCCCTGCAAGCTGTGGCCAGTAGGTGAACATACCGCTAGCTGCCAGCTGAGCACTATCGCTGATTGCATCAGCGATAAGAGAAGGCACCCGCAAAGACAGCCCCAGGGAAAATGCAGAAACAGAGAAAAATCTGTCTAATACAGCATTAGAAAGTGAGGTTTTCCACAACCTCAAACAGCATCTACAAAAACGGACTGATGCGGATCAAAGTGATTTAAAACTCCAACTGCAATTTAAAGTCAACAATAGAAAACCTCAAATGAAGCAATCGATTTCAATCTTGTTCCTAGAGCACACATGCAAAACGTTATTAAAAAGAAAGGCTGATTTTCATCAGCTGTAATTAGCAAAACCTGCTGATGAGCAACTCCAACCGGAAAATGAGGGCTAAGCTCAGCCCCCACAGAAACACACCACTCTCCTCTGCCAGCCAGGAGGGTGCCTGCACAACTAGGTTTGCAGTTCTTTATGCAGATATGGTCCTTACTGCACCTTTCCAATGCAAAAAGAGAAAAGCTCCAAGTTTGAGAACAGTAAATACAACATTTCTACTTTACTGGCAACTGAGGTCAAGGTAGATTCATATGAAAACAGGAATTCAATCAAAACCCAAACAACTGACACATCTTCAAAAATATTTACCTTAGGTATGCCAGACATGCAATCATCACAACTTGTTTAATCACACAATGAATTAAAAATTAACTTCTTGTCAGTGTTTCTACTCCTACCTGTTCAGACAATAATCTACACACAGTGGAGTACTGGAGTAACTTCAAGTTCTCAGTCCTAGGCCAGGGATTTCTACCAGTTCAGTGACTGTACTTTTTTAAAAACACCACCACCATGTGCCACTTTCGTTTTTATTTAACAGAAATGACTGACTAGAGAATGGCAGGCTTTAAGATCAGCTGTCATTTTCAGAACTGGTTTTCCAGTACAAATCCATATAAGAGAATGCTATATAAAAACTAGCAAACGTTTTAAAGCAGTTTCACTAGAAACAGAGCCAGGCCAGGTGCACTGAGAACGTCAGTCACGCAGCAGAGGCACGCTGCGTGAGGTGGAAGCGCGGCTCAGAACCGCCCTGTGCGGAGTCCCAGCCCTCACAGCACGAGCGGTGACTGTCACCCACAGACAGAGATGGCGAGCGAGTCTCCAGCTGGAGCTGTGTCATCAGCTCGGAGCTGCCACGAACCGTCATAAGCCAACTGTGAGAGATGGTTCCAGCTCCTGACAGGGAACCGGCTGCGCACAGCCACGAGATCAGCTCCAGGCTGAGAACCCTCTGTTTCAAAGTCTCTCTGGCACAGGTTTATTTAAAACCTCTCAGACAGGAGTTTTCCAACACGGGCAGGATTCACCGCCACAGCACAGGCATGTCTTAGCAGGATTGGCAACAGCTTTTTCCAGCCAGGCTGCAGCAATGTCCTAACTCATTTAGAAACTGTTTTCCAAGATGAGTGTACCATCACCCCACATCACAGGCAGGAACAGAGACCCGTGCTCAGCTTAGAGACCCCACTCCCAGCACAAAACACCAGCCTGCTCTGTGGCGAAGAAGGGCAGAAAGAAAACCGAGAGCCAGCACAAGAGACCGCCGCAAGCTACCTTTGGTCCTGCAGATTTCAATGAGGTTCACCACGTTCTCATGTTTGAGCAGCTGGAGGATTTTAATCTCTCGCAAGGCTGTGATGGGGAACTGGAAAGGAGAAATAGAGCACAGAGATTAGGAACGCAGGAGACCAGGCCACCCCTGCCTAGAGAGCAGGAGAGATGTGACCACAGCAGCTTGGCAGGGGACCTGCTCGAGCAGCACCATGACACGTCACTGAAGGGCAACCAGAGCTTTAAAAAAGAATACCAATACCGGGATTGCCAAAATGTGCCATCAGGCGATCATTGGTGAGATTCTGCCATAAGAGAGAGGTGTTTGGCTGGGGCCGAGACCTGCACGCAGACACCCCTCCCTCCTCTTCTCACCTTGCACATTTGTAACAGGAAACGGTACAGCCCGGGTTGAGCTGCAGAGCAGCCTCCCCTGCTGCTGCCTCCACCGTTTACACTGTTACTCTCTCCTCAGTTTGTCCCATCTCTGCACACCCCCGAGCATATGCCTTTCACACATTACCCAATTCCTCCATGAACAACAGCCAGTGTAGAGCCCTGCGCTGGGAGCGATGGGGTTTTGCACAGGAGGAGGAATGCGAGGGCAGTGTCACCTCCCAGCAGCTGTCCCACACGGCTCGGTCACCACACAGCTACTGCACCACACTGCTGCTGTGTGCCTGTGCAGCTGAGAAGGTGATAACAGGTCGTACACTTTGGTAGGGCAACCACAAGACCCAATATTATCGCAGTATCAGTAGGAAATGAAAAAGGCCACAGGGGTGGGATCCTGTCCACACCCTTACAGGTTCAAGATCTGGCACATTATTGCAGTAACTATTGTTAAAGAACAGAGTGAAAACGCATCTCTGCCGTCCCAAAGATTAGCTTTCACCTATGAACCCCCCAATCCAGGCCTTCCCAAACAGCCCAGGCACACTCCCACACTTACCCCCTCCTTCTCATTTTCCATCAACACTTTCTTCAGCGCTACTTTCTTGCCCGTCTGACGATGTTTGGCTTTGAAAACTTCCCTGTAAAAACAGACAGGGAAAATCCGTGAGCAGCACAAGGAAGAAAGAAAACAGCCAGATGTTCCTGACCAGGGACAAGACCAAACCAGACACACACAAGAGCACCATCCAGACAGCTGCCACACAGACAGCTCTGTGCTGAGCCACTGACCGGCCCAGCCATGTCCCGTTTGGATCAAAGGCCCTCAGGACTGGCTGAGCCAGCCCAGAGCTGCCACAGCCCCATGAGGATTTTGGGCAAGGTTGCACGGTTTGGGCAAAGTTGTGGGTCCCCGCCCTGACTGTCTCCAGGGTAACCCTCCTCGGCCGGAGCCTGGGACAGAGCGGGGCCTCGGGGTGGGGAAAAGAGGACTCAGGGGCCAGGCCGATTCCCCGGGGCCAGGGGGTTGCCTGGGGAAAGGACATCCAAGCGAGGGGCACTCAGGCCCGGGGCGGGCGGGCCGCGGGGCTGAGGGGGCCGGGCCCGGGCAGCAGGCCCGAGGGCGCGGTAGGGCGGGGTAGGCCGGAGAGGGCCGGGGAGGGCCGGGGCCGGGCCCAGGGCGGGCCGGGGCCGACTGGACGCTCACCCGAAAGTGCCCTGCCCGATCTTGGCGAGCTTCTCGTACTTGGAGACCTCATCGCAGAAGGGGCACTCCACCATGTCGTACTGCTTGGCCATGCCGGCCGCCGCCGTTGCTACAGGGACGCGCCGCGCCCCTTCCGTCGCGTGCCCCGCCCTTTCCGTCACACACGCACCGCCCCGGCCGCCGCCCCGCGAAGCCTCCTGGGATTCGTAGTCCGCCGCCGGCGGCCATGTTGTCTCTCCCCGTCACTCTCTCGGGGGGCTGGGCCGGGCTGTTCGTGCCGCTGCCCCCAGCACCCCTCCGCCGCCGCGGCTGGCCCCTCGCCCCGCCGGCAGCCACCCCAGACCGTGCCCGTGTCCCTGCCCCGGCATCCTCAAGCAAGCAGCTTCGTGCCCCCCACTGTCACCTGTGTCCCTCCACACGGCCCGGGGCACCGAGCAGCTCCGGGGGGGGATACGGGGACATGTCACCATGTCCCCTGCGCCCTTAAACCCATCAGAGATTTAATGGCATTTCTGCTCCCTGGCTCTGCACTGCGGCTGCACCTGGGGGCTGTGGCAAGGGGACCCCATGGCCAGGGCAGGAGGACACCACAGCCCAGTGCCAGCGGGACCCCATGTTCCTGCCTCACTGGCAGAAACGTGCCCAAATGGGGACACCATCCCTCCCGCAATGCCCGCGTTCAGGTGCGGAACGGCTTGGGTTTGGGTTATTTGAAACGGGACCCCAAGAGCGGGAGTGGAGATGGCTGCCGGCATCCCGGCCGGTGCTCCCCAGGGGCAGGGGACAGCAGGGACAGCAGCTCCCTGCCGGGCCCAGGCCACCTTGTCCCACAGGGAAACGCTCCTATGGGGCATGCCAAAGTCTCCCGGCGTGACAGAACAGCTGGTGGCAAGGGGCTCCTGCTGGCAGTGATGCCACCTGGGTATCACCCCGTGGGGCCTGATGAGGGCAGGGGCTGAGCCCCAAATGTGCATGGTGGACCCTCAGCTGCAGGGCTGGCACCTTCCTGCATAGGGCTGGCACACCCTTCTAGGGCTGTTGCCCAGGGTTTTTTGGGTGTCCACATCTGCCGGGCATCCCCTAACCAGGGCCCCAGAGCAGACACGGGGACTGCAAGGGCCGTGGGGACAGCAGGAGGGCAGGCAGGGACAGGAGCGGGGCCAGGAGCAGATGACAGCTCTGGGGAGGAAACGCCGAGCAAGCGATGAGCAACCACGGGGCGGGGGGGGGGGGGCAGGAAGGGAGGAGCGGGCAGGGAAGGGCTTCACGGTTATAAACTTGTCCCTCACGATCCCCGCGGCCTCCGACCGGCACGGCCATGGCCGAGGGCCAGAAACGAGGGGGCTTCAAGAAGTTCAGTAAGTGGCCATGGGACGGGGCGGGTGGGTGATGGAGTGCTCACCTGGACAGCCTGGCAGGGAGGGGGGACGCATGAGAGAGTGTGAGTGTGAGTGTGAGTGTGAGTGTGAGTGCTCACACGCTCCCTGGGTCACTACTGCCCAGGGATGTTTGGAGCCGAGACAGGCTCTGGTCTCGTTAGGAAGCTTGTTGGGGTGAGGGGCTTTGGGGGTTTCCATCCCCACGGCTGGGGCTGAGCCCGTGTGCTGGTGGCTCGGGAGCTGGGTGCTGGGACTGGGACCAGTCTTCTGCAGCCCAGCCCTGCACTGGGTGCCAGCATGCACCCAGGAAGTTGCACAAGGTGGTTTGGGGGACTTCACTTCCAGAATCACATCTTTCAGGGTGCACGGCTGGGGGTGCAAGCCAGTGCCAGAGGCTGGGGGTGGCCAGGTTCCCCACCCCAGGGTGCTCCCGCAGCACAGGGACAGGGGTGACACAGAGGAGCCAAGGTGGCAGCCTGGGAGCCGATTCCCACCAGCTGCTCTCAGAGGAAGCGCTCAGTACCCACCGGGAGCAAGCTCTGCTCTTTCTCACAGACCTCGGGTTTCCCCCAGAGCCCCAGAGGCAGCTGCAGCGGCCTTCACCCTGCTTCCCAGCGCTGGGCTCTGCGGGAGCCGGCCTTTGCTGCTGCTTTCTGCATTCCTGCCGCGATGCTGGCGCCGGAGGGGGGGCCGGTCCCTCTGCTCCCCTGGGACCCTTCCACTGGCAAAATCCACAGCCCCATCCTAGCTGGGATTTTCCTTTGTGGTGGACAGCAGAGAGATGAGGAAAGTCCCCAGTGTTGCCTTTCCCATCCAGCCAGCAGTGGAGGATGCTCAGACCCTGAGGGGATGTATAACCCAAAGCAGTTTTGCCTTTAACCATGTCCAGGCCATGAGGTTTCTGCCATGCAGAAGGGCTTTTGGGCTGCTGCAGCTCCTTGCATGGCCCTTTGCCCCATCCGGCTGCGGGGATGCCCTGTAGAGCCCACGGATGGTGGCAGGAGGTGGGGGTCTGACGGCCAAGCTGCCCCCGGATGCCCGGTTCCTTGCACAGCACTGCTGTAGCGTGCTGCTTCCTGGCAAACTCACCGTGCCCCGAGGGGAAGAGGCTTTTGCAGAGTCCTGCGGTGGCATAAACATTGCAAAACCCCCGGAGGCACCCAGAGCACCAGGGCTCTGGCAGGGAAACACTGCCCTGCAGAGCTGCGGTCACAGCCCACTTTGCCCTATGTGTCGCCATCCTCTTGCCAGCACCAGCACCGGCCTGGGGTTGCACCGCAGCAGCACACAGAGCTGAGCCGGGGCCGAGGTGTGAAATGCAAAGCCGCCCACCAGGGTTATAAATACTTCTCCGGCGAACGCTTTGCAGGTGGCGGCTGGGAGCTGCAGGGAGGCTGCAAGGGGCTGAGCACTCGGCCGAGGAAGTGGGGAGGTTATCTCCTGCCCGCAGCCAGGGCTGCTGCGTGTGCACCGCTGGGCCCCGCGCCAATGGTTGGTTCCTGCTCCACCGTGCTGGTGACGGACGTGCATATGTGGGAACGTCAGTCATGGCCGGGACCCCCATCCCCTGGGGAGGTGCGGTGTGTCCCATGCTTTCATCCTGGAGAGGGCAGGGGATACCATACGGCCTGCAGGGCTGCCCCGAGGCTACGGGGATGGGCACAGCCACCAGCCCTGCCCGGAGCCTCTGGGGGTAAGCAGAGAGGCAGAGGGCGGGAGGAAGAGATATGAAATAATTTCTGGCATTGCCTGCTCACCAGGGCCGGGTGTTTCTTCCTCCGCCCCTACAACTGCAGTGAGGAAACGCAGACGCTAGATTTGCCAGGGCACAGGGGACATTTGCTCCCCGAAAGACCAGGACAGACCTCCTGGGGTCCCAGCAGAGAGACCTTGAGCAGCATCACATACACCCCAAGCCACAGGGACACCTTGCCAGGCTGGGACTGGAGATGCAGGGTGTAGCGGTGCTGACACCAGGCTGCACCACAGCACAGTGCCCCGTGCCCACCCCAACCAGGGACCAGGGGCCCTGGGACTCCCCGCCATCATGCCATGCTGGCAGTAACCCCACACTCATCTGTCCTCTCTCCTTGCCAGAGTTTTTCAAGTTCAAAGGCTTTGGGAGCCTGAGCAGCATTCCCCGCTCCTTCACCCTCCGGCGCGTGTCCGTGGCCCCCAGTCCTTCCGAGAGTCTGGGGCCGGGTCTCCATCCTCCCCACGGCTTCCTGGAGGAGCCCTTCAGCAGCACCCAGGATGATCTCAACACCATGCACAAGAGCCCTGGCCCCTACGCCCGCTCATCGGACATGTACAGCCACATGGGCACCATGCCCAGGCTGGACAAGGCAGGGAAGATCATGAGCAAAGCCAAGAGTAGCCAGAGCTGCCGGGAGAAAGGGGCCCACAGCAACAAAATCCCTGAAACAGCTCCACTCCCCAACCCTGAGTCCCCCGAGATGTCTGGCACCTCCGACCTGGGCACGGACTCACCCTCAGCCGCTGGGCAAGCAGAACAGGAGGAGGAAGAGGCTCAGCCCGTGGACACCCCAGGGACAGTGATGGCCAGGACGGACCAGGAGCCTGCGGGGAATGTCTCCTGCTCCGGGACGGAGGCACCGAGCTCCAGCCTGGCCCCGAACTCCAGCCAGACCCCGAGCCCTGATGTGGCAGCAGGAACGGAGACCACTGATGGGTATCTGCTGGAAAAGGGACAAGAGCATCCCAGTGAAAGCTCCCCAGACAGGTAGGGCCCTGTTGGGTTTGCTCTGCCTCCTGCTGGGACCTCCTTTCTGCCCCCCCAGGGCAAGGGGAGGGGGCTGGGACACAGCAGGGTCCCTGCGGTGCCCCCTCCTTGCCCGCAGTGCCAGCGGGATGCACCTGGCCGGTGGGACGGCACAGCCGGAGTGCTCCATACCATGGCCAGGTCAGCAGCTCCATGGGAGCGAGGTTTCCTGTGGGATTTCTGCTCCCTCCTGTTTCCGGACAGGGTGGAAACATCTCGCGGCCCCGCTCAGCCCTGGCGTCCCTTTGTCCTGCCGGCGGCTCCGTTCCAGCGCCGGGATGCACTGAGGATTGCTCAGACCTGCACTGTCCCAGCCCCCTCCACCTCTCACCCTCCTCTTTTCCACCCCCTCCATCCTTCTCCCCCTCCCCGAGCAGCACTGCCTCTCTCAAGGCACAGGCGCAATCCCCAAAACCAGACGCCCTGTCCCCATTTCCATCACCTGCCAGGAAACCCCCCACTCCGGGCACAAACTCCCCGCTCCAGGCACAAAACCCACCCTTCAGGGGAGTTTGGGGGCTCAGACCTCTCAGATGAGGGTTGGATTTTCTGGAGGGTCTTGACGTCAGAATCAGCAAGAGGGGATTTTGCTCCTGCCCATCACCTGGGCGTCTGGGCACAAGGGGCCAAATGCATCCCCAGCCCAGCAGTGTTCATGGGGCTGGGGGCATGGGCAGAGGTGCCAACTCCAAATTTCTCCCCAAAACAAGGTCCCATTGTACCACCCCTTCCCTGGCCTGAATCTCCTCTTCCACACTCGGGTGGCCCCTGACGCCCCTGTTCCCCCCGCTCCTGGGGGCTCCTCGCCCTGGCACTGAGCATTTGGGAGGTCTGGGTGGCCCCAGGAGTGGGGCGAGGAGGAGGAATTCATGCCGGCGGTGGGAGCCGGGCTGCGCTGGCCACACATTCCTGCCGGCTGGCCGGGAAGGGAGGGACGGAGGAGGGCTGGGACGGGAAGGAGGAGGGTCCGCCACCGCCTTGCGCGCCCCAAAGTCCCAACGCTCAGTGCAAGGCGGGAGAGCGCCTGGGAGAGCTTCTCCCCATCCCGGAGCAGAGGCGCTCGCCGAATCGTGCAAGGCTGATGACAGCGGTGGGCAGGAGGCTTCCCACCCTGGGACAGGGCAGGTAAGGGGTCCCGGCCCCCTGGCCACCCCTCGCACCCTGGCACTGCAGCAGGGACGGGGAGGGGGAGGCTGGGAAGGGACTTTGCTTGGGGCAGGCACAAAGCCTCAACGCAGATGCTGCCGGAGCCGCCACTCGGCCGCCAAGGCCCCCGGCCCGTGACGGCGTTCGCTGATGGAAAGAGCGAGCGCATCGGCTGCGGCTGCCGAAACCGCAGTCAGACCCAGCACCAGGGCATAGCGGCTCGGGGGCTGTGGCCTGCTTGGGGGGCTGGAGGCTTGGGGGCTCAGGGGGCTGGCGGCACTGCCACGTTCTCCGGTGAGCACAGAGCCCCAGCAGTGGCAGAGCGTCCCTGCGGAGGGTGCATGGAGCTTCCCCAGCCCCTCTGTCCCCAAGAAATTACTTAGGTCCCAGGCCAGCGCAGCTGGGAGCCAAGCAGCAGGGGAACGTGTGTGGATCACCCGGGTGTCTTGGGTCTGGGTAGTGGGGACTTGGGTCCCCAAAAATCAAGGGCCAAACGCTCTTTTGCATCATCTGGGGCTGCCCTGATGATGGGTGTAGCCATGCTGTTTGCCAGGGAAACTGAGGCATGAGAGTGACCAGAGCAGGAGTTGGCACCAGGGGCATTTCTGCCCCTCCACGCTCTACTTGGAGCCCCTGCCACAGCCCCCAACTTTGGGAGCCACCATCTGCCGGAGCCATCCCCATGGCCAGGCCCTGCTGTGGGGCGGGCGGGCGGAAGCAGGACCGGGATAGTGCCGCGCCCCAGCCCTTCCTCCTGTGCAGGCACATCCCTGGGGACTGGGACAGTCCGTTCCCACCAGGCCATGGCAGGGGCCGGGGCTGGCTGCCCAGCACAGGGCGTGCCCATGCAGAGGGACAGAGGGGAATGAGTGTGACTCTGGGGCACATTTTTGCTTGCCCCCCTCCCCGGAGCATCCCTGGAGAAGACAGACCCCGAGGCAGGACGTGGTGAGGATGCCCACACATGGAAGGGCTTTCCCCAGGGATGCTCCCTGCAGGATCAGGCCCTCAAGGGGGGGAATTGTGCTGCTGTGGGACAAGGAGCAGCACCGAGCCTGTGGAGCTGCTCGGAGCAAGGCGGTGGCCGTGACTCCATTGGGGACACGGTGACTAACGGGAGATGACCCTCAGGCAGGTCACAGAGCGGACGTGACTCGACTTCCCTCCGCGCGCAGCCGTGCGCAAGGCACGGGAAACACCGCTTCCCGCAGGGCACAGGCAGGCCACTGCCCACAGCTGCTGGCAGACCCCTCTGGCAGCACTGCCAGCCAAAATCTTGAAGGACGCACCTCTGCAGAGTGGGAAACTGAGGCACGAGGTGCCCAAACTTGGTTCCCCTGGGGCACAGCCTGCACCGGTGATGGAAGACGAGCAGAGCCGGGGCTCTAAACTGGGGCTGGACCCACACGATCAGCCTGGACCGTTCCCAGCAGCCAGCCTGGAGCTTGGCACATTTGCAAGTTGCTGCGATGCCTTCTCGAGCCCAAAAGGAGCAGACACCCCACCGAATCCCCACCCCCTGGTGCCACTGTGGTAGTGCCGGGTCCCAGCGGCTCAGCCACGGCCGCACTCCAAAGGCAGCCCTGGAATTTCTCCCAGGCGCTCGGCTGCCCCCAAAAATGCCGTTTCCTCCAGGAATGCACAGAACCAGGGGGGCTGCGGCTCCCAGCCTCCCCCCGGCCCCAGCTGCTGCCCTTCCCCGGCACGGGGGCCTCCCCTGCCCGGGCCCTCGCAGCGTCTCCCAGCTGCTCCCATGCTCCCGATTTCCTGCCCAGAGGCCCCCCGTCCTCCTGCCGGTTTTTCTCACGGCTCTCGCAGAACCAGGCAGCTCTCTGCAGCCGTGTGAAAGGCAAACAGGCTGGAGAGGCAGCGCTGTGGTGGGCAGGCAGCCCGCAGCTGCCCAGGGGAGTCTGTGTCCGCTCCCCCTCCAAAATGCTCCTCTGTTTTTTTCACCCCCAAAAAGTATGGGCTTGATTTCCAGACTCTTTTCCTCTTCTGAGCTGGACAGTGGGGGATGTGGTTTCAGCAGCATGGGCTTGGAGAAGACGAGAGGGAGCTGCCCACTGCAGGGCTGGACACCCTGAGGGGCTCATGCTGACCCCAGCAGGACCTGCTGTAACACCACGGGGGCTGTCCAGCAGGGCAATGCCTGGCAGCAGTCACTTCTGCCATCCCCGCTTTCCTTTGGGCGACTGATTTCTGAGCCACCAGGCACCATCCCCAACCTGGAGGGAGCCCACTGTGGCTCCCAGGAGGGGTTTGTGTGCAGGACCCCCATCAGCTCCGAGTACAAGACGGGGTCCGGCCATGGCTGTAGGCGTTAGGTGGAGCAAGGTGGTTCCTGGCAGGGAAGGGACATCCCGGGTCTGTGATGCCCTTGGATTTGGTTATTTCTTAGTTGCAGCTGCCTGCCCTTGTGCTGGCAGCTTGCCATCCCAGGGCCCTTGCTGCCGCCCCGTGTGCAGGCAGGTGACCTCGGCAAGCAGTGGGATGTCCATACTTAAGCTTGGTGCTGGGGAGGCAATAAGTACTGGGTTCTGGTTCAAGAAGTCTGGATTTTTGTATTTTATTCTGAAAGGCAAAATGTCAGGGTAGCACATCCCAGCTCAAGCTGTTACAGCCTCTCTCCCTTTGAACTGTCGTTCCCCTTGGAATCATCCGTACAGATATATACCTTGACCTACAAGAGCACAAAAAGCAGTAGCAGCGTTGGTACATGCTGAGGAAAGAGCAGCAGCCATCTGTGTCCCCCATGAAACGATGGCAAAGAAGCTTCCTGATCGGCTATGTCTCAGGGTTGTTGGGTTGGTCAGTAGGGCTAAGAGTGAACATGTCACCAAGGAGAATGGGACTTTCTATTGCCTGTATGCTGGGAGGGCAAATCCTGCAGTCTCAGCCAGGACGTCGCACTTCACCCCTGGCTTCAGTGGGAGTTTGATTTCTGTGGGGTTGCATGAGGGTGTAGAGAAACAGAAACGCTTGTCTGGGTGGCGTGTCCCAACAGCTGCCCACTGGGAATGCAGCTCTGCCGGGGAACAGGGCACAGGGCCCCCCCCTCAGCATGCACCCCCCGGCACCATGGCCCGCGGGGACCCCAGCCTGGCCACTGGGTCTCCCCGGCTCAGCTCACACGGTCCCAAGCCGATTTGGGGAGAGATCCTCTAAAAAGGCCTCATTCTTCCCTGATCGCATTAGGGAGGCTAAGCCCTGTGCTGGGAGCGGGCACGGAGTGGGCAGGAACAGTGCTGGGGCCCTGGGAACCTCTGCCAAAACCGTGGCCTTGCTCTCGGCCCCATGGCAAGGGGCACAGACTCCTGCTCTCCCCGGCTGTGCCACCGCTGTCTTTGACCTGACTGTCATGACTTAACTGCCCTTAACTTACGTATTTTTATTTTTCTCCTTCATTCCAGCCACCACGATGGCCTGGAGTCTGGCAGTGAATACGTGAAGGTAAGACACCGAGCGCGATCGCAGCCTCCCCCGGCCGGGTGCCAGCAGTGGAGGGGGGATGGTGGCCCAGGGGCTGGCCGGGTCCTACGCCAGCGGGGTGCTCAGCTCTGCACCCCCTGTCCGACCACCTCCTCTGGGCTCTCTCTTGGGCCCTGGAAGAAATTCCCTGCCAGAAACAGCAAGGCCAGGAGAGGCAGAGGAGACACAAACCCTACGTGGCCCCCCTCAGTGCTGCTCCCACAGGAGCTGCCTGCGTTTCGTGCTCCCCATCACTTGCGAACGCCGCAGACGCAAGGGCAGCCTCCTCCCTCCGCCCCCACGTAAAGAAACGGAAGGGTTTGAGCCACTTTCGTGGCTGTCACATGAAAGTCGGTGTAAATCTCTCCAAATCTCTTGCTTATCCTCCAGCAAACTATTAACATTCCTGAGGACTCTTCATGTCTGGCCAGAAATTCATTAGCGAGGCGCCTGGCTCCGGAGGAGAGCGGGCCCTTTTGCAGGAGGCTGCTGGCACGATGGGAGCCAGGCAGGCGCAGAGGAATGGTGGCAGGGATGCTGTGTGGTTTGGGGATGGAGCACTGAAAACCTGCCCGGGTGGTCACTGCCATGCGATGGCCTTTGGGAAGTTTGTTTGAGAAGGGCTGGAGCCTCCGGAGTCCGGTTGCCCGATGGGGATGTAATGCCGCTGGGCAGACGTGGTTGTTGAGAAGTGACTTGAGGTGCCTGGCTTGGGCGGTGTAATTAGTACGGAGCCCTCAACCTTCATCTTTTGGGCTTGGGGCTCTCGATGGTGGCTGGAGCCAGGCATGGAAATGTGGGAACCCCCTGTGGTGGCACCAACCAGCAGGCTCAGGAGAGAGCTGGCTGGACCCTGAGCTCACCTGCTCCTCCTGACAGGGGTCACCCCGCTCCGGCTCCAGCCTTGGGGCTGATGAGGACCCTGCGTGCCGGGTCTGGCAACCAGCAGCCATGGGGCAGCGGGGTCGGATGTGTCTTTTTGACCTGTAGCAGAGTGATCCCCCAGGTGGGATGTCCCTCTTCCTTTAGCCATGTGGGACTGGCGAGAGCGGGAGCTCACAGGGTTGGAAGTGGGACATGTGCCACATCAACGAGGCTCTGATGGGAGCGTCGAGGCTCTGACTGGGCTTCGCAGGGTAGAGCCCTGGGATGGGGTGACTCAGGATGTGCAGGAATGCTCCTGCTCATGCAGGCAAGTCCTGCGAGGGCAAGGAGGTGGTGAGGGGCGGAGCTGGACGGTTTGGGGTGTTTTCCCTTGCACTATCAGTGTGTGCACCCAGACATGGGCGCATTTTATGGCTTGTGAGTTGATAGACTGAAACAACATAGGTGAGGAGCAGTGGGCATGGCTTTGCCTTTGGGATCAAGTTCTTTTTGGTGAGCCGGGAGAATTCCCTGCTCTCCAGGCAGATCACAGACGTGAGCTATCTGGCCTTTATTTCTCACCCATCCCCGTGGTGTCGAGACACAGCCCGTGGGCTGTGATTTATACACCACTTCCCTTCGGTCACAGAAGCGACTGATGGCTGCAGTGACAGCAGCTATTTTAGTCAAATAAGTAATTATCTGGAGTGTGAGTGACCGGGATGATGGGGGCACTCTGGCTGATTGCAGGCACTGTGCCCAGCTGGGAGCCCGCACGGCTGCAGGGTGCTCAGCGCCCAGCAGCGTCAGCCCCAGGGCCTGCAGGATTCAGGGTGGCTGCTGGCTGCTGTGCCTGGGATCCCTTGGGAGCAAGGGGGGACAGGGCTGGGACCCGCCACTGGAATAAGTCCTCGCTTTGCGGCTGGGAGGGAAACTAGCAGAGGAAAGACAGGAAGAAAAGAGTCAGTGAAGGAGAGAGTCAGGAGGAGGGAGAGGACGCTCTGCAAAGCCTTCGTGAGCAAAGGCTCACGGGCAGGTCTGTGTCCAGACGTGCACCAAGGAATTGCCAAACATCAGCCCTTGAGCTTCAGCCACAAACCGGCCAGGGCCAGCTCTCCCATCACCAAGCCTGCCGTGATTAGAGGTGCAACCAGGAGCTAGGGAGGGTCGGAAAGCCAGGATCAATAAGCACTTGGTAATTAACGTGCTTTAATAATAGCCTAAGGGTTGGTGTTTCCAAGCTGCCTGGGAGATCCGCATGCCCAGCTCCATTTGCTAACATCCCAGCCAGCCCAGCTTTGGCCCTTGCAGATGAAGGAGCTGCAGAACGGCATTGCCCCTGGGGAGAGCAGCAGCCGGTAAAGCTGTCCTGCGTCCCCACGAGAGCTCAGTCAGAGGTTTTCAGCTTCCCCCCGCAGAAGGGCAGCACCGGCACAGCCCGGGGGGGCATCACCCCACGATGCTCCCGCCCGGTCGCTCGGCAAGAGCCTCAAGGGAAATCACGGAGCCCGTTGCGGGGGAGAAGCCTTGGCAGGAGGATGATTCACCGTCGGATCCTTTCGGAGCAGCGTCTCCCTGTGTGCTGCCATCTGGTCTGTCCCTTGGCCCCATGCAAGAGGAGAGGGGGAGAGCCCGTGCTCCCTGCCCATCCCGGCGGGGCTGCAGGCACCCATGGGATCTGTGAGCGCCCGCCGCCCCGTGTTCCCTGCCCGCAGGCTGTGCGCTGCCCCGCTTCTCCCACCCGCACCGCTCTCCCGTCTCCTCTCTCCCCTGCAAAACCAAGGGCAGAGTGCAGGCCCGGCAAGCGCCTCCGAGCTCTCTTTGTTCTGTGTGGAGGAGCCGCTCAGGGGACCTGTATCTCATCAGCCCTGGCTGCTGCCTCCCTGCCTGGGGATGCGAGGGGCTCGTTTGAATTAATTAGCGGGGAGGCTGCGGGGTTCTGCGGTCGGTGGCAGCAGGAATGCCTCTCCGAGCTCACAGCAACCCCTTGGGCAGGGGCGCGTGGGGAGGCGTGGAGGTCTTTGGGCCAGGACATGCTTTGCAAATGGGAGCGTAAAGCCCCCCGCTACCAAAGCATGGCCAAATCCAGGCTGTGCCTGTGCGGGACAGACCTGGAGGGAGACCAGCTGGGTGCAGGCAAACAGGTGCAGAGCTCACGGCTCGGTGCTGGGGGAGCCCCTGCCCATCCCCGTGTGCAGGGCAGGGCGTCGGCAGTGGGTTCAGGCAGGGATTTAGGGGGGCTGGGTTTGAGAGTCAGGGCTGGAGCAATGCTTTGAGTCATCAGCGCTGCCTCATGCATCCCATACGTGAAACCATGGCCTTAATTAAACCGAAGCGGAGCCTTAATTAAACGCAACTCAGAGACGGCCTACACGGGAAGCAGGTAGCTGGCTCCCCACCGCATGAGGCAGGCACCGGTGTCTCCCCTCAGAAAGGCGTCACCGGCGTGGGGGTGAAGGATGATGGGGTGGGCAAGAGTGGACAAGGCTGTCCCTGACCCGTGTGCGTCACTGGGGAGAGCAGAGGATTTGGGATGGGGAGATAAGGGGTGCTGGGTCACCTCAGGGGTGCCTGATCCGCTCAGGGGTGCCAGGTCTCCTCCGAGGAGCTGGGTCCCCTCAGAGGAACCAGTTCCTCTCACAGCACAGGCAGCCGCGGTGCTGGTTCCCTTCAGGGGTGCCGGGTCCCCTCAGGGTGCAGGCAGCTGGGGTGCCAGCTCCCCTCAGGAGTGCCCAATCCCCTCAGGGGTGCCGGGTCCCCTCAGGGGTGCCTGATCCCCTCAGGGGTGCCTGATCCCCTCAGAGGAGCTGGTTCTCCCTCAGGGATGCCGGTTCCCCTCAGGGCGCAGGCAGCCGGGGTGCCAGTTCCCCTCAGGGGTGCCGGGTCCCCTCAGGGCGCAGGCAGCCGGGGTGCCAGCTCTCCTCAGGGGTGCTCGATCCCCTCAGGGCACAGGCAGCTGGGGTGCCGGGTCCCCTCAGGGGTGCCGGGTCCCCTCAGGGCGCAGGTAGCCGGGGTGCCAGCTCTCCTCAGGGGTGCCAGGTCCCCTCAGGGGTGCCGGTTCCCCTCAGGGGTGCCGGGTCCCCTCAGGGCGCAGGCAGCCGGGGTGCCAGCTCTCCTCAGGGGTGCCCGATCCCCTCAGGGGTGCCGGGTCCCCTCAGGGCGCAGGCAGCCAGGGTGCTGGTTCCCCCTCAGGGGTGCCGGGTCCCCTCAGGGGTGCCGGGTCCCCTCAGGGCACAGGCAGCTGGGGTGCCAGTTCCCCTTAGGGGTGCCGGGTCCCCTCAGGGCGCAGGCAGCTGGGGTGCCGGGTCCCCTCAGGAGTGCCGGTTCCCCTCAGGGCGCAGGTAGCCGGGGTGCCAGCTCTCCTCAGGGGTGCCCGATCCCCTCAGGGGTGCCGGGTCCCCTCAGGGCGCAGGCAGCCGGGGTGCTGGTTCCCCCTCAGGGGTGCCGGGTCCCCTCAGGGGTGCCGGGTCCCCTCAGGGCACAGGCAGCCGGGGTGCCAGTTCCCCTTAGGGGTGCCGGGTCCCCTCAGGGCGCAGGCAGCTGGGGTGCTGGGTCCCCTCAGGGGTGCCGGGTCCCCTCAGGGCACAGGCAGCCGGGGTGCCAGTTCCCCTTAGGGGTGCCGGGTCCCCTCAGGGCGCAGGTAGCCGGGGTGCTGGGTCCCCTCAGGGGTGCCGGGTCCCCTCAGGGCGCAGGCAGCCGGGGTGCTGGTTCCCCCTCAGGGGTGCCGGGTCCCCTCAGGGGTGCCGGGTCCCCTCAGGGCGCAGGCAGCCGGGGTGCCGGTTCCCCCTGAGGGACGCGGGAGCGCTGGGGCTGCCGGTTCCCGCGGGGTCCGTGGTGGCGGCGGGGCGGGCGGCCCCGCGGGGCGGGCCAGGGCGGAGCTGCGGCGCCGGTGCCGCCCCCCGCTGCCGACAAGGGATGAGGTAATCGGGGAAGCGGCTGAAATTGAAGCCCGGCGGCGGCAGCGGCGGCAGCGGCGGTGCAGCCCGGGCCGGGCCGGGGCAGCCCCGGCCGGGCGCGCCGCGCCATGACGGAGCGGTGCAGCCTGTGGAGCGCGCTGTCGGCGGCCGCCTGCTGCTTCTACCGCGGCTCCTTCATGCAGGTCCAGGTGAGCGGGGGCGGCGGGGGGACCCGGGGCCTGCCCGGCTGCCCCGCGCTTGGCGCAGAGACCCCGCGGGGGCCGCCGGGCAGCGGCTCCGTGCACCCGCACGCGTGGGGAAGGCGGCGGGGGTGCAGCGGGAGGGGGAGCGCCGGGGGCACGGGCCGGCCCCGCACCCGCCCTGAGGCAGCTCCGGCCCCCCCGGGCTGCAGCGCTGGAGAGCGGGTGCGAGGGGGCGGCCTCCCCGGGCAGCCCCGCTGCCCCCAGCACAGAGCTGGCAAGGCTGGCTGCGGGCAGCGTGCCTGCCTGCGTTCGGCAAGGAGGTAGCGAGCGTGCGGCGAGCCAAGCACCAGGTCGTGGGGTCCAGCTCACCCCGTCCACAGCCAGGGCCACAGAGCCAAAGCCGCTGGATCCCCGCAGACCAGCACTTTTGACAGGCAGCACCAGTCTCTGAAGGGAGCCCTCACCTCCATCCCCCAAAAGATGGGCATGTGCTGTGAGCATCGCTGAGCACGGAGGGGAGACCGAGCCTAGGCGAATGCACAGCTCCTTGGCCTGGGTCTCTGTGCATGTGCTGCGCTGCACAGGTCTGACTGGTGGGAGGAAGCTGGGATCCATCTGTCACCTGTCCTGTGGCGCTTCCAGCACCACCACTGTCTGGGCACAAGCCTAGGTGTCCTATTTTTGGACTCTGGCATTTGCACAGGAGGGGCACGGTGCTAGGAATTGGTTCCCTCATTTACTGAGTTAGAGAGCAAAGGTGTTTAGGATTGCAAGAGCCAAGCAGGCTCTGGTCTGAAGCAAGAGCTGTAGCATTCTGCAAGTTAGAAGGGAGCTGGCAGCCAAGAGAGCTGGCAGTCTTATTCAATACTCCTGCTGAGTGAGGTAGGTGCCGAGCTTTAGAGATTATGCTGGGTAAGACGGAGCCCAGAAGCAGCATTTCAAGTCTTGTCACGACTGCGGCTGATCTCAGTGCAAAGCCAGGGATTTTGGTTGCTAGTGGGGGTGATGAGGAAGAAAACAGAAGAGCTTCTCCCAGTTGTCCAAAGGCCATTGAGCAACACGGGGGGATGTGCCCTAGTGCAGCAGCCCTTGAGCTGCACATCGCAGGGGGTGATGGGGTGCTTTCAGCAAGCTGCTGCCAGAACAAGGGAGAGACAGGTGGGCGTCTGGCCCTCACGCAGGGATGCAAGAGGGGATGGAGGGCGCTCCATCCCGACCACAGAAAGAGTTAAAAGTGAAGCCCTAAGTGCTCACCTGGCTCCGCCAGATCTTTCACCATCTATTTGTGTCCAAGCGTGCCCAGCAAACACACACTGAAGTCCCCATGAATGACTGGAGCGCTTCCAGCTGACAGCCGCATCCCTGCTCACCGCCAATGGCAGTGCACCCAGCCTGGGAAGCACTGACATCATTTCTGGCCAATAGCAGCTCCGAAAAGGGATGCAGCAGCAGCCGCTGCTGCCGTCTTGGAGTGAGATAAGTAATATATAGACGGGTAGAAATGTATGTATACACACACCCCATCACTGCACTGGAGACCCACTCCCCCAGGGCAGCAGTAGCAGTGCACTCCACCACCCTACGGCGTGACTTGGGGCACTTGTCCCACCTTAGAGCACCCGGATGTTCCCAGCCATCAACCCCAGCTGCACCCCACCCCTGCCAGCCAGACGTAATTGCTCCAGAGCTGCCACAAAGGAGCACAGGCAAGGGGAGAGGAGACCCTCTGGGTAGCCAGGACCAGTCCTACAAAGGGCTTTGAATGCCAGGGCAAAGATCTTGAGTCAAGGTCTTCCTTCAGTGGGGGCTAATGGAGATGTGGCATACCCAAGAGACGCCTTCAGTCACCCATGGGGTGGACAGATGAGCTGGTGCCTTCTCAGAGGCCATTTAGATACCCAGAGTCATTGTGACATAGGACAGAGGAGCAAATAATTGCTTTTCCCTGTGGATATCAAGATCAGCAGGACAGAATGGCTCACAGCAGGGCATGCAGACTAAGAGCAAGCCCGTAAGAACTTGAGGGTTGTTTGTGATGGGATTTTCTTGTTATGGTCACGCAGGATGGACTAACCATTCTCGGGTGGCACCTGGGCAGCTGGACTGGTGAGCGCAGCGGTCCTGCACCAGGCAGGGACGCAGACCGGTTCTCGGGTTTGCCGTGATGCTGGCTGTCTCTCAGTAAGGATATTTGCTCTGAAATACTTCACTGAAGTAGCCCATTGCCAGGTATGGAGGAAGCAGAGAAGACTCCTCACGCGATTCTGGGGCTTTCCCCATACACCTGCTCCCAATGGCTTGTTACTCCGTTTCCTCCCAGTTCTGCTTCCAGGCCCTGCATCTGCTCCCACAGCCAGAGCAGGGTTGGAAAACTCCAGAAGGGGCTGGGATTTCCCTAGTGAGGGTCCCAGCACAGGGTGGGCAGCACGAGAGCAGGAGGGAAAGCAGATGCGCTTGGTGCCCCGAGGTTAGTCAGATGTTATTGGCAGAGGAGCAGGGTGGGGTGTGAGTACACCTTGCTCTCCAAGCTGACTTCATCCTCATCTGCAACTCCTCCAGATCTGGGAGGGGAGAGCAGGAAAGCAGACTGCAAATCACTCCTGTTTCATAAGATTACCTTTGCAGGGAGAGAAAGCCAAACGCCAGCCTTTGAAGCTCTCCTTACACCAGGTAGAGCGACGGCCACCATTTTGCATGTATCACAGCTGTCAGCACCCTCCATCCCCCCCAGCTCTTGCCCTTCCGCTGCCAGTTCCAGTCCTTGCCGCTCGGCTGGGACTGGAGATGCTTCCTGCCCCAAGAAAGCAGCAGGGATTGCCAGAGAAGTGGGCAGGGATAGAGAGTCCTGGGAATTACCTCCCCGTGGGGGCTGCCCCCATTGCACAGCAGCACCAGAGGATTCCCTGGCCCTGGCGACTGTGAAATAGCCCATCGGGGTGCTGAACGTGATGGAGGAGCTCTCCTTTCTCCAGCCAAGCCAGCTTGGCTGCTGATTGGGATTCCTCAAGCAGAGCTTGGCATCGTCTCTGGCAGCTCCTGAGCTGGTTTG
Organism: Pelecanus crispus; assembly: GCF_030463565.1. Taxonomy (NCBI): domain Eukaryota; kingdom Metazoa; phylum Chordata; class Aves; order Pelecaniformes; family Pelecanidae; genus Pelecanus; species Pelecanus crispus. Next base: position 37,271,309 of record NC_134651.1, read on the forward strand.
TCTGGTGTGGCTGGTTCAGAGAACCGCTCTAATCCCCGTTTCTTCCCGCTCAGCTGGAAGAGGCCTTGGGGCTGTCTGTGCAGGAGACCAGCACCACGCACTCGAGCTAGATGCTAGTGGAAGCCAAGGCTTTTCCCCACACCCAGCCCACTAGTATGCAAGACCTCACGTCGGGCCGTACATCTTCTGATGTCCTCTTGGCGCAGCCGAGAGTGCCGAGCGGTGCCCTTTTCAGCACAGCGCTCAGACATCCGCTTACACGCTCCTGACAGCGCTCGGCTGGCCTGCACCGCCTTGCCATGCCGTGCCTCGCCAGCGCCCGCGCCTCGGCGCGCGGCCAGCTGGCAGCCTGCGAGCCGGCCTCCTCCGAGACACGCTACCAAGCGGAGCAGAGGAAAGTCGATCGCTGCTGAAGGGCACAGGGGCTGGAGGAATTATGTCCCTCCACAGCTCATGGGTCTTTTGCACCAAGGGCTTGCGGCGAGCCCAGCTCCCACACGGAGACGGGAGCAGCCAGGTGATGTCGGCAGCAACTAGTGCACGTTGGAAGAGTGTGAGAGACTTGCAACAAGGACCGGTCCCCAGAATCACATCGCACCAAGGAAAAGGGCTCCCCATGATCAGTCTCCTGCTGCCTCCCTGGCTATTGTAGCCACACAGTCGCTCCAAGCAGTGGCTTTTTGGTGGCTGTGCAAATCAGATGGGATCTCATTGACCAGCCGAGGAGCTGAAGGGACAGTGCCTTCCACGTGGCTGGAGAGGGTGGCTCGTGGCACCCTCTGCTCACGACCGGCCTCCCTCCCCCATCTGCAAGATGTAAAACCTCCCTCGCCTCTCCCAAACCTCCTGTTCTCTCCTGCTAGTTTAGCACCTGGCTCCTGGCATGGATGCCAGCCGGCTGCTGCCCAAATCTGGGCTTGGAGACGCCGGGCACTGCTCAGCTGGGTTTGTGTTTGTTATCCTGCGCATTTGCATGGGGAGGATTTGGGGGAAAACCCAGATGTACAACGCTGAGCAGAACAGGCGCTAATCCCCGCTCCAGGGGTGGCGGGGGGGGAGCTCCGGCTCCAAACCGCTCCCGGCTCAGCTCTGACAGCTTTAGCCGGCACAAACAGGAGAAGCTCCCAGGGGGTCCTTCCCTGCCCCAGAGTTTGGGGATAGCCATGCCGCAGGGAGGGTGCTGCAGCCAAGGGCCCACCACTGCTGCTCAGCAGAGCCAGGTCTGCTTGGTGGCAGCGGATGGGTTGTCATGGAAACGGCATCTGCTTGGCCTCGGCCCCTCGGGAGGCAGCCGGACCTCAGCAGCATCCGCCAGCTACCATTTATTTTTAATAGGGTTCAGTGGCACCGGGTGGCTTTGTCTCCATGAGGGCCCCAGAGCAGCAGCGAGTGCTTGGCTCCCCACAAGCCTCGGTCAGGAGGGGACAACCCACATGTGTCCTGGTTCAGGTCCCCATGGGGACCCCATCATGGGGTGGGTAGACATGGTCAGATGAGCAAGTCTGAGTTCAGTCCATGCTGTTTTCACAGGCTGTTATCCACTGTCCCAGCACCTTTTGACTCAAGAGGAGTTGGGAATGGAGGAACAGGGGCAGGTCCAGGCTGGTGAGGGCAAGCCCTGGAGAGCACAGTCCATCACACAGGCACTTCGCAGCCTCCTTCCCCCTCCCCAGGCTGGAGTAGGGTCCCTGGGACAGCATCGCAGCCTGGCTTGGCTGGTGAATGCAGCTACCATGGGGGATGGAGCATCTCCCCGGGGAAGGGGGGAACCTGGGGTCAGGCTCCTGCTGAGGGACTCGGTGGGGTCCCAGGAGCACCCTGAGAGCAGTGGGTACAAAGCAGGAGAGCAGCAAAGTGCCCTACGCTTTCACCTGCTCACAACTGCTAGAGGAGCAGTGGGAACTGATATGGGATGCAGAGGATGAGGTACTGGGCAAAGGGGTCAGCTCCGAGGCAGGTCCTGGTGCGTTGGCTTGGGGCTGCAGCCCCCAGTCCTCTGGGGACCCAGCTGCCACGCAAGGCCAGCTGTGGGTGCCAGTCTGCTCCTCCAGCAGTGCCAGAGCAGTGTCAGCAGGGTTTCAAGCCTGCGCCTGTCCTCTGAGACACCAGCAGCATCTGCCCTAACAAGTGCCAAGGAGCTGGGCCAGCCTACGGTGCCTCTTCATGCTGGCACTGCCACCGGAGGTGGAGCCAGGCCACAGAGCTCATGGGAGCGGTGGAAAAGGGCACCCCAGTAGCCCCATCCAAGCTCCCTGGTCTGTGGCAGTGGCCCACACGTCACCCTTGCAGGACAGCACACATCTGGGATGTGGCGGGGACCCAGGATCCTGGCTCCCAGGCCCTGCTCCACCACACAGCGCTGCCAAGGCACTGGTGTTGGCACCACAGCAGGACTCATCCCAAAGCTACTGCACTGACCAGGGGAACCGGCTTTGTATGGGGAGCACGCAGGAACCCTGAGCCTGCACTCACCTCCCCAAACAAGCACTGGCTCCACCGTGCCAGCAGCTCGGCATCCTCGGCTGCCCTTTGGGAATGCTAGTGAAGCAGTGGGCAGGGAGCGCGGCAGGCTCCAGCTGACAGGAGACATGACGCCATCCCTTATCTGTCAGGGGAAGGGAGGGGGCAAATTGCATCCTCCAGGCTCAGGTGCACCAGTGCCGGTAAAAGCTAATTTCAATGCAGAAATCCCTTTACATTTGTCATTACTATTCATGCCACCATCAGGCTAAACACAGCAAGTTAACCCTTTGGAGGAGGGACCACAGTGGATGTTTCAAGGAGGAGGTATAATGCAGGTTTCCTCCTGGAAGAGTGCTTCCCGCAGTGGTTCAGCCCTGGAGATGTTTGAGATGGAGCTGGAGCAGGTTTTCTCCTGCCCAACCACACGCAGCTCTGAGCTGGGGCAGAGGGGCAGCACGTCAGGGACAGGGTGGTCAGGCATGATGGGGACATACCACCAGGAGACCCTCCAAGTGCTCCTGATGGCAGGACCTGACCATCAACAGGCACATTACCCCACCCGCATCCTTTGCCACGAGCGGCGATCCTCAAACACAGCTCTGAGTTACCTGTCCCCCGGGGACAGCTCTGCTCCTGGCGGGTGGTACCACCAGTGCCTGTGCCATGGAGGGTCCCACAGTCCTCACATGGGGACCCTGCCAGCCCATCCCAGGGTCAGCCCTTCCCTCCCCAGGCCTTGCACTGCTGCACCAGCTGACACTCTCTCCTCCCCTGTACAGTTCTCCAAGGAGAAATACATCCTTGACTCATCACCAGAGAAGCTTCACAAGGAGCTGGAAGAGGAGCTGAAGCTAAGCAGCACTGACCTGCGCAGCCATGCTTGGTACCACGGCCGCATCCCCCGGGAGGTGAGGAGGGGAAAGTGGGTGGCTCTGGGCACCCTTTGCTTGGGGAGAGCACCCCAAGGCCACACAGAAACACCAGCCTGTCCTCCTGGGAAGCTTCTGGGCAAGGGCTTCATTAGCTCCAAGCGTCGCCACGGGAAATGCCCTCCTGAAGCTCAGAGCCAGGGGCAAGGGAAACAAGCCAATGCCCCAAATAACACCCCAGTGGAGCATCCACCTGTGCCCCCTGGTCCATCCAGCATAGCTGTGTCTGAGCCACTGCCCTGTCCCCTGCCAGGTGTCAGAGAGCCTCGTGCAGAGGAACGGCGACTTCCTCATCCGTGACTCGCTCACCAGCCTGGGTGATTACGTGCTGACGTGCCGCTGGCGCAATGAGCCCCTCCACTTCAAGATCAACAAGGTGACAGTCAAGTCCAGCGAGGGCCATACCCGCATCCAGTACCTCTTCGAGCAGGAGAGCTTTGACAATGTGCCCGCCCTTGTCCGCTTCTACGTGGGCAACCGCAAGGCCATCTCCGAGCAGAGTGGAGCCATTGTCTACTGCCCCATCAACCGCACCTTCCCCCTGCGCTACCTGGAAGCCAGCTATGGGCTGGCCAACGGCAAGCATGGGGGACCCCACAGCCCCACCACCCAGAAGGGGGGGCACATCAAGAGGAGGAGCATCACCATGACAGATGGCCTGACGGCAGACAAGATCACCAGGGCTGAGGGGTGCCCGACCAGGTGAGCGCACAGTCTCATCCCAGCTCAGCTGGGCAGAGGACCAGCCCCTGGGAAAGAGGCAGGGCCACGCTTGGTCCCTGCTCCCTGGGTGCAGGGCAGGGGTTTGGAGATGCAAACTGTCCCTGCTCAGGTGCAGAGAGAGACCAGCAAAGGTATGGGGGGAGGAACCGGTACCCAGCTGGAACAGGGGTTTTCTCCCAGGCTGGCTGCCAGCCATGCTGAGCTACCGCAGCAGGCACCCAGTGAGCAGACATGACTTTAGCATTGTAGGCCAGAAGCCAGTGTGTTTTACAATCACCCAGTCCAGGATTACCAGTGTGTCCGGGCTTGTCAGAGCCAGGGAGCCAAGCTTTCCCTGGCAGATGCAAGCCAGTCCCAGCCACCAAGAGGGCATTTGTTGATTTGTTTTTGATGGGCCCTTTTAGTTTTAGAGCCCTTTCTGTTCAGCTGGAGCATCTGTGAGGAGTTACCAAGCAGAGCTGGAAGCCTGATGGGCAGGAGGAGCCTGATGGAGCTGTGCTGATGAGGGTCTGCACAGCCCCCAGATCACAGCCTCCACATGGCTGATCTGCTCACATTAACCTTGGAGCAGTTGGGCTTCTCTGGAGGTGGAGACGGAGGTTTCCTTTGCACAGCTTGCTTTTGGCAGCCCCAGGCTGCCCAGAGCCTGGCAGGGAAGGCAGAGCCACACAGGCATCCTCACACACAGCAGCCAAGGGGGGACCCATCTACTCCTGCCCCCCCAGCGGGACACAGCCTGTCATTGAACCAAGCTGATTTCTCACCGCCCTGACCTTCTCAGCCCAAGGGCAGGATGAGAATGCGCCAGCAGAAAACAGGCAACCAACTGTTATGGCAGGGAAAAGGAAAAGACTCAGACTTCCAGGAAAGCATATGTATTTCCAGAAGAAGAGCCCACATCCATCAGTCTTTACTCACCACTCACATTTTCCCCAAACCCCTTATCACCGCTGCTGCTCTCCTACCCTCCTCCCATCACAGAGGCACAGCACTCAAGACCAAACACACCACAGCAGCCCAGCCCTCACCCGTGGTAGGGAGGGCAGCGAATTACCCGCTATGCCTCCCTGCAATCCTCCCCACACTCAGCCCACCCCAGACACAGCCTCTCTTGCAACACCATTGACTCAGGGTGTTTACAGCAAGCCACAACCGCTGCCCCACCAGCCCAAGACCTTCTTGCTTGCTATGCAGCTCCTTGAGCACATGCCCTGCAGCCCACTGACCCAAGCACCTCACTGCCTCCATCAGGCACCTGCTGGGCTCAGAGTCCAGCTTCTAGGCACTTTCCACCTCTCCTAAGCTTTAGGCTAGAGCAACAGCTAATCTAGCCATCCCAACACAGCTCTCAGGTGGAAATAGAATAACACATCCAGCATCAGATACCACCTTGCAGCACAACCCTAGAAAACTAGCCCCCATGGCTTTTTTGCCAGACCCACTTCCCCACAGCACCCTGGAAAGCCTGGAGCCATGCCATGCCATGCCATGCCATGCCATGCCATGCCATGCCATGCCATGCCATGCCATGCCATGCCATGCCATGCCATGCCATGCCATGCCATGCCATGCCATGCCCCAAAGCACTACCTTGGCATCAGGACACCCCTCCCCACAACCAAGCTCCCCAGAGGCAGGGCTGTCTCTGCTTTATATTGGTACCGATGCTTTCTGCTCCCGGCTGCCTGCAGGGACTGCCCACTCATTGCTCCAGCTGAGCTCATTATGGGTTCAGCCTCATTATGGGTAGTTGTTGAAGGAGGTGATGACCCCAGGGGAGGTGATGGGGCAGCAAACCCTCATCACAGCCCCTCTGCCCTTGTCCGGGCCCTGTTTGCAGGGACTAACCTGCCCCATCTGCCCCCTCCCCAGCGTGTCCCTACCCCACCACAGAGACATCATTCGGAACTGTGCCGTCAGCGTGGACCAGATCCAAGACCTGCACTCCCCGATGTCCCCCATCTCCGAGAACCCAGCGTCACCCGCCTACAGCACGGGTAGGCATCGCCCCTCCATCCCACTGGGGATAGTGGGGACATGGGTCAGGCTGGGCTTGGCACAGGTGCGAAGCAGGGACCTGGGGAGGGGGACGGAGCTGGCTGTAAAGACAACCCCTGCATCACTCCCTGCTAGTGAAGCTCCATCCAGATCTTTGCACGGCAAAGAAAACTGTCCTGACGGGGGGCTTGAGCTGAGGATGGGACCTCAGCCAGTCCTCAGCCGTGTCATCGTGCAGCTGTCCTGGGACCAGCTGAGTCCATTCGGGCAGCAGGGCCTTCCCTGAGCTCCGTGTCCCTGGGCTGCTGCATCCGTGGTCCCTATGCATATGCTTATCTCCAACTCTGATGACGTGGTCTCTCCTGCTCCCTACAGTTACACGGCTAAAGCCACATGCCTGCCAAGCAGCCGGGATTGTCCCGGCCTCTCCGGTCATAAGAAGGTCCAGCGAGCCCCAGCTGTGCCCGGGGAACAACAGCAAACCCCTGCCAGACCCTGCCCACAGCACCCACTCGACTCCTTGCCATGGGTACACCCGTGCCTCCCCCTCTCCCTCTGTGAACAGCTACAGCGATCTGGACACGGGGCATTACTGCCAGCTCCACCCCACCTCGCCTGTCAGCAGAGACCGGCCAGCTCATGACACCAAACAGCTGCCAACAAAGAGCTACGTGGAGAGGCTAAAGGTGGAGGAAGGACAGAGAGGGACTGTGGAGAACGGCTCCGGGGAAGCAGAGGCAGGGCAGAGGCTGAAAGGAGAGATGGACTTGATGGGCTTTGTGCCCCCCACCATGGAGACAACCTCTTCCTTCAACCCCGCGGCCTTCCAGTCCCTGCTTATACCCCTGGAGAACAAACCCCTGGAGATGGCCGTGCTCAAGAAGGTCAAAGAGCTGCTGGCAGAGGTGGACGTGAAGACACTGGCCAAACACATCACCAAAGTGGACTGCCTGGTACGACCAGGGCCAGGTGGGAGGGATGGGCACCGCTGCCCTCCAGTTGCTCCAGGTTGGCAGGGGATCAGAGCACCCTCGAGCATGGGGGCACCCCCGAGCACTGGAACATCCCTGCTGGGCTGTGCCACGCTGCATCAGCTGGGGCAGGCTCAGTCTGGGCTGGGGCAAGAGGCTGCCCAAGAACGCTTCAGCCTCTCCTCAATGAACAAAGGTCTAATCAGCTCTCACCTTTTTTGCCAGGTCGCCCGGATATTGGGTGTGACAGTGGAGATGCAGCGGCTCATGGGGGTGAGCTCTGGCATGGAGCTGCTCACCCTGCCCCACGGTCACCAGCTCCGCCTCGACCTGCTGGAACGGTACGGCACGCCGCGGTGGAGGCGAGACCACCGGGCTCCCCACATGGCACAGCCCGGCTCCCCTGGGGTGTCCCGAGCTTGGCACAGGGTGGGGGTCCACTGCACCTCACGGGATGGAGGAGCCCCGGCCGAGCTCCGGCCAAGCCCCGGGAGCATCCCCAGCGCCCCCGCACTGACCCCGCTCTGCATCTCGCCCCATGGCAGGTTTCACACCATGTCCATCATGATTGCCGTGGACATCCTGGGCTGCACGGGCAGCATGGAGGAGCGGGCGGCCCTGCTCCACAAAACCATCCAGCTGGCTGCCGAGCTGAAGAGCACCATGGGGAACATGTTCAGTTTTGCGGCTGTGATGAACGCCCTGGAAATGACACAGGTACGGGGACACTCCCTTCATCCTCGTGGCCTGGGCTCAGCCCCCTCCCCTAAAACACATCCCTCTCCCGGTGTCCTGCAGGCTCTGAGACCCATTGGGGTGGGAGAAGGGAGAAAATGCCCAGGGAGAGGTGTGGGGCCACATCCGCTGGGGTGTAAGCAGGGAGGGGGAAGAGTCGTCCCCTCTGCAGAGCAGACAGCCCAGTCCCACCAGGATCCGATTGTTTTTTGGTGGTTGGGCTTTTTGTTTTGTGCTGGGCTGTGTTCCTGGGAGGAAATGAATCTGCCCTCCAGTACAATACAAATCAGTCTCAAGGCTGCGGCAACAGCGTCTCCGGGCCACACTGCTCCCTTTGGAAGATGAAAGGAGATTAAAATTAAATTTTAAATCGAGCCCAGCTGGGAAGTCTTGCTTCCTGCCTGCACAAAGGAGGTGGAACGGCTGCCCCCTCCCTGCGTCTCATCTTCAAGGCCGCTGTGATGCGGGGAAGCTGCTGTCCTGGGGCACGGGGAGTGGGGAGAAATCCTGAACCCAGCCTCGGTGCCAGGGATGTGCCATCTCTGGCCATGAGCACTAGTGGAGGAGGCTGTTTTGGGGAGCAGCAGGCACTGCTGTAGGCAAGGTTGGGGGCCATGTCTCCGGGGCCAGCCTGTGCACCCCTGGGAGCACCCTGCGAGCCCAGAGCTTGGTGCCCAGGGGCTGCGCCGCTCCCAGCACCCTCCATCTGCCCCATCTACTTTCAGATTGCGCGGCTGGAGCAGACCTGGATGGTGCTGCGGCAGCGGCACACGGAGGGCGCAATCCTCTACGAGAAGAAGCTCAAGCCGTTCCTGAAGAGCCTGAATGAAGGGAAAGGTAACAGGAGCAACTCCCTTCTCTCACCTGCCTGCTCCTTCCCGCGTCATCTGGGCACGGCCTCACTGGAGGGGGACGCATTTGGGAGCTCTGACCCTCTCCCAGCCAGTGCCAGACGCTTCTCCTCTGGCTGCTGAACTGCCCCAGCACCCGGCAGGGCCCGTTTGGCCTCGGCTGCCCCTTCCTTCCCAAGGAAGCATTTCATAACTAAATAAAACCAGTGGCTGGGCACAAACACAACTCGGCCGAGCCAAACCCTCGCACTCACATGGTGCATGCCATGCCAAGGGGACAGGGCGGCCAGTTGGGGAAGATGAAAAGCCGCGTCTCTCCAACACCCAGCACTCTGGGCTCTCCAAACCTGCTCCCCAACACAGCCCCGGGAAATGTGGACACAGCCTGAGCAGGGACAGCAGCGTTCCCCTCCCGGCACAACCAGAAAGCCCGGCTGGGAGGAGCTGGTGTTGAATGAGGTGATAGCCCTGGGCACAGTAATCGCAGAGCCACAGCTGCTGCTGTGCTACAGCTGAGCCTTAAAGCCTGGCTTTGCGGGGCCATGGCCACACGAGTGCTTCACAGGGCTGGGGCAGATGGGGAGGGGGACACAGGGGCACGGGGCCACGCAGGGTCCTCAGGATGCTTTTCTCTGCAGAAGGGCCGCCGCTGACCAACACCACCTTTCCCCACATCATGCCCCTTGTGACTCTCCTGGAGCGGGATGAGGCTCTCACGGACAGCCCCGAGCCCTGGGAGACCACCGACAACGGTGTGGAGGTGGTCATGGCCCACCTGGAGGCGGCGCGGATGGTGGCCCACCACGGTGGGCTCTACCACACCAACGCCGAGGTGAAGCTGCAGGGTAAGCAACAGGGATGGCAGAGCCCCTTTCCCTCTGCCGCATTCCTGGTGTGCAGCTCCAGCCTAGCACCAGACGGAGCATCCCACGAGTGCAGGATCCCCATCCCATCCCGGGGAACTGACTCTCCCTCTCTGCAGGTTTCCAGGGCAGAGCGGAGCTGCTGGAGGTCTTCAGCACCGAGTTCCAGCTGCGGCTGCTCTGGGGCAGCCGCGGGGCCGAGAGCAGCCAGGCTGAGCGCTACGAGAAGTTCGACAAGGTCCTCACCGCTCTGTCCCACAAGTTGGAGCCGGCAGTGCGCTTCAGCGAGCTGTAACCCCCCCAGGCACTGGGAGACCCACCCAGCTCCCAGCCTGACCCCCCCGCAGCTGTGGGGCAAGGGAGGGGGCCAGGCACCCGGCACCAGGAGGAGGAGAGAGCGCCCAGAAAGGCACTGGGGCACAGATCAGCAATCTTGAGACAAAGAGGAGGAAAAGCAGCCACCTCCCATCTGCCATCCACCTCCTCAGGACGCGACAGGCCAGGGGGACCGCACCGCTGCCCCGAGGGACGGGGACAGGGTCTGAGCAGGCCAGCACCAGTGTCCACCGTCCAGCCCCACTGAGGTTCATGACTACACGGTGCCCCCCACCTCCCCCTTCGGTTTCGTTTCTTTTCCATCTCCGTCTTGCCTACGGCCACAGGATCCCATTTGTAAATGCGTTTTCATGATCACTTCTCGATGTACAGCCTTGTGAAGGACGGTCCTAGTTGTAAATAATTAGGCTCATTCGTTTCGTCTTGTAAATATGTGTATATATCTCATGGGTTTGGTTCTTACATATAATAAACTTTTATGCTGTACCTCAAGGGGATCCCCTCTCCCATGGGTGTCATTTAAACGAGGCCCCCGGTCCCCCCGGGACAGCAGAGCCCAGGGAAGGGCTGGTGAGGGGCACCACCACGCTGAACCCAGCCCTGCCTGGCCCCCGCACCTCCGCGGTGGTCCAGCGGCAGCCCTTCGCTGGCAGGGCTGTGTGGTTGCCCGGCCCCCGCCCCCGCCAGGGGGGACGGGGGTCCCCAAAGCACCAGCCGTGCCCCGGCTCCCAGCGGGGCGCGGAGCCCCTCCCGCGGCGGGAGGCGGGGCCAGATGGGCCAGGCCCCGCCCCCGCGATCTCCGACCACGCCCCTTTCCGTGGCCCGCCCCTTTCCCACGGCCCCGCCCGCGGGGCACGCCGGGAGCTGTAGTGCGGGCGGTGCCGGAGCCGGCGGCCGCCATGGCCCCTGCAGCGGCGGCGGCGCTGGCCCGGGCGCTGCTGCTGCTGGCGGCCGCCGCCCGCCCCGCCGCCGCCTGGGACCAGTGGGCGCTGCGCTGCGGCTTCTCGGCGGACTGCGAGTGCGACTTCGGGCCCGACCTGCGCGGTCAGCGGGGGCGGCGGGCTCTGAGGGGCGGGGGTCCGGGGAGCCGCTGAGGACGGGGACCCCGAGGCCAGGGAGGCGGCAGGCGAGGGGGTCCCGGCAGCCAGGGTGTCTCCAGGAGACCCCTCGTCCCCGGAGCGGGGCGGAGAGGGGGCTCTCGGCCTCCCCACGCCGCGGAGGGGCAGGACCGGGCGGCAGGGCCGTTCTGCAGCCGGGGCTGGCTGACAGAGGGGGCCCGGGGAAGCAGCCCTCAGAGGCGGGACAAGAGCTGTTTCAGCCTGCGTTTTCTAAGTCTTGATTTGACTTTGCTTCAGGTCTGGAGTGCGACTTGGCCATGAATCTGGTGGGGCAGCCCCTGGTGAGGCAGCAGGTGATGAAGGGACTGAGGGAGTTCCTGGAGAACCGGAATCCAATGAAACCCCTCGTGATGTCCTTCCACGGCTCGACTGGAACAGGCAAAACCTATGTGAGCTCCATGCTTATGCGCTACCTCTTCCAGGGTGGGCTCCAGAGCCCCTACGTTCACCAGTTCTCTCCGATAGTCCACTTCCCTCATGCTGAGCGGATTGAGCAGTACAAGGTAAGGGACACTTCTCAGCCCAGGACTACTTGATTGGGGTTTTTTTTGGTGATGTCCATCTTGATCCTCAGTACATACACATTCAGGCTGTTGCCTGAAGTGCAGCAGGAATAAAAGCTCTTTGTTTTACCCTCTCAGACACGGCTGAGTGAGTGGCTCCACGCACTGGCTGAAGGATCCACTAGTAACTGTGATATACTCTGGCACTCAGTTATCACTTTTGTCTTCCCCACAGCAGTCCTTGCCATGATCATGTTCTCATTCCTTAAATATTTACACAGCCCTTTGAATGCACAAACAAAAGTGCTTTGCTTAGATGAAAGGCACTAAAATTCTCCCATTGCTTTCCAAACAGCTTGATGGCTGTGAAAACCTGCCTATTGCTAGACTTGTAATCCCTTCCTCACAGAGCAAGCAGCTCCTGAACAGCAGCTCTAGACTCTTAACTGTGCCACTCTGTCTCTTAAAGCTGAAAAACGGAAGACATCAAAATGTGAAGGTTAGCTGCCAAACCCTCAGCAGAGTGGGGAATCAGCGCACCTGGACATTTGCTTTCTGGGTGTTTGGAGAAGTTATTTGTTGTATTGTGTCCTTAGAAGAAATACTCTCAGGAAGGTAAAACCCATACTGGGTAAAGTGCTTTAATTAAGAGTTATACATGCCCCCAGGCAATGTGAGTGGTTTTGTGTGGGTTGGCATCCACACTGAAGTAACTTCAGCTGTGGTAAAGAGCTGGAGCTCTTCTGGGTCAGCGCAAGCACATGTTTTTGCACCAGGACAGGAGCTGGCAAAAAGTACTCAGTAGCTGGGAACTGTAGATACACAGTGAAAGAGAAGAACGTGGGGAACTGTAGGAGTCTGAATCCCCAGCTTTAGTTTACTGCCTTCTTTAAATCTGTAATAAAAGATCTACAGTGGGCTAATAAAGCCAGTAACAGCCAGAATAAAGGAGGCCTCCCCAGTGCTGGCTGCTCCTGCTCCAAGTAGATGCTGCTGTGCAGGGAGAAGCTGCTTTCAGCAGCTGCAACTCTGCTTGAGCTCAGGCCTCAGCTTTTGCTCTGGGGTAGCTCAAGCCACCCTCGGTGTCTCGCTGTCTTACGGCTTGGTGGGTATTTTTCCTAGGAAAGCCTGAAGCGCTGGATCCAAGGGAACTTGACAAACTGTGGACGGTCGGCCTTTCTCTTTGACGAGATGGACAAGATGCAGCCGGGCCTGATTGACGTGATCATTCCATTCCTGGGACCCTCATGGGTTGTGTACGGGACCAACTACCGCAAAGCGATCTTCATCTTCATAAGGTAAGAGAGGCCCCTCTGTGGCATCATGGGGCCTTCCAGCGCACCACTTCTCATTTGGGCAGAGGTCCTACCTAATTCAGAGCACACACTTGTTTTGCTTTTCCTTCTCCAAGCTTTGAGCCTCTACAAATACCAAGAGACACTATTTTGTTGTGCATAGACAGACCTGGAGAGTCTGAAAAAGCTCTCCTGCCCCAGTTATTTGGCTGCCTTTACAGGAGTCATTTTAAACCAGGCAGCTGGGAGATCCTGGCTTGCACTCATGCAAGCTGGAGGGTGCCAGATGCCACCTCTGTCCTGCAACACCATTTTCTCAGACACATGCCAAATAAGCATCTCAATTCTTGTGCAGCAACGCAGGAGGGGAGCAGATCAACGAAATGACACTGGATCTCTGGCGTGCCCACAAGGACCGGGAGGAGATCAGCCTGCAGGACCTGGAGCTGGCCATCTCCAAAGCCGTGTTTGAAAACCCTCAGAGTGAGTCCGTGGAGCGGAGCCCTTCCTGCAGGGCCAGAGCCCGGCAGAGGGAGCCAGGCCCATTCCAGGCAGCCGCCGACACCGCCTGCCACCTCCCAGGCAGCCAGAAAGGGACGAGGCGGGGTTAAGGGAAGGGAATTGCTATCTCGAGGTTTCCTGGCGAAGGGAAGGAATAGCCTGGCCTTCCAAGCCAGTAGACCTGTTGCCACGTTTAGGAAAGTTCTTTGGAGACAAGGTGTATTCACAGTTGGGGGATGGCGAACAGCACAGCATGCTCACTGGAAAGGCGCCGAGGCATACCGATCCCCACTGCCTGCCTGGTTCTCCTTGCTCTGCCTTTGTCACAAGGAGCAGAGCTTAAATTCTGACTAGTCGAGCTAAATCCCCCCATTCCTGGAGAACAAGTCTGTTGGGGGAGGAAAGGAGGTGACAACTGATGGGTTCAATTCTCTCCTTGTACAAAACTGCAGCAGATCCATCTTCAGCCGAGTATTCTGGCTTCGCGCAAAGCAGCTCTTGGAATTCCAGGGACTGCAGAGACTCTCTGAAGGTAAAACCTGTCTCTTCCTTTACTTTTGCAGGTGGATTCTGGAAATCTGGGATCATTAACGAACATCTCATTGATTTTGTTGTGCCCTTCCTCCCACTGAGGCACCATCATGTAAAACAGTGTGTCGTCAGCGAACTTGTCCAGCAAGGCCTCGAAGTACGTCCAGGTGTTGTCCAGGAGGTGGCTGACAGCATCCCCTACTTCCCAGAAGAAGAGAAAGTATTCTCATCAACAGGCTGCAAAACAGTGGCTTCTCGGATCAGTTTTTTCTTCTAGTCACTGGCAAAGGCCTTGCTTGGATCCATAGGGGATGTATATGGAGCTGTAAAGCGGCAGAGCCCAGGGCTGGCGAGATGAGTGGCGGGAGCTGCATGTTCCCTCTTGGCAGCACAAGTGCCCTCCTGCTGAACTCGTCTCTCCAGCCCCAAGGAGGCTGCCGCAGGATGCGGCTGCGGGACCAAGTGCAAGTGATGTGATTTAAAGCACTTTACTGATTTACCCTTGGCCAGGTGAGGTTGGATACGACCAGCCCGGCGCACCACCCAAGCCATCTGTGACAAGGGGAAGATGCTGAAGGATGCAGCGTCAGGGAAGTTTCTCACCCTGTCAGCAGCAGCTACCTGCAGCTCTCCCCTCTCCTAGCAGCTATTGATATCCAACACATCAAGATTCTGAGCCCACAGAAGAATATTTCTTTCCTATAGGATTTTAACTTTTTTTTTTAAAAACCTTTGTAAGCATGGCTGTGCCTCAGCTCCTCGGTATGCAACAGTGCTGGTGCTGACTCCTGCAGTGCTGGCCTGTGAACACCTTCAACATTGCAGCAAAGTTTTCTTTTCAAGGAAGTTTTAGAGCCAGCTTCTTTCCAGCTTCCTTCCACTGTGAATAGGTGCTGGTAGGGACCAGCATCACCATCAACAAGCAATGGCGGGGGGTAATGTGGGAGATGGCAACACCTGCTCTGCCAAGAGCCAGGTTCTTCCTACCACCCCCTTGTCCATCTTTCCCCTAAGGTCCAAAGGATATCCCTGCAGAAAAAACAGGAAAACAACAACAACAAGACATTTCGCTTGTTTTGCCAGCTACAGAAAATTCCAGTCCTACCTCCAGGGGAACCCATGGTGCCACTAGCGATTTTCAAAATTGCTTTTATTCCGTGCTGATTTCTACAGCAGGCTGGGAGTTGGTGCTATGAGCTGTTGAGCCTCTTGCACATCATTCTGCTGGTCAGACCTTGCAGGCTGTGGCTGGGCCAGCGTCTGTTTAGCTTCTGGGGAGTGTCACAACAGGCAGCCTGGGGCAACTTAAAGATTAGTGCTCCACACTGCCAAGCATGGAGTGCACAGCACCACTGGCCTTTGCCCAGGTTTTAATTTCCTCTGTGCAGTCAGTTATGGGAGAACAGGTCAGAGGAACCAGATCATTCACTCTCTAGGAACAAACTGCCCGAGGGATGGGTGCAGGGATGCTTCCCAAAGCTCCCCATGCTCTGCTCGGGCCCTGTGCTGAAATGAGCTGGCAGCACTTGGGACCATTCCAGCTCCAGGGCCAGAGCTTTAGGGAACAGCGATTTTAGACACCACCCAAATGCTGCCCAGGAGCTGGCCCACAGACAGACTCAAAAATTCTGCTTCTTCCAAAAATATGCATTTCTAATTTTAAAATAATTTTTTTATGAAATAAACGTTTGGGGAACAGTCTTTTACTTGGATTCCTCACTGCAGCTAGTGCAGAAGGACTTGGAAGATTTGCATTTGCATGGGAACAGCTGCCTGACATGATGGGACTTTGGGGATTTAGCAGCACAGAGCTGATGGTCTCCAATTAGGTAACTGGAAAATAAGAAAGCAGCCTTTCTCTGAGGAGGTGAAACAGCAGTAGCTGGGCCAGGCATCCTCCACAGAGGAGCCCGTGTAGGTCCAGGAAGGCCACTGGGTCTCTGCCCCAGCAGCACTTTCCCCCCACTGCAGAGCACGTCTCTGGGTCCCAAGGCCACGTTCACAGGGCTAGTGCCAGCGCAGCAGCTGGTGGGAGCCACCTCACCTCCTTCCCAGGGAGAGTCACTTTGCCAAGCCTGCCTGCTGGCCCCGTGCACAGGGAGCCGAGGGCCGGGCATAGTGGCAGACCAGCCATTTCTGCAGCAGATATTGCTGCCGCTCTGCACGCTGGCTGGGTGTGAGATCCAAGCCTGCAGCCCCTGCTGCCGCACCCCGGGCTTGCTCACCTGAATCGCTGTCCCTGGGACAGCTCCCACTCCCGCGTGCAGCCCTGCACCCTCAGGCACCGCTTCCTTCCAACCATCCTCTAGTGCCATCAGCAGCCTGGGGACAAGTGCCAGCACAAAGGTAACGCAACAGGCCTACAGCAATGCCCCCCCAAAGCGATCCTTTATCTAGGAGGGCTGAGGAGTGAGACACCTGCTTGGAACAAGGTTCCCAGGCCAAGTGTAGACATCCAGCAACCCATCGTCACCTTTTAGGCAGACTGCACCAGCCCACCTCGCCACCAAGGCCTGCCGTCCCTGCTCGTGCAGTGCCGCTGCAACCCATCTCCGCACAACACGGTCCCCCAGGCTCAGCTCCAGCACCTGCTGGTAATCCACTAGCCAGCTCCCCCAGGCGAAGGAAGCAGTCTGCAGCGAGTCAGCGTCGGCGTCTCGGTTAAATGAGAGCGGCTGGGGGCTGGCTGTCACCCCCGGGCTTTGTCTGGAGCTCTCCATGCCAGCGGGAAACATGCACGGCGCGTGTCCAGCCCACCCTAGCCACAAAGATTCCAGCATCATTAGCTAAAAGCTCTGAGCTCCGGTCAGGCAGGAGACACAGCCCAGTCTGGAAGAGCAGCCGTTTCCAGCCATGCCCCCAGGACAGGCCATGCGGGGAGGGAGCCAAACCACCAGCAGTAAATCCCAGCTCCTGGTACTTCTCCCCGCTGCTGAAACAGTCCAGGCAGGCACAGCTGTGAACTGGGGTTAGGACCAAAGGAGAACCCAGGGACCCTACTGCCCATCTCAGTCACTGCTCCCTAACGCAGGACCCCAGCTCAGGGCTTTCCCCTGCACACACTCAATGCCCAAGTGCAGACGCTGCTGTCTGACACCCCAGCCCTCACCCCGGGGACCCTGCGATCCCCAATCTGGCTGCTTGCCTCCTCTGTTGACACAGAACCCCTTCTCCCTCCTCTCGTCCCTCAGAGCCTCACCAAGGAGCATCACAGCCTCATCACATTGTCCCAGGGTGTAGCAGTGCATGGCGCAGTCACTGCAGGTGAGCGCCAGCTGCCGCCGAGCCTCCTGGGCCCCCCAGCTCCCTCGCCCTGGCTGTCCTCATGGGCTGCGCTGAAGTCCTTGAGCCGTCGGAGGAGGGTCCCCCTGTGACACAGGGACACAGGGGAGCTCAGAGGTCGATGGAGCCGACCAGCTGCGAGGGTGAAGAATTCGACAGCCGAGGGGTCACTCTCGATGGTGAAGCTGATCTTCAGCAGGGCCCCATACGGAGCCTTGGACACCGCCTTGGCCTTGGCCTCGGCCTCCTGGCCTCTTCTCAGCAGCCTCTGCCTCAGGGCCTGGCCGGCTCCGTGCTGCAGCTCCAGCTCCAGGGCCTGTCAGATGTCCTGGTGACACAGGGCCAGCTGCCTGGGGAGGCTGGGTACCCTCACAGCCTGGCACTTCCCAGCACATCCCCAGCCTCCAGACGGGGCAGCAGGGCCCCTCAGGGACCAGAATGGCCGTACCTGCCCAAAGCGTTTGTAGAAGGAGGCATGGAGCACGTACAGCTCAGGGTTCGTCACGTCCTCCTCCACATCTCTGTTGAGCATCTGGAGGGGCTCTGGGAACTTGAGAGCCACAAGAAACACAGTGCTGCAAGAGGAGATGGGCAAGGCTGGAGGAAGCGCATGGCAAGGCCAGCCCAGCCAGACAGCCTAGCGCTGCCCTGGCTTTATCTCCTCTGGCAAAATACACTGCGGTGAGGCTGCAGTTCGGCTGCCTGTGTGAGGGCCTCCAGGGCCTCGCAGTAGAGCACCCGCTCAAGCAGACATTGGCTCTGCAGGGAAGCCCTGCCAGCCTGGCCACAGGCCAGGGCTGCAGAGAGGGAATGGAGGAGTGGCCGACCTGCAGGTCAAGGACAAGGGCCAGGCAAGCCAGGCAGGGCTGCTCCCATGCAGGCAGCAGCATGAGCACCTTCCTGAAGTTTGGCGTGGCCAACTGAAGTCACAGAACTGGACGAAGGCTCATGCAGCTCTGCCTGGACCATGTACAATGCTCAGCCCACACTGGCCTAGCCCAGCACGGCTCAAACTACCCAGGATCAGCCTGGCGAGAGGTTAACAGCAACCTGAAGCCAGATGCCAGCGTGAGAGCCAGCCTTAATGATGCTGCCTCCCTTCTCTGGCTCCCAGCCAGGTGTATCCCTAGCCCTTTGGGGACCCTTTACCCTCTGTGGATCCAGGTTGATGGCTTTCAAATAGCAGGTGATGGCTTCCTCCCACTGGCCACAGGAGAAGTCCAGCCCTTTCTGCCAGCTGTGGAGAGGAAAAGAGCCATGAGCGAAGCCCAGTAACGTGCTGCTGGACTGGGGGACTGTCACACAGCCTTGGAAAAAAGCTCTGCTCCGCTGGCAGGGCCAAGAGCCAGCCAGGGCTGGAGGAAGGATCATATATCCCCCCCATCCAGCCACACCCCAAAGGTCGCTGCTAAGGTCTGTGTGAGCGGGAACGTAACAGGCGTGAACACCTAAACATGGGGCACGGCCCCGGGCGCTTAGTGCTCCCGCACCCTGCCCTGCACCACTGCGGGCAGGGACCCCGCTTCCCTCGGGGACCCGACGCTGTGCAGACACTGGCTGGGCCCGAAGACCCTCGGCAGGGAGCTCTCCCAGCCCTCCCCCAGCCGCTCCTCCGGCTCCGCCGTGGCAAACGGCCCCCGGCCTCCACCCGCCTCAGGGACCCTTCCCAGGCCGCGGCTCCCAGTAACCCCACAGCTCGCCCTGGCTGCGCTCCCCCGCCGCTGCCCCAGCCGCCCCGCTGGGCTGGCCTCTGCAGTGGGGGCCACGGCTGGCGGAGCCCCACGGCTTTACCGCCGCGGCGGCCACGGCCCCTGCGGGGGCGGAGCGCGGCCCGCCCCACGCCCGCCCCGCCGCCCGCAAGCAAGATGGCGGCGCTGCCCGTAAGCAAGATGGCGGCGGGGGCGGTGCCGGGCCCTTGGCGGCGCGCGGGCGTGACGTCGGAGGGGAAGGGAGGACGCAGCGCGATGCTGGCGGCGGAGCTGGTGGGGCGCGCGAGACCGCTCGTCAGCCGGGCGGGGCCGCGCGTCATGGTGGGGCCGGGGGCGGGGCCGGGCTTGAGGGACGGGGGGGGGGGGGGGGGGAAGCGGGGCTGAGGGGGTGGCGGCTAAGGGGGAGCGGGGCTGAGGGGGAGCGGGGCTGAGGGGACCGGGGGGAGCGGGGCTGAGGGGGAGCGGGGCTGAGGGGACCGGGGGGAGCGGGGCTGAGGGGGAGCGGGGCTGAGGGGATGGCGGCTGAGGGGACCGGGGGGAGCGGGGCTGAGGGGATGGCGGCTGAGGGGGATCAGGGCTGAGGGGGGAGATCGGGGCTGAGGGGGAGCGGGGCTGAGAGGGGAGATCGGGGCTGAGGGGATGGCGGCTGAGGGGACCGGGGGGAGCGGGGCTGAGGGGGGTGGCGGCTGAGGGGGAGCGGGGCTGCGAGGAGTGCGTCTGAGGGGTGCAGGGGGGATCAGGCCCGTGGAAGGGCCAGGGGCCTGATGGCGGCCCGGCAGAGCCCTGTTGACACCCAGCGGGCAGGTGGCCGGCCTGGGCAACTACGGGCTGCGGGGGACGCGGCACAGCGTGGGCATGGCGGTGCTGGACCGGCTGGCCCGGCAGCTGGCTGTGGCCGAGGGCTGGCGAGCGGACAGGCGGTGCTGCGCAGACGTGGCCCTGGCCACGGCCCACGGCCTGGAGCTGTTGCTGCTCAAGCCGCGGAGGCTCATGAACCTCAACGGGCTCAGCGTTGCCAGTGCCGGTGAGCGGCTCGGTCTCCCCTGGAGCCTGCTGTGCCACCAGGCCCTGTGACACCCTGCTGTCCCTGTGACGGTCCTGCTGTCCCCCTGACACCCTGCTGTGCCCCTGCCCAGCTCTCCAGGGTCAGGGCCTGATGAGCTCCCCCTCATTTCTTGCGTTATATTTCTGTTTCCAAAGCTGAGATCTACGACCTCCGCCCAGAAGATGTTTACCTGGTTCATGATGACCTGGACAAGGCCCTGGGCAAGGTGGCGATCAAGCTGGGAGGCAGCGCAAGGTACGGGGTGGCCCCAGCTCTCTGGTTGTGTGAGCTGGTTCGAGGCCTTGCCATGCCCTTACAACATGGGCTGTTCCTGGCCCCGTCCCACCAGCCTGGCGGTGTTTTCAGCCCCAGTGCTAGCCCTGGGCCCGATCCCAGTTGCAGAAGTAACAGCCAGCTGTTTGGGCAGCCTGCCGGTTCCTACCCTGGCAGTAAGAGCAGGGAGCCTCCTGGAAGCGGCTGTGGGCTGGATCCAGCCCATCGGCTGCGCTGCATGGGCTTTTTATAGCACTCCGCCTCCACTCCGCCTGCCCCAGCACCAGCTCCTGGGTCAGCCTTGAGACATTTAACCTAGGAAATCTTCCACTGCAGGCCAGGGCAGGGATGGTGGTGGGCCACAGCGCTTGGTCACATGTGCACCAGCTACAGCAAGAGCTGAGATGTGCAGAACGTGCTGTCTCAGCCCTGCTTCCCCTCACCCTCCCCAGCCAGCTGCTCTCAGCCCTAGGGGCTGGATGTTCCTGCAGAGCCAGGGCATGGGGGCTGCAGCCCCTGGCTGGGACCACATCCCCGAGTCCCTGCAGCGAGGCGAGAGACCCCAATACCGTGGGGGGACGGGTCTCTTACAGACTCATAGTGGGTTTTCTCCTTCTCTCCCAAGGGGACACAACGGGGTCCGATCCTGCATCAGCGCTCTGCACTCCAATGTGAGTGGGCCTCAGTCCTTGAGGATGACTCCTGCCCCCACCTCAATGAATGCCTTGTCATCCCCCCCCCACTCCCATTCTTCCAACTCCCCTCAGAGAAGCCCCTGCTCCCTCTCCTTGCCCCCCTTTTCTCCTTCCCCTCCTTCCCTCTGCTTTCCCAAGGGCTGATGTTGGTTTGGCTGCCGTGGAGGATATGGAAACAATTAGCTCAAGCAGCTCTGCCAGGCCTGGCAGGAGCCTGGGATCTCAGCACAGCCCAGCAAAAGCCTCTTCCAAAATCATGTTTCTTGGAGCAAGCAGTCAAAAGCACCTGGAAAACATGAGGGCCTGCTCCCTCACCACCCAGCCCTGCTCGCAGCATTGTCCCTTTGCCTCGGCTCTGTCTCAGCTGGGCCCCTGAGGTGAAGCTCCTCCAGCTCTCCTTCTTTCTCCCCAGGAGATGACCCGGGTCAGGGTCGGCATCGGGCGGCCGGAGGGTGAAGTGACAGTGTCCAGCTATGTCCTGGCTCCGTTCAGCGCCGAGGAGCGGGAGAGGCTGGAGCAGGTCCTGGCCCAGGCAGCAACCAGCCTGCTGGAGCATGTCCTACGGAGGAGAGCGCCTGCAGGGGAGCCGGGGGACAGGGGCTGACGCGAACCCCTGGGGACCTGCGTGGCCGATGGACAGAGTGCGGCGGACTCTCCAGGGTGACAGTGGCATGGAGCAGAGCTGGCCCTGCCAGGTGGCCTGGCCAGGCACTGGGGCAGCCCCAGTCCGTCCCCACACAGATACAGGCAGCTCATGTCCCACTCAAACCTCTGCAGTGGCTTCATACAGCAGTTTGGCACAGAAATCAAATAAACCCTCACCCCTGGCTTGGCCCTGCTCCTGCCCCTCTCCCCTGCACTGCCTGCTGAACTCTGGCTGTCCCTGTCTCTCTGCAGTTCAAATCCATGTTCTTGTCCCTGTTCTACCAGCCCAGGATGCGGGGGAGGCTTCCAGTGGGAAGGGGGGAGAGCAGGAGCCAGTTCCGTAGGACCCAAAACCACTTCGGCTTTGTTGAGAAACTGGAAAGCAGAAGTCACCTGGAATCTCGTAGCTCAGCAGCACACGAGGGCTGCTCCCACTGAGCTGCAGCAAGTTTCGGGACTGGCCTCATAGGTTTTGACTTAGGTGGTTTTCAGCCAAACCCTGGCGTTTCCAACAGCTGGAGGAGTTCTGGCTCCTCCTTGCAGACCTGTTACTGGTCTCATGGTGGCGAGGGCAGCCCAAGAAGCGGGGTCTCCCCACTACCACAGCTTCCCAAAGCCCTGGGCTCATCCTGTCCGGCTGCATACCCTGCAAGCACAGCTGCACCGAGAGCCCCAGTGCAGGCAGCTCCTCGCCTGCATCCCAGCGGGCGCTGGAACAAGCACTGGGACCCTTGCTGGGTCACATGTATTGCAGTGCTGCTGCCACTTCCTTCCTCCACTCCAGCTGGCACCAGACCTTCCTCCACTCCAGCTCCCAGCTCCCGAGCTCCTCCCGTAGCACTGAGGCTACCTGCGACCAGGGGACAGGCAGGGAAGCAAAGGTGCCCCAACCTGCCATCACCTCTCCCCCTGCTGTGCTGCCCATGCCTGTACTGGCTGGGACCCTGCAGTTGCAGACCATGTGCTTGGCCATCTCCTTCTCCCTGTTCTCCAGTAGATCCACTCGGATATTTAGGTCCCACGTGATCTCCTGAAGCCAGTTGTTTTCCTTCAGGAGACCCCTGCTGTAGCTGTTCAACCTGCCCCGAATGATGCTCTCCTTGATCGTTTGGTGGTCTCACACATCCCGCTGTGGGTCTCAGCTACCAAGGCTTCCACCCACAGCTCCATTGCCTTCATCAAGCTGTGGGGAGAAGAGGGGCACAGCCCCCAAAACCCTGGGTGAAGGCAGCAACGCACCATCCTGGGGCTAACCCCGGCAGCTGCTCCAGGGCCAAAAGGAGCAGCCAGCTGCCAGGCAGGGGTGGAGAGAGGTGGCTCAGGGGCCTGGCAGGGAGCTCACATCTCCCCAGCTCACCCAGACTAGGGCTAGTTGCAGTGTTTTTAAGAAAATTCCTCCTCCACCCCAGAAAACCCTCAGTTTTCAACCGAACGTCACCCTGCCGAGGAGCTGAGGTTTAGCACCAAACAAGCCTGGGCTCTTGGAAAGCAAACACCCTCCTCCAGAGCTGGCCACAAAGGTGACAGATGCCGGAGCCCAGCAGGACTCGGCTGCACATCTCGGCGCTCAAGCTGGTGTCAGGTTTTCAGTCCTAAGGCCAAACCTAGCACCAGTGAGGGAAATCGTTTCCATCAGCATTCCCAGGGGAGAGCTGAGCTCCACGGAAATGCCACCCACCTTTTCACCTATGGTCCCCAAGGGAGAGCTCCAGTCTCTGTCTCCCACCCCACCCCCTTTCCCCATTACAGATTTCATTCCCAAAGCAATCCCCAGCCGGGGGAACCACCAGACCCTCACCACTGCAGCTCTGAGGTGACCCCGGCAGGGTACGCCCTGGGGATGATACGTGGGGCAATGCCAGCCGGCAGAGCCAGCACCCAGCACGTCGGTTCAAACACAGTGTGCTTTAATCCTCCCTGGGCTTCAGCCCAGACACGGCACAGGCGAGGGACAAGCCCGGTCAGCAGCAGGAGGCCATGTGTGCCACCACGGGAGCCAGCCCCCGGCCTGAACAAACATTCCCCAAAGTCCAAGCCAGTTGGAGACGGCAGAGTTGGCATCGCTCAGGGTGGTCCTGGAGACGTGTCCTCAGCAGAGACGGAGCACAGCGCTCCCCCGGTCCCTCCACCTGGCAGGGAAAGGGCTCTCCAGGAGCCCTGGGGCAAATCCTGCCTTGGGTGGATTCGCCACATGCAGATCTGAAGGACCCTGGGGGGATCTGTCCAGGGCAGCTGCATCTCTCAAGCGGGAGTGGGCAGGATCAGGCCGCTGGCCCATGGTGCTCCCGGCTGGGTCACAGTCCCTCGTCCCTAGGAGGCAAGGACACAAACATTAGCGGTCAAGGCAGGAGCAGTGCCGACACATTCGCGCCTGCAGTAGAGGCGGTGGGATGATTGTTTTCCAGCCTCCCCCGGTCTGGCTGCTCCCAGGGAGGCTCTGCTGCCAGGACAAGCAACCTCAGACAGGGAAAGTCTGACCCGGCGTTAACCGTGGCGGTGCTGCCTTGGGGCCAAGCGAGCGCAGGTGCTCGCCTGCCTGCGTGGCTGCCCCGCAGATACACGGCCCCAGGGAGACCCGCTTTTGGCGGGGAGCAAGCAGCACCGGGCTGAAACTTCCCCCTGCGAGATGCCCCCAGCTCTCTCCAAACTAGGATGACTTTTGCAGGAGGTGAAGGAGCATTGTCCCTTTCTCGCTTGAGGGGATGGGGAGCAGCACGGACTCGGGGAGCAGCACAACCCGAGCCCCTGGTCCCCTCCAGCCCAGTGCAGCCCCACATGGGACATCTGTGTCCTCATCCCTTTCCCCACCTGGAAGAGAAGGTCTCGTCTCTGTTTCCCAATGCCTTGAGTTTCATGGGAAGAGCTGCTGCCACATGGCAAAAAGAAACTAGGCATCCAGAACACATCCAAACACAGCACTCGCAGGGAGATGCTTCCCAGCTGCTCTGTTCCCCGGCACCACGCGCCCGGGTGCCACAGCCTCGCTCACCATCAGAGCTCGTCGTGGCGGGTGGAGCGGAGGTGGCCGGCACTGCCCCGTGAGTCCCTCAGGGTCTTCTGCGAGCCAGCCCAGTCAGTCTTCTTGGCATCGTCATCCCAGATGGTGGAGGTCTCGGTGTCGCTCAGCCAGTTGCTGTCCCCAGCATAGTGGGTGGGATAAACCAGGAGGGGGTGAGCTGAGAACACCAGCAGGTCCCGGGGGGCAAAGTGCCGCTTGTAATCCTCGCTGGGGAAAGCAGAGCGGACCCGAGAGGAGAAATTGGCTTACAGAGCATGGCCCCGTGGAGAAAAAAGGGCTGGGAAAACCATACCGACCACCTGGGGAAGGCACCATGCAGGGCAGGTGATGCGGAGAGACATGGGGTACCAGGGAAGGGGTCTGGGGAAGGCAGCTGAGCTGGGGGGCTGCCCTGCGCCGCTGCTACCTGCAGAGCCTGGCTGGGGAGGGACCGTGGAGAGGATGGGACCCATCTCTCCCCACCAGCCTCGGTGGCACGGGGCCGGCCCTGGCATGGAGGGGGTCTCCAGCACAGCATCCCGTCGGCCCAGCCCCGGCTGGCCCCAGGCCAGGGCTGTCTGGTGCCGTTATCCTGGCGAGCATGGGACTCCCAGCTGCTCCTGGTTCACATCCAGAGCACTAATCCACCCCTCCGTCCACCTCCAGCCTCCCTTTTACATGCCTAATCCCTCTGTTTCACCATCCTGCTTACTGGCTTTCCCACTCCCCTCTCCCCTGAGGCACCCAGCCACCAGACACTGCCTTGCCGCTGACCCCCACCTGGGAAGAGGGGCACGGAGGTGCTCCAAGATGGGGCTGAGACCCACAACCAGGGGCGTGGAGCCACAGAAACCCTCAGAGCTGGGTGGGGTACAGGGGGCTGCTACCCCCTTGCCATGGGGCCAAGATCCCCGTGCAGGGCCAGCATCGAGCCCCAGCTCCGTCCCCATCGCCGTCCCCCCACCCCGTGCTGGCAGAGGGCCATTTTCCAGCGGCCAGCAGCCAGGCAGCGGCCAAGGGGGAATGAGCTCATTTCATGCTACAGATGTTTTCCTCCAGCATGAGTAATGATGGCGGGGGGGGCGACGGCGGGGGGGACAGGGCGGGACAGTGACGGCAGAAATGAAACACATGCTCCCTCGCCGGCACGGCCATGCCGCTCCGCCTGCACCCCTCCTGCACCCCCTGCTCCTTACTTGGGGTGCTTGTCGTACATGATGGGCAGGAACTCGTCCACAGGCAGCATTTTGGAGAGGGGCTCTGCAGCCAGCAGCTTCTGCGCCCCACGCTGGGAGATGGCATAGGCCAGCGTCCAGTACGAGTACCCAGCCACCACCAGGTTTCGCACACCCTCCACGGGCACCTCGTCCTCCATGTTCACCTGCTTCCTCCCCAGGTAGCTGCGGGGCGGCCAGCAAGCTGTGAGAGCCAGCCCCAGGAACCCCCACTCCGCGTCCCCCCCAGCCCCAGCACCTACATGAGGTCCCAGTCCTGCTGCGCGCTCTCCAGCTCCTCCATCAGCTGCTGCAGCCGCGCTGGGAAGGCGGCCTCGAAGCGCACGTCATCCTCGAAGACCACCGACCGCTCCAGCCCTCGGGACACGATCTGCGGGAGGGGGCAGAGGTGCAAACCCATCCTGTGCTGGGCCATACTGGGTCCTCACCCTGCAGGACACCCCTCTCCCCAGGTCCTTCAGTGACCAGGTGATGCCCACAGGGTCCCTGCCCCGTGCTGGTGGGCCTTAGGGACCCCATGGTCCCCACGGCCCCGTACCTCCTTCCAGATGTTGTAGTGGCTGAGGAAGCAGCCGACCTCGCCCTTGGTGAGCGTGCGGCCGGAGAAAGGGTCATAGTACCCGGGGAGCAGGTCCACCCCCATCACCTTGATGTCGCTGCTGTTGAGGGTGCTGCAAGGTGAGGGGCTGCATCAGTGAAGTGTCCCCCCCAGCCACCCCCATCCCCTCCCCAGGGTGACACGGGGGGCTGGCGGAGCAGGAACCCGTCCCCCCGCGGTCACCTCCCATCCACGGCGTCCACCACCCGCGGGGCAATCTCCAGCTCCCGCAGGGATGCCAGCATCCGCTGGCGCCGGTCCGGCCTCCGCACCAGGTTGATGAGGAAGATCTGGAGAGGAAGGGGAGAGTCCCACCGAGGGGACATATTGTCATGGCGGGGGACACAGCCTTCCTGGCCACTGCAGGGTGGGTGACAGGGGGCTCAGCCAAAGCCCATGGCAGGCTTTGCCATGGATGGATGCAGCCCGAGGGACAGACTGGGGGGGTGCATTGGGCACTTACTTCATCAAAGCCCATTTTCGTGAGTGGCTTGGGGAGGAGGGAAATGTGCTTGGAGCGCTGCATGGGGGGGCCATCCACTGCGGAGAGAAGGGACACCCCTTCAGTGGAGCCCAGACCTGGCTGGGAACCGGGGCCAACAGCCCTGCCCCGGGGACTGGCACGGGGACTTGATGATCTTAAAGGTCCTTTCCAACCTAAACGATTCTATGATTCCTGGTGTGGGGGACACCTCCGGGACCCCGCCGCCCGCAGGCGCTCACCCATGGCCTCCAGCGTGAGATGCACAAAGTTGGCACGTTCGTCCTCCAGCGTCTGGTGGGCCTTCACAGGGACGTTAATGTAGCCGAAGCGCTGCTGGTTGCACACATGGACCTCCGCGCCTGCCGGGTGGGATAGGTAAGCACCACAACCCACCACAAACCCCCCGGACCCCCAAAACCCCTGGCCCCCCCAGCCCTCACCAGCCGCCTGGCAGGAGTAGGCGAAGACGATGATATCGTCGAAGGCCCAGGTGTAGTTGGGATGGGGCGGGTAGAAAGCCAACCGTGACGTCTCCTCCTTCCGCAGGTCGATCAGGAAGGTGGCGTAGACCATGGGGACAGCGAAGCAGCCCACCTGCTGCCGGTTCTTGGTGGGGAAGTAGTCGGACGTCCGGCGGTAGTACCCCTGCGGCACACCGGCGTGATGCCTCCTTGGTGGGGGGCTCTTTTGCCATGGGGGCGGGGGTCCCCTTCTCTGGGGCTTTCTGGGGACATACCTGGGGCGTGATGCCACACCAGAAGTTGGAGTAAAAGGTCTGTGAGTCCAGCATGGGGGCCACCACTGACTTGTTCTGCGCCATGAGAAACTTGAGGGTCTGGTTGTTGGTCAGGATGCTGTCGGTGTCCACAAACTGAGGGGACGGCACAGGTCCTGGAGGCGTGGGAATGCCCACCTCAGCCCCCACCCCGCTGACACCCCGCGTCCCTTACCAGGATGTAGTCTGCCCGCTGCTCCCGGGCGTAGGTGAGAGCCTCCTGCTTCAGCCTCATCAGGTTTTCGTAGCGTTTGTCACTCCAGTGCTTGGGCCCGAGCTCGTCGGGGTAGGAGCTGGGCAGGGGGGAGGCAGGGGTTAACCCCGCTCGCTGGGAATGCACAAACTTGGTGCACAGCACTGCTGGCCCTGGCTCAGTCAGCCCAGCTCTGCCTGGCCGCCGGCTCCTCCTGGCAGCATCCCCGGCTGGGGAGTGGGGTGCTGCTCCGCGAGCCCCTCGCAGCCCACACCCACCCCCCCAGCACCTCCCAGCCTCACCTGGGCTCCTCCTGCACCTTCCAGGCCACCGAGTGATAGTCCTTCCCCACCGCCCCCAGCCACTCCCGCAGCATCGCCGTCGTGTTGTCTGAGTTGTGGTCCGTCGCGCACCTGGGGTGAGGGGACGTCAGCCTCTGGGGTCCCCCCCGAGGGTCAACCACGGCCCCCTCCCTGCACTAGAAATGCGCCTGGGGACCAGAGGCTGAGCCAGCGACGGACTCGCTTGGGAACACAACATGTAATTTTAAGGAACCAACGCTGCGCTGGCAGGAGGGGGAATGCAGATGGGTAATTTTTTTCCCGGTGCCGCCACCAGCCAGGCTGTCCTGCGGCTCTCATGCCCCGTCCCTGCAGCCCGGAGGCAACCCTAGCCGTGCTCTCCCCATCCCAGCCCTGTGGCTGCCCACCATGAACAGCATCGGAGCACAGCGGCTTCGTCCCCCTGCCCGTGTACCATGCTGCACCCCAAAGCACCCCTGTGCACCCCACTGCACCCCACAGCTCCGGCAGCCAGAGGAAAGGCCCCGACAGGCAGCAAAAATCCCCCCTCCCCAAACCTTCCCTTCCCATGCACAGCCGCCGTTCCCAAATCTCCCACCCGACCTCGCGACAATGATCACGGGGACCCCAGCACAGACGGGGTTGAGCCCCACATTGCACTGGGGCAGCCCCCAAGTCCCCACTCTCCCCAGCACCCTTGATCTGCCGAAGAGCCCCAGGCACTGGTGTCACAGGGACCCCCGGGGACGCAGGGGACCTGTGCCCCCCCCAGCTCCCAGCTCCGCAGGCAGCTGCTCTTGAAACACCCCGCAGGGCCCTGGGGCCAGGGGCTCCCGGGGGCTGCGGCGGGCGAAGGCGAGGGCCCCCCGCTCCCCCGCTGCCGGCAGCTGCCCCCGGCCCAGCGCAGCCACTCCTGCCAGGACCCCCCCCACCAGCCCCTGCCTCGACCCCCACAAAAGCAGCTGCAGAAAAGTTTCCGACGAGCTCAGGCGAGAGATGGCGGTGGCAGAGGAGCGAGGAAGAGGAGGGATGGGGGGCTCCTCTCCCAGCCACCCCCTCCAGCACGGTAAAAGGGGGTTTGGGGAGTGTCTTTGGGGAAGGGGGGGCTGGGGCCAAGCCCTGCAGGGAGGGGGAAGGCAGCGTCTGTCCCTGATGATGCAGAATCCCCCCAAGCCCAGGGCTCCCCTCCTGCACCAGCCCCACAGCTTTGGGAGGGGAAAGGTGGGGGTCTTGCCCTCTTGCCGTGGGGCAGCGCCCAGCCCCTCCTGGGTCCCTGCTGGGTCCCACACCCGGGGCAGAGCCATCCCTCACCCTTTGGGGCTGGGGGGGACGACGGACTGTTACCACCAGGGTCCCTGTTCCTCCCGGGGGTCCCTGTCCCCCCAGGGTCCCCATTCCCTCCGCAGGCCCCCGTTTCCCCGGATTTCCATTCCCTCCACCGAGGCTCCCATTACTCCAAGATCACCCCGAGTCCCCAGTCCTCCCACTCACCCCAGCTCCCCATTCCTCTCCCCCCATCGTCCTTTGGGTCCCCACTACCCCCGACTGCCCATTGCCCCCCATAGTCCCCCCTATTTCCCAGAACCCCCTTCCCCCCCCCCCAAGCATCCCCCTTCCCCCGGGGCTCCCCCTTACCCCCGGGGTCCCCGTGATCCCAGCATCCCGGCTCCCCCCAGGGTCCCCATTCCCCCATAGCCCCCTCCTCCCCCCAGATCCCTGCTACCCCCCTCACCCCGGGGTCCTGGCTCCCCCGGGGTCCCCACTCCCTCACCACAGGGCGATGCTCCCGGCGGGATAGTCCATGCGCTCCAGGGCGCCCAGGCAGTGCGGCAGCGAGTGCTGGGCGTTACGGGCCAGGAGGGCGAGCACCAGCCGGGGGGGGCCCGGGCCGGGCCCGGTGCCGGTGCCGGGGCCGGGGCCGGTGCCCAGCAGCAGGAGCAGGGCGCAGAGCGGCCCCGCGGCGCCCATGGCGGCGGCGGCGGCGGGCGGGGAAGGGGCGGGCTGAGACCCGCCGCGCTCAGCGCACCCCCCGCCCCCGGCCCGGCCCCGCCGCCGCTGCGAGCCCCGGGGGAGGGCTGGGCTTGGGTTTCTTTAAATAAAGCCGATATCGGGAAACGGGCCCACGGCCGGTACCCCCGTCCCCGAGGTCCCCGGGGATGCTCCTGGGCATCCCCGTGTGCCCCCCGCCTCCCCCGCTAGCTCGGGGTCGGGTCCCCGCGGTGCCCGGCATGGCGTGGGTGGGTGCTGGGGAAGCGGACGGGTGGGCAATTGGATGGGGGGCTCATGGCTGGTGGGTGTTCACGGCCAGGGGCGCTGGTGGCGGGGGGGAGCTTGTGCCCAGCGTGTGTCGTGCCTGGGTGGGCTCATGGCTCGCCCCAATCACAGGCCACGGCAGCCCACCCCACCAAGCCGTGTCCCACCCACGCTGCCGCCCACGGCTGACCATTTGCAGCCCCCCAGGCGTGTCTGCAACGTGTCCCAGCCGCAGGCAGCCCCGGGGCCTTTGGGACATTTGGCCAAAACCGCTGCTTAACCACCCAGGCCATAAATACGGCCGGAGGAAGCGCAGGCTGGGAGGAGGCCGTGTCCTGGGGAGCACCCCCCCTCCCCCCGTGCACCCCACCAGCGGGGCCGGGCACCCCTCGCTCCGGTGGCACCGGAGCCCTGCGAGAGGCCACGGCCGTGCGTGGCCAAACCTGCACCCACCCGCAGCGGGGCGAGGGCCCGGCCGGGCGGCTGCGCTCGCGGGCTCCCCACGACCCCCGCTCCCGGGGGAGCTCCGGGGAGGCTCCGGCGGGGTGCAGCAAGGGGGCCAGGGGGGGAGCAATCCAGCAGCACCTGGAAGAAGCAACGGGGGACGCACACACACGACACGGGGAGCACCAGGGAGCCCTGCGGCGGCTGTAAGGAGAGAAAAACTCTGTTTACAGCCCGAGCTGGGACAAGTATTTTGGGGAAGGGCTCCGTGCCAGCGCGGCTGAGCGCTCCCCGGCGATGCAGAGGAGCTGCCGGAGGGGGCGGGACCCCAGGAGCCGAGCACAGCCGGACCCCACCCGTGTCCGAACCCCACCCGTGTGTGCGGGGCCCCCCGGGAGGGCTGGGCGGGGGCAGCCCCTCTCACCTCCGCAGGAGCCCCGCGGCCCGGGAAGGGATCAAGCCGGAGGAAGGGCCGCAGAGCGGCGGGGATGCCCGCAGAGCGGCGGGGATGCCCGCGGAGCCCACGGCTGGCGCCGACCCGCGGGGACACCCACCCGCCGGCACCGCCCCCCGCAGCCCGGCCCCGCGCTCGGCCGCTGCTGCCACCTCCCGGCACCGCGGCCCGGCCGGGAGCAGCCGGGACCGGCGCTCGGCGGGGAGTCAGGGGCCCCAGGGTCCATCAGGGCCGGATCTGATCCCCGTGTCCCCACATCCCTCCATCCCTGCCCTTCTTCATCCCCGCATCCCTTCGCCCCTGCATCCCCACATTCCTCCACCCCTGCATCCCTGCCCTTCTTCATCCCTCCATCCCTGCCCTTCTTCATCCCCGCATGCCTTCGCCCCTGCATCCCTGCATCCCCACATTCCTCCACCCCTGCATCCCTGCCCTTCTTCATCCCCGCATCCCTTCGCCCCTGCATCCCTGCATCCCCACATTCCTCCACCCCTGCATCCCTGCCCTTCTTCATCCCTCATCCCCGCATCCCTTCGCCCCTGCATCCCTGCATCCCCACATTCCTCCACCCCTGCATCCCTGCCCTTCTTCATCCCTCCATCCCTGCCCTTCTTCATCCCTGCATCCCTTCGCCCCTTCCTCCCCACATTCCTCCACCCCTGCATCCCTTCCCTTCTTCATCCCTCCATCCCTGCCCTTCTTCATCCCTCCATCACTTCCCTTCTTCATCCCTTTGCCCCTACATCCCTTCCTCCCCACATTCCTCTACCCCTGCATCCCTGCATCCCTTCACCCCTACATCCCTGCATCCCCTTGCCCCTACATCCCTTCCTCCCCATATTCCTCCACCCCTGCATCCCTTCCTCCCCACATCCCTGCATCCCTTCCCCTCTTCATCCCTGCATCACTTCATCCCTACATCCCTTCCTCCCCACATTCCTCCACCCCTGCATCCCTTCATCCCTGCATCCCCACATTCCTCCACCCCTGCATCCCTTCCTCCCCACATTCCTCCACCCTTGCATCCCTTCCTCCCTACATCCCTGCATCCCTTCCCCTCTTCATCCCTGCATCCCTTCACCCTTACTTCCCCGCATTCCCACATTCCTCCACCCCTGCATCCCTTCCTCCCTACATCCCTGCACCCCTTCCCTTCTTCATCCCTGCATCCCTTCACCCCTACCTCCCCACATCCCTTTGCCCCTGCATCCCTCCCCCCCGATCCCTGCATTCCTATGTCTCCCCATCCCTCCATCCCTGCATACTCTCCTGGGGGTCACAGATGGCCCTGCCCTGCCCTCAGCACCTGGGAAGGGCAGAGAGGGGTTTCAGTGCTGGATATAACAGGATTTTGAGAGGCCTGGATCCCAGAGAGGCCAAGCAGGGCAGTTCCCAGCCTGCAGTCTGGGATGAAACCCCACAGAGCCCTGACACCCCGCACCTCACTGGGGTCAGGGGGCTGGAGCCCAGATGTGCCCTGGCCTGGGCTGGGGCCAGCCCTGGGATGCTGCTCTGTGAGCAAGAGCAACACCTGGCCGCTGCCAGCAATTCTTTCCCAGCAAAACCCTCCGTGTGCTCAGCCCTCACTATCCCTGGCCCCAGAGATGCAGGACCCCTGGCCCAGCACAGTTTGGCCACCCACACACACCCACGGTCCTGCTGCCCCGGCCACAGCCCACACCAACGCTCCCCAGCCATGGGCTCAGGGACTGGAGTAGGAGAGACTGCCCTGTCCACAGCTCCACCACCCCGGCACAGACAGAGGAAGCGGGTGCCGTCACTGCACCCTGACAGGGGAAACTGAGGCACAGGCCAATGCAACATGAAGCACACAGATGGGCCGGGACTGGCAGAAGGATGAAGCATCCTGCACCTGACCTTGCAAGCTCTGCTGGAGTCAGAATTATCCCTGCCTTTGCAGCCAGCTTTGCAGCCCAGCTGCTGCAGGGCATGGACCCTCAGAGCCCGCTGTGGGCCAGGCAACACCTTACAAGCAGCTTTGGCCATGCAATGGGAAAAAAACCCCACAAGTGAGCTCAGGGAGAAGGGGGAAATGGAGGTTACCTGCCAGGGCACCCGCTGCATGGTCCTCGGGGTGATGACCCACCTGGCTCTGCGCTGCAGCTCAGCACCTCCGTCCCCGCCACTCTGCTAGCGCAGGGCTGTGACAGCCCCCACGCCCCGGGAGCAGGACTGGCAGGCGGGGTGACAGGTCCCCACGGGGCTCAGGGCATCCCCATGGAGCTCAGAGCATCCCCACAGGGCTCAAGGCATCCCCACAGCTCCACGCATCCATGGCAGTACCTGTAACGCAGAGCCAATGTCAAGCCCAAAAGCATCCCACCTGGAAAAGCACCTTCCCATCCCCACACTGCCGGGTAGGCAGCAGCTCTGCACAGTGTTTCCAGCAGCCTGGTTTCTTTGGTTTGTTTTTTTTTTCAGGCAAAAGTGGCTTTTGGACCCAGGGCTGAGGCTTTTGGCCACCTTCAACCTCTTTCCACCCCTTCCTTGAAATTTTCTAGGATTTTCAGCAAAGTCTTTGAAAAGCTCCAGGTTCCTCAAACATCACATTTTTCTGCTTTAAAAGGCTCAAGTCCAGTTGCAGAAAACACACACACACACACACACATATATATGTATTAAAAAATGCAGATTCTGTGCATGTGCAGGGCAGGGGGGTTGGTACAAGTCCCCCGGCCACCAACAATTTTTTTTAAACCTATTTCACAAGGAAAAGCACCCCAGGGGCCCAGCCGGCTGGCCAGGTCCATAGTACCCCTGGATGCCCCCGGGTATCCCCAAGGGTCCCTGCTCCCATGCCATGATGCTGCCCAAGTGACGCTGTCCCCTCCAGACCACTGCTCCCACTTGTCCAGCCCCATGACCCCAGCCCATTTCACAGCTGGGGAAGCTGAGGCACGGAGCCTGCACAGCCTCCCAGCAGCTGCCCCGCCAGTGGGGACCCTGGACCCAAGGGAGTGCCCATGACCCCACCATGCTCCCTGCCCCGCCAGCCCCTCATCCTGAGCTGTTCCAGCTGTTCCAGCTGTTTTCGCCACCCTCCAGCTGTTGGGTAGCTCAGGAGGCCGGCACTCCCTTCCCAGCTGTGTTTTCCTTCCAGGTCTCTGCTAAACCCATCGCATCCGCAGGCGCCGCTCTGCTTTCCTCCTCAGCAAGCTGCTTCCACAGCGGGCAAAAACAATGGATCTTCCCACCCAGAAAAATCCAGGGGGATTTTGGCCATCCTGGGGGGATTTTGGCCATACTGGGGGGGATTTTGGCCACCCGGGGAGATTTTGGCCCACCCAAGAGATGCTCTGTCAGAGGAGCTGGAGGCCAGCGGGAGCAGCATCCCCATCCTGGCTGACGGAGACAGGGAAATCCGTGCCACCAAAAATGGGGCAGAGATGTGTTGCCAGCCCTGGCACCCACTGGGCTGCATCTTCCCTGCACCTCAGCCCATCGGGAGACAGCCTGGGGTGTTCCTGGTGGGCTGTGAATACTGGGGAGAGAGAAGCCTCCCCCAGGCCCCTCTTCGTGCCCTGCTGGGAGCAGGGAGCCGGGGGCCATGCGGGACGCTCTGCTCCACCTGCAAGGCACCGCCGCACTCAAAGCCACGCTCGAGCCATGCAGGCATGTCCTTCCCGGGTGGTGCAGCCAGCTCAGCCCCAAAATGGTCCCTTTTCTGCCCAGGCTGGACCACATCTGCCAGCATCAGAGCCAGCGGTGCCCAGGGTTGACACCCCGGCTCTTGGGTGTCAGAGGGGACCCCAGGCACCCATCGCCCTGGGAGAGGGCAGAGGGACGACTCCCTCAGCAAGAGGAAACTGAGGCAGGAGGCCAAGCCCAGGGTGCCCCGTCCCCGCTGGGCAGGGAGAGGCCGCGCACCCCGCCGGGGCTTCACCCTGGGGACGATGTGGAGCTGCTCTCCATCCCCCCGCTGCCCCTCTCGGAGGGACAGCAACAGAGGGGTACCCCGATGGGACGGGCCCCCCCCGTGACGTGCTGACCTGTGTGCTCCCAACCCCTCCGTCCTCTCCCTCCTCTCCCCCCCAGTGGGGCTGACGGTCGGTCCCGTCCCAACCCGGGGCAGCTGTGACCGAAAACAAAGCTGTCCCCTTCGGCACAATACCCTTCTGTGTCCCCCCCCCCAGATGCTGACCGCTGGGGTGGGCAGCGGCCGGGCTGGAGGCGTCGAGGGGCCGTGCCAGGCCCCCGCTGGCAGGGGACAATGTTGGCAGTGATGGAGAGTAGGTATTTCAAAAGGTTTTGTTTTCGGGTTGACCCGCCGAGCCGGCATGACCCCGCAGCCCCCCACCCAGCCCTGCTCCTCCGTCCCAATAGAAACCGGCCACATTCCTGACCTCGGGAAGGAGGGGGGGGGGGAGTTTCAAACCTCCCTGTGAAGGAGACAATGGGGGTGTCAGGGCCGTGATTTAGGAGGGGGGGCTCTTTCCATCACAAAGGCGAGACAAAGGCACTCGGTGCTGGGAAAGGGGCTTCGGCGGCGGCTCAGGAGCTGGGCCCTGGTATTGTGCCTGGCCAGCCGGCCTCAGCAGCAGGACAGCCAGGGCCCACCGGGGCCCACCGGGTCCCTTTGGGTCCTATTGGGTGCCACCAGGTGCCAACAGGTCCCATCAGCCTGTCCATCCCAGCCCCTACCACAGCCCTCCCCGCGGCCACCCCGGGGATCAGGGTCTGGTGGCTTCGTGGGTGTCGCCGTCACCCATGGCAGGAGGGAGCGGGTCCCCCATCCCCACGTGGGACGGCTGGGGCACCCCCAGCTCCCCACAGCACCCCACGCCAGCGGGGCTGGCCAGGGACCAGCCTGTCCCGGGGGACTGTGGGCACCCCACGGGTTGGGGCTCAGACCGGTGCCAGGCCCCCCCTGGGCAGCCGCCCCCCACACGGGGGGACACACAGCCCCAGAGCCCCCCCCCCCCATTGGCCCTCCCCGGTGTTCGGGGGGGGGGTCCCGCTCATCTCTCCCGGGGCTGGTCCCAGGGCCGAGGGCTGGGCAAGGGATGAGCAGCTCCTCTGTGCGCCGCTCAAAAGGGGCTTTGTGCACCCCGGGGCTGCCGGCGCCCAGCACCACCCGCCACCGCCGGCATGGGCACCGCGCCGGTGCCCACCCTGCCTGCACCTCACAGCCTGCGCCCCCCCAAACTCCCCTTTCCAACTGCCCCCTGCCCTGACCCTCCTCCTCCATCCCTGGGAGGGGGCTCAGCCCCAAACCGTGGCAAAAATCCCCCAAAAAAAGCCAGGAAACTGCTTAAGCAGACGCCCAACTTACAGTGTCCTCCGCCGCCGAGCTGAGCCCGTGTCTCCGGCCAGCGTCCCGGTGCCGAAGGGCTCGGAGACTGCACAGAGAGGGGATTTTTTTACAGGAGAAATATTTTTCTCCCGGTGCTGGACTGCTGATCCGAAGGAAAAGCTGGAAACAAGTTCACTGGCTTTTCTCTCACTCCCTCTCCTTGCCCTAATTTTTATTTTCCTGGCAGCCGGCAAGAGGAAGGGAGCTGGCAAGGTGATGCTTTTTTGGGAAGAGGGGAACTGCTGGTGAAAGAGGCATTCACCACGCCGGGAGCCTGGGAAAGCCGAGAGCCGGGGGGCCAGCGGGAGGGCAGGAGCCTGATCACCGACCACCGTGCCGAGGCTGACCGGCGTGCCGAGGCTGACCGGTGTGCCGAGGCTGACCGGCGTGCCGAGGCTGACCGGCGTGCCGAGGCTCATGGCCGTGCTGGGGCCGGCCGAGTGGAGGCCGGCAGCAGGTGGAGGGGCGCCAGCGGGATGCACCAGAAAGCCAATGACATCATGTTGTGGATTTTTTTTTTTTTTTTCAGGATGAAATGTAATTTGCAGACAACTTCCCCGGCCGCCTGCGAGCGCTGGGGCTCTGCGGCGAGGAGCAGGACAGGTCCCCCTGGGCCACACAGGCGCCCACCGAGGAAGCACAGGGCTGGGCTGGAGCTCTATTTTTTTCCCCCTTTTGGGTCAGAAAAGCTACGTTTTAGTTCCTAACCTGCTGGCACTGTGCTTCCCCGGCACACAGAGGGCAAGTCCGGACGGCGGCCGAACAGACCACAGCCCCGCACGGCCGGCGCCAGCGCCCTGTCGGGAACCCCCCATCCCCATGGTGGGGCAGGATCCGTCCCCGGGCTGCCCAACCCGGGATGGCTCCTTTCGCCTCTTCCCTCTTAATTTTGTTTAGAAACTTGTCAGGTTGGTACATAAAGGAGGTGGAAAGATCAATCCTGGCTTTTCATCAGTGTGGGAAAAAGTATTTCACTAATCCATATTTATTGGTGTAAGGAGCCGGGGGGGGAGGGCGAGAGACCCTAATGGTCAGGAGCAAAGGACAGAAGGGACAGTTTAAGGCTGCCCTTTTCGGAGAGGTCACATGTCACCAAAATCTTTCGGTTGTCTCGGGATTGGTTACATTCTGTTCTCTTTTTTTCTATTGAGGTTGCCAAGCAACTGGCTAAGACCAGCCAAGATATTTTCTTTATTACAAGTGGAGCAGAAAGCAGCAAGGAGGAGAGAGATAAAAAAAAAAAAAAAAAAAAAAAGGGGAGAGAAGAGAAGAAGTTTAGACAATTAACATTTATAGGATCACATAACTTCATTAACTCGGCCGAGATTTGGGAAAGAGACTTCAAAAAAAAAGGTGGTGGAGGGGGAGCGTTACGAATTAAAGCGAGTTAAAAGGCCGGCAGGTCCAGGGCTAAAACAATGCCGGAGCGCCCGGGAGCGGCGAGGGGGGCTTCCTTCTGATGGTTCCTGCCTCCCAAAGAGCCGGCCGGTCCCGGGCGATGGCTCGACCCAGCACAGGGGCCTTCAGCTGTTGCTGATGCTCTTTTTTTTTTTTTAAGTGCTGGATTTCTTTTGATTTTCACACTCCTAGGAAATGGGTTTATTGCTAATAGCGCTGGCGGGGAGGCAGGGGAGCCCTTCGGAAGGAGGTGCATGGCCACGGCAGGAGCTGGGCATCCCTCTGGCCTGGCCATGGCACGGGGCAGGGGCTGTGGGAGCATGGCTGTCCCCAGGCCCTGGGACACGTCTGTGCCTCTGCAGGGCGGCCAAAACCTCCCGGAGCCCAGGAAGGACCCTCCGTGGGCAAGCAGCCCCCGCTCACAGCCCCCCGCCCCGCCAGTCCCTGCTCAGAGCTCAGGCCTAACCCCAGCCCCGGGCTGTCCCCTGCCCCAGACCCGGCCCCGCCGCGGGCCGGGGACATTGCTGCGGGCAGGGGACATTGCTGTGGGCAGGGGACATTGCTGCGGGCCGGGGACATTGCTGCGGGCAGGGGACATTGCTGCGGGCCGGGGACATTGCTGCGGGCAGGGGACATTGCTGCGGGCCGGGGACATTGCTGCGGGCAGGGGACATTGCTGCGGGCCGGGGACATTGCTGCGGGCAGGGGACATTGCTGTGGGCAGGGGACATTGCTGCAGGCAGGGGACAGGGTCTGGGGTCACCCCGCAGCTCCGCAGGGCTGGGCTGCTCCGAGCATCCCTGGGGCCGCGGGAGTTTTTCTCCCAGCAGGAACCGACGCCTGTCCCCACGCCGCCAGCCCCTGTGCGAGGACACGGGGGGGAGGTGAGGAGGGGCAGGGACCCCCCCCCCGGACCCCTCCAGCCCCACACCCTACGCCCCGGCCCCCCTCGGTTCCACCCAGGGACCCCAGCTCGCCGGTGACACCCGAGGCGGTGGCGGGCAGCGACGTGGTGAAGGCGGGGGCCAGCCCCGTGCGCTTCCCCGCGGCTGCGGGGACCCCCGGCAGGTCGGGGCTGGGGGGGTCCCCGGCGGGGAGAGGCGGGCGATGCCCCCGCTCCCCCGGCCGGAGCCCGCAGCTGCCGCCCTGGCAAGTCGGTAATATTCATTAGGGGAAAACAATGCGCCTTATTTATCCCCGGCACTTTCCCTGCCGTGGGGGGCCGGGGTGGGGTGCAGGTGACCCCGTACCCCACGGGGGACCCGGGCAGTGCCACCCCCGCGGCAGCAGGACCGCGGGGGTCCCCAAGGGGGACCGGCGGGGCGTGGGAGGGGACCCCAGCCCCAAGCCCTGCCCGGCGGCTCGGGGGTGGGGGGGGAACCCCCGCATCCCCGAGTGGGGCCAAGCCCGGCCGTCCCCGGGGGCGGGCGCCGGGCCCCCGGGCCAGGGCGCACCCCGGGCCCCCGAGCACCGGGCCCGGGCGGGTGCGGGGGCTCCGGGCCGTGCCGGGCCGAGCCGGGCCGGGGGCTGGGGTTTGGGAGCTGTGTCTTTAAGAGATGGCTGGCTCCAGGTTGCAGCTGCTGTTTCTGTGCTATAGAGACAGTGGAGATTCATTACTCCTAAAACACAATGGGCATTTATCACCCCGTGGTGTTATTCAAATCCAGTACCAATTGAAGGTCATCCCCATTCTTTTCTCGCCGGCTCTGCAACACATTTATTGTTGTGCCGTTCAACTAAAAGCCCTGCCCGGCCCCGGCGCAGCCCGCAGAGCCCCGGCGTGCGCATCCCTCCCGGGCGGATTTGGGACCCTCCCGGGTGGATACAGCGTGGAGGAAGAGCGGCAGAGCCGGGGCGGCTGGGCCGGGCCCGGGGCCGGCGGCAGGTGCAGCGGTAGCCCCGCCGTCGTGCCCCGCCGAGCCGCGGGGGCCGCCCGCTCCGCCCCCGCGGGACGCACTTTCCGCGCCCCGTGGAAACTCGGAGCCCCGCGGGCCGCCGGGGCGGAGGGCGGCTGGGGCAGCCGGGGGTCCGCCGCTCGCCCGCCCTCAGCCCTCAGCCCTGCCCCGGGGGGACCTGCCCGGCCCCGCCGCGGAGCGGCCGCGGCCACCGGCACCGGCACCGGCGGGGGGAAGCGCCGGCAGCGGGCCGGGATTTTCCCTGGCTGGAGAGCGGGGATTTGTTCCCAACTTCGTGGGAGCCGGTCGGTGAGAAGGGGCTAGGGGAGAAGCCTGGATTTTTCCTCTTTTATTTTTATTGTTATTATTCATATTCCCCCCCCGCCCCAGCTGGGCATTTATAAATTTCGGCGATTTTTCAAAGTCCCCGAATTTTGAGGGCGATCCGCTTGGAATTGCTTCGTTCTCCGAGGCCGGAGCGGCGGCCGCAGCGCGGGGCCGGGGGTCCGTGCCCGCAGCCCCGCGGCATCGCCCCGCCGGGCCCCCGGGGCTGCCGGAGGCACCGAGCCCCGCCGGCGGCAGCCAGCCCCGGCCCCCCGGGTCCCCGCTCCGCCGGGGCTGCTCCGCCGGGGACGGATCGCTGGTTTTCGTTTTCTGGCTTTTTTCCCCCTTTTTTTTTTTTTTTTTTTTTTTGCGTGATGTTGGTTTAATTTTTTTTTTCTTTCTCTGTCTCTTTTTTTTTTTTAAATAAGGGCTGCATTTTTTTTTTTTTCTCGGAGGGATAAGAAACGAGTTGATAAAATTAAACCCCTCGCGGTGCCATTAAATCGAAACCGGGATGCGAAGCGCCGCGGCTGCGCTTAGAAACTTGTTGGGGCCGGAGAAGCGGCTCGGCGGGGCCGGGAGCGGGGAGCGGGGAGCGGGCGGCGGCGGGCAGCCGGCTCGGTGCCCCTGTGTCCTTGTTTTCCAGGCTCCAGCCGGATTCCCCCTGGAAGATCCCCCGCGAGCCCGGGACGGGAATCTCCGCTCCTGATTGTCCAAACGCAATTCTTGTGCGATGGAGCCGTACGAACCAAGAATTGTGTCTGGACATCTGTAGCAGAGATTTCAACTCCACCGGCCGGGCTCCAGGAAGGTGCTTCGGGGCGGAGGACGAAGGACGGACCTGCCCGGGCCCGGGGCACGGCAAGGTAACCGCTCCCGGCCGCAGCCCGGCGAAGCCTTACCGAGGATTTCAAGGAAACCAAATAAACACCGGCGGCGGCTCGGCGCTGCGGGGGCTCAGTCCCGATGCGTCAAACGTCGGCCGGGTCCTCACCGGGCCAGGCAGCCCCGGCCGGGCGGGAGCGGGCAGGGACGGCGGGGCCGAGCGGGGGGCTCCGGCGCTTCGCCGGGGACGGAGCCGAGCGCGGCCGGCGGGCGCCCCGGCCCTGCGGCTCCATCCCGGTTTATCCTTCTGGTTTGCTTTGGTTTGGCTTTTTTTTTTTTTTTTTTTTTTTCGTTTTAATTTAATTTAATTTATTTCGGCGTGCGCCCGGCCCTGGGGCGCGGCGGGGACCCCTCTGCACCGGGGGCCGAGGTCCCCGCCGGCCGGGACACCCTTCCTCCTCCTCCTCCTCCTCCTCCTCCTGCCGCAGCCCCCGGACACCCGCTCCGGGTCTCCGCCGAGCCGGGAACCGTCCCCGCCGCTCGGGCACCGGCTGGGCTCGGCGAAGGGCCCGGCCCCGGGCTGCCCCCGGCCCAGGGCTGCGGGGCCGGCATCGCGGCGGGGCTCGGAGGCGACGAGGCGGGAGCGGCGCCGAGGGCTGCGGGTGCCGGTTCCTCCCGGAGCAGCCCCCGCGAACCGCGGCCGGGAGGAAGGCTTTTAACAGAGAGGCTTTATGACTCCACAAGCCAAGCGACTCGGCCGGGGCTGCCAAGGAAACCCAGGAGGAGGAGGGAAGCATTACAAGATGCGAGCAAAATTTCACCAAGAGCCTATCTAGGACAAAGCTGGAGGCAGAGAATGTTTTAAAAAG
Source organism: Pelecanus crispus (assembly GCF_030463565.1). Lineage (NCBI taxonomy): Eukaryota > Metazoa > Chordata > Aves > Pelecaniformes > Pelecanidae > Pelecanus > Pelecanus crispus. Next base: position 37,313,136 of record NC_134651.1, read on the forward strand.
CTTTTATTTCAGAAACTTTTTTTGTTGTTGTTCTTACAGGATTTTCCTGCACCCCTCTTCTCCCCTCCCCTGGCTTCCCTCATCTTCCCATTTCTAGCTTTTTTTTTTTTTTTTTTTTAGCAATGATTGGCAGCTTTTACTACAGCAGGAGCTAAGCCATCCGGGTCTACCTGCACTAGCGAGGGGAGTAACACCTCCCAGGGAAGGACTCGCCCTGTCGTGAGCAAGCAGCTGGGGGGGATAAGGACAAGCCCAGCCTAAGGCAAAAATGCAGCGTAGAGGCAGGGCAGGCAGCAGTGCTGAAGACGAACCTGCCTTTTCCCACTTGGGCTTAAGTCCGTTTCAAGCTGCACGCCACGCAGGTTCGTTGTTTTTCAGCCAGCTCCTACTGTCACCTGGGATCCCCACTCCGCTCCCCCAACGCAGCAGAGCTTACGGCCGTGAACTCAGGACAGAGAAGAGCCTTTGGCCCGTCCGTGTCATTTACAAACGGCGCAAGCTGGACTCGAGTCGCTGCGGCTGGATTTGGAAAAGGCTGAATATCAGTTTGTTACCGGCAGTGGGCTTGAAATTAGGGTTTCTCAGACGCAGGAGCATCATAGTCCGTGGGTGCTTTTAGTTACGCAGGTTGTGGTGGGGTAAACGTGAGAGAGAAGTCACCGGAGAAGTCAGATGGGGGAATTACTCTTTGGCACTCCCGCCGTGTCAGACAGAGTCACTCCTCTGTCAGGCGCAGGCCGGGAAAGGCTCCTGGTACGGAGCACTCACAGTGTCGGGCCAGGCTGCCCGAGCAGCGGCTGGTGCACCACGCCGCTCACCGCCTCCCCGCTCCTCCTCACCAGCTCCCGGAGGTGGAGGACAGGGCGAGCAGTACGTGGTGCAGATCAGCTCCGAGATGTGCAGCGACTGAGCTTATGGCACCGGTGAGCCCTCTGCCCCAGGAGAGCCGCTGCTCAGGCATGAGTGCTGCCGCTGGGGATCACCGCGTGCTGCCGGAGCCGTGCCGAAACACAGGTGAGCGGGGCAGGGGGGAGCGCAGGAAGGACGATCCTGGTCGGACACTCCTAGGAGCTCGAGCAGCACGTTTCAGACCTGTTGGCGCCAATGCTATCCTCTCTGACCCTTTCCCTGTGCTCTCGCTGTGGCCTCCCGGCTGGCAGGCAGGCCAGTCCGTCTGTCCGAGGAAACTTCTGGAAACCAAACAGCATCCATGCCCTAGCAGAGCCGCGCACACCCACTTCCGCTGCGCTCACAGGACTTCCTCAGGGTGTGCAGTAAGAAGCCTCCCCCTCCTGCTGATGGAAAGGGTTAAAAGCCACTGACTTTCTTTCCCTGGTCTCTGCGCTTTAACCGTTCATCATCTCCAGCCCCAGCCCTTCCCCGGCCAGGCTGCCGCAACGCAGCTCCCCACCTGCACAGAACGCAAGGGAGGCTGATCAATTCTGTCCATCGCGGTGACAGAAAGCTAATTTGCTGCCCTTATCACTCCGTGCTGTCTCAGGCTGGGCATGGGTTTGTTTCCCCTCCAACCAAATGGTTATAAATTGACATTGTTTGTGGGCTAGTACTTCACCCTGCCTCAGCTCAGGTATGAGAGAGGCATAAGGCATCAGAAAAACAAAACCGAAAAGCCTATTTCTCTCCTACTTCCCACAAATAAATATCACGGCAAGTGGAAAGCCACTACAGAGGGCTCAGAAGCTGTAATGTCTGCCACCTCAGAGAGAAACTAGTAAAGTCACCTTTCGTTTCCTTGCACTTTGTGTCTTGCCCTTCCCATGGCTCGTGCACAGACTGTACCAACACTAGTATTGTGTTAAAAGAATCCCAGTTCCAAGCACCAAGGCAGAGGCACCCCAGCCTTGCCCCAAAGCAGGCACAGATTCCCCCAGAATGCCTCATTGCCTGAGAAGACACACCGTCCTACTCGAGGTTCAGCACCCCTCTTCCTCCCGTCACGAAAAACAGTGTCGCACACGCTGCAGGTGCTCTCTGCTCGTTAGGGTACCTGGAAGTGCAGTCAGGAGAGGTGAAATGAGGACCAAAAGATGGATGCTGTTGTGGTGGACAGCAGGCCGTGTGCTGGCGGGGCTTTATTTGGATGTCTAGTAACAAGTGAAAGCGGTGGGAAGATGTGGAGACCGGGCACAGGCAGTTCAAGAGAGGTTTGGGTGGGTTTAGGTTTTGTTGGTTTTTGTTTTTTTTTTTCCCCCAGGGATTTGGATTTACATCTTCTTGTTTTTCCAGGATTTCACCCACCATGCAATGTCGAGATGAAAAGCACATTATCCTGGTCCTGGAGTTTATAATCCAGCTCACCCTGCACGCCAAGAAAAAAAAAATGAAAATTGGTTTAAATGTAATTTCCAAATACTAGCTGCAAAGAGAAAACAGCTCATAAAAAGATGGTGAGTGTTAGGGAGAGCAGAAGGGGACAGGCTGATGTTTTCATCCTAACGGAAGCAAAGGTGAGAGATCAGACAAGGAGCTGACATTCGTTATCCCACACCGTTTTCTGGACCAGGGTTTTGACAGAACAGGTGGCTGCCTGAGGCGGGAAAACAGTTAGGGGCTGGCTGTTGCCTGAGCACAACAGTGGGCTGAAAAGAGAAGATATTTACCAGTTGCCTGTTTGGGCAGAAATCTCCCCAGGGCTGCCTTCACCTGCTACGGTACCACCTTCCCCTAGCGAAGGGGGTCTGCCTGGGGCTGTGGAGCTGCCTGGTACCCACTACATCGCTACCCCACACGTGGGGGAGACCCGCTAGCAGCCAGAGGTGCGAAGCCCGTTGCCAGAGGCCAGGGAATACGGGTGATCTCTCTTCAGACACTGGCTGGCTGATGAGACTCAGCAGGTTAGAGAAAGGCTCCAGGCTTCTGAACAGCCACGGTACAATACAGGGAGAGAGATCCCAGCCTGCCCCTTCCCCCTCAAATACGAGATGCTTCGCTCGGGGCAAGAATCAGAAATAGCTTCTCTGAGAGCAACCACAGAACAGACAGAGCAATATTTTCGACAAAGAAAGTCAAACTGAAGGAGTACAGACCATTAGTTCCCAGTCTGCATCGTTGATGAGCACCAAAATTCCTGGCCTCCTGCAGAACAGAGAGAAATAATTAGGATACAGGGCTGCTAAAAAGCTTCACAAATAGTTAAGAACACGGGATGTTAGAGCACAGATCACAAGCTGACTGTGTATAAAGCCAAAGAGAAAAAGGAATCCTAGCACGGAGGTGGAAACAGGTACAGTCTGTGCCCTTTCTAGATCAAATAAAGGGGAGGCAGGAGCAATCCCAGAGCTCATTTGAATCAAAATGCACCATTCCTGAGGATGCTCCGAGATGACTACATTTCCGTAAGATGTAGAAAAGCCAGGTAATTAAAACCCACGCACTACGGTCGAGCACAGAGAGCTCGATGTGAAGGTAGGGAAAGCTATTCCGGTGCCCCTACCAAAGGCAGTAAACACCCGGGATCCACTCTGAGCCCCTGATTACAGGCAAAGGGATTCCCCCTCTTTGATCTTCAGTGTCCTGCAATTGTCTCTCCTGTTACCAGGGGACCTGGCACACGCTTCAGCTCACAAAGATCCGTGACGAATGTTAAACACCCCCAGCGCCACCCCGCAGTCAGGGATGGCTTGCACAGCTCACTCTGCTCCATTTCTCTTGGCTCTCCCCCCCCACCCCCCCACCCCGAGGCTGGCCCCATTTTGACAATAAAAATACATTTCCCAGAAGAAATATTTGTTGGCATTTCTCCGAGCGACTGCTTCAGTCCCACTGATGTCAGCAGGGAATGGACAGACCTGCTAAAACTCCTGGAATTGAGGATACATGTGCTACGCTGCTCCAGGTGACAACGGAGAGAAAGTATATGTGGCCCTGCTTCACATTTAAGGTTTAAAGATTTGGGGTGAGGGCTGCAAAAGATGCTCTCCGTGGAACAGTGTGAGGTGTAGTGTGGGACACCTCCCATTAGCACTTTAGCAAATCCCGTATTTTCATGGTCATTAACCCGCTTCTTGCAACCAACAGGAAAAACGTATCCCAAACCGTGGGGATCAACAGAGAAACACAAGGAGGATTCATAACAGCTGTACTTACACAGATTCCCCTTGCATAAATAATTCTGGTCGTTCTTTCAATAGATTCTGTTTGATCCACTTTAGCAGGTTTCTGATATCCCCTGAAAGGAGAAAGGAGAGCAGTTTACAAACTAGCTGACGGCTCCTAGCTGATGCCAGAACAAAGTGATTGTTTATCCACAAAAGAGTAGATGAGGATGGATGGGGATAGCTGCAAACCTCCAGTCAAAGGAACCACCTAACAGGATTGTCCCTTAACAGCATCTAACAGGCAGCCCTGCCTCAGGCCTCTGCCCCAAACCCCACGCTTTGGCGGAAGAGGTTTCCTGCAGAAAATGCATCCCACAAAGAATGAATGCAGTTCATGCTGAAGTGCCAATCCAGCAGGAGACTGCCGATGTTCAGATTCCTTTAACACATCCCATGTCCTGTGCGTTCCATTATCACCTAACAAATTGACGTTTAATTTATAATAATATATATATTATAATAATCTCTGTGTGCTTAATTAGATTTAAAAAGTCCAAACAAGCAAGCCTAAGAACGTGAAAGGAGTAAAGGCAGACACTATCAATACCAAAAGCAGCATGAACTCTTGGAGACATGAGTTCTGGGGCACAAACACGTACATAACTGTGCATTAAACATGCACGTGAGCACTGGGCACAGTAGTTGTATTCTGGACACTTGCAGTATCCCTTGACATCACACCTGCTGTCGTGGCGTGTTCCCCACGTCGTGCCTGCTCCCTCCCTCTACACTTTGTGCTTATGGCTTCTTTATTAAAGCTCAGCCTTTATCTTTCCATTTCAGTGGGTGACAGGAAGGATTTGTCTTCATGTAAAAGGAGGAGGAGACACTGCTGGCGGGTTTTTATAGTATCAATTTTACTTTGTGAGGCAAAAACAATTTCTTTAGTGATAGCATCAGTTAATTTCCTATTGGAGAGGTGAGAAGCGACAGAGGGGGGAATAATCCGTTACAGGGTTTAGAGAAGCTGACAAATTGCAATGTGGAGTTCTCCTGCATTTGCCTCTATGTTTCAGCATTCCACAAACCACTTCATCATTCTGAATCCACAATCAGTTATTCTCCCGGGGCTCCTTTAAACAGCCCTTTGAAAGCCCCGAAAGAGTTTTGTTTGTTTTTGAGGCGCGAGGAAGCTTTTCGAAGGCACAAATCCACCAGTGAGGGCTGGAGCCCCGCTCACAGGATGAGCCGGGATGGTGGGATGGATTTCCACATCTCCCTCACGTGTGGTAACCTCGCTGTAGTCAGAGGGAACTTTTCCGCATGCACTTCTCTGAGCTAAAATCAAACTGTATACGATTCCCCATGTGTTCGCTTCACGATGAGCAAAAATAAATGGACTTGTCGTGGCTCGACTCAGTCCCTGCCTTACCCCAGGATTTTACGGGATTGTGGATGCTACCCAGAGCAGAGCTGGGATTCTTCTGAATAATGTTACCCCCACCACTTCTGTCACACCAAGGATGAACAGCCCGGGCGTAGGCAGGTGCACATCAACTAGGCAATGGGGACATGTCCATCTGCAGCAGATGGGGGCCTCTTTTCCCAGGGAAAGGGGGAGGGGGATGCTCTCAGATTCCCCCTGTTCGCCCCCAGCTTCCCAGGGCATCGGTGCCTCTGGATGACAGCCTGACCCCCGGCACACCAGTCCCACCGCGGGCTGCCCAGGGCACGACAGGTATTGCTGCCTCCGAGCACTGGATCGCTCTGACGAGGGCAAAAAGAGCTGCTTTGTGCCTTAAAACTGCCCAGTGAGCTGGATCATCTGCCTGGGGCTGACCCACGACTCCCTTGTAATGATACGTAGTTAAGAGCGCAAAATAGACCATTTTCTGCCACTTTCCTAGCAATGTGCACCAGGGATGGCGAGCGCTGCTCCGAAGGTATATATATACACCACACTGGTCAGTCAGCCGCCAGAACAAGAGTTAACTATATTCGCCTTCCCCTGAAAAATGCTGCTGCAACGTAAAGCCCTCAGGAGCTCACACCCAAATGGCTCCTGCTCTCCATCACCAAGAAATGAAAGCCGGAGAGGAAGAAAGATGGAGAGGAGCCTTCAGGAGAAGGGGGGGGGGGCGCAAAGGGGACACCAGCCCCACCGCAGCAACACCCGCGAGCTGTTTCATATTTATGCACTTGCGGCAGGGCACACAACAATGAGCTGTGCCATATACCATTCTCCTTGCATGGAATAAGCAGCCCTTTCCTCTGGGACCTTTCAGGAGAGATCATTTAAACAGAAACACGCTGCACCAGCTGGATAAAACACAGCCACCTAGAAGCAGCCTGGACGAAGGGGCGAGAGGACTGATTTATTTGAGGCTGAGCTGGAAGACTCCTTTACCCCCACTCCTTCCATAATAAATGTTATTTTCAGCCCCACCTGAGCCTACATTCATTTACTCCTCCCCAGAAGTCACGTACACACATACTGAAGAATTTAGACAGTAGGAAAAAAACTGATACCCCTGTGCATGCCTGGAGCTTCCCCACTCCAAATAGCAATGAAAATTAAGACCCCTTCTTCGCAGCCAACCTTAAGACATAATACTTTTGGCTGCTTTCTCAGCACTGAATTTTTCTCCCCACCTTCATGCCTCTACATTCTGTACACCAATATTACTAGAACAAATCAATTATAAAGGATGAAAAATGACCAGAGCCACACCAAAACCATCTCCCGCAAGTAAGATATTGAAAAGGAACAAGATTACTTCCATTGCAAGAGGTCTGGGGAGAAGCCATCTTGCACCTCAGTGCCTCGAATAGCAGTCTTGATCAACAGCTCAGGGCTCTGTATGTTATCATGATGGAAATAATAAGAGGCAAATTATAGCACAACCGCCTATCTCCTACAGTTGACATACGTAGCATTCCTAAGACATTTTCTTTCTGATACTATGCTATGGGTCTAACAGGTTTCCAGCTTCCTGGGCTGAGGATTTGCTATCCAAACAGTAGGCCCTCTACAAATGACATATAAGAAGGGAAAAAAATCTCAACCTGGTCAGGCACCACATCCACTGACAAGCTAAACCGTCAGTACAACACAGCAATTTTACACTTGTGTTGGTTCTCAGGTTGGCCCCCATCACACAACAGAGGCATTTGCTCTTTGCAGGAGCCCAGTTGTACTACACGTGCTGCCATTTGGCTGCAAAAGCAACCGTGCATTTTGGCCCAGGAGTGAGGTTCAGGAGAGAGCTGAGACAATACAGCATTTCGCTCCCACATCACCAACTCAAGTCCAGCTCATCCCAGTAATGATACATTTTATCATTGCTGCATGGTCTCAGTGAAATCCTTTAGGTAGCCTACTCCTTTCATTCACAGCAAACAAATATCCACACCAAAAAATCCACTCTAATTATCGTTAACTGTCCTCACCATTGGCAGCATCAGCAGAGAAGCCAGAGCGAACCGGCCAAGGAAGCCGAAATATTCTCAAACTGCAAAGGAGGGACCGAAGCACATGGTAGGAAATCCCTGTCTGATTTGTATACAGACAGCTTCTGTTGCCTGTGCTAACAGTACATCAAACCTCTCCAAATTCTCAGGAAAAATAATCTAAAGTTAATTAAAAAAAGAAAAACTGACAAACGTTTGAGAAAACTGCTTAGTTCAAGTGCACAGATGGGAGCTCAAATCCACAATACATGCATAAAACAAATCACCCAGCGAAACACACAGCTCAGGAAAACGAAGTGTGTGCTTGCAGTGACACAAAGTCATTGCCTTGTCACGCAAGCGGACAGGATGCAAAAACTGCAGCGAGCGTGCATACAAAAACCCAACAGCGTCGGCTCATTTTCAGCCCAGCTGCATCATAAACACGCCTGGTTGTGGCAGACAGAACTGCACAGTCTGCTCAGTCTTCTTGCGTATCCTCCAAGGCTTGATCTTCTGCATTACCCCAACTGTTCCTTGATGAAGAATCTGCTGAGCTTCCTCTGCAAGAGAAATGCATCTAGGAGTCCATTTTAACACTGCCTGGAACAAGAGCCTAGGTTCATTTGCACCCTCAAAACCAGGGCTGAAATCCATAGATCTTTCCCAGCTCAATAAAACCTCCTGGGCCTGACAGATTCATCAGTGATAACTCAGCAAAGGGGGCACTTGCTGTCTGCAGAGAGAAACCAGGTGCCTCGAATAAGAAACACCGAGCTGGGTGTTGCACTAGAAGGATCTCGCACCAAACTGATAAATGTGCAGAAATACAGAAGGATTTTGCTCAAACGTAATACCAGTTGACACGAACATGCAGCTTTCAGCTCCCAGGGAGCTGCACAGGTCGCTGGCAGATACACACACACACACACGCAATGACCAGATACGTCCGCATCTCCCACCTTAAAATCCACATACAAACCTGCACAAAGCAGACACTACCTCGAAGGGCACCCAGAGGGTGTAATTACACCCACATTCTTGCCTTGGGTGCAGAACTGGGAGCTTATTTCGGGGAAATAGGGGAACCCTATAAAGGCCGAACCATGGAAAATTCCCTTCTGGTCCGTAATAAATAAGATATATGCAGCACTGGTCACTAAGGGGTCAGTGCTGCAAGAGCACTGTGCTTTCCCGGGCCGCCTTGCGGATACCTCCCTGTGGGGTACCATTTCTTTGACCCAGAATAAGATCATTTATCATACTGACCATGGCTGAGCTCCAATTTGCTGAGGTCACTAACTCTGGACGAGCGCCGCTCCACCCACATTCTCAGCCACTGGCCTGTAACCATGACAAAGCCCCTTCCCTGCCGCTCCTCTGCCATTATTCCCCCTGCCTGCATGGAAATGTATGGAAAGACAATTTGTATCCCCCTTTTCCCGCTTATGCAGCTTGTTTTTAAAATAGACCAGCTCCCGCTACCTGCCGCCCCTCCAGGTGAATGCCTTCTCGCTGCTTTTGAAACCGACAGCCCTCCAGGAATCTGCTCTCTAAAAGAGCTTGTTACAAAACCTGATCTAAGGGATCCTTCAGACTCCTCCAGCCTCCCATCTGATATGCAAATCATTCACTGAAGCAGACGATGGTGTGCCATAAACTGCAGAAGACCTGGAACAGCTGATATAAGTAGAGTCACAGGCAAATGGGTTCGGTACTACGCAGAGTGAGCAGCAAGGCAAAATTTTGCAGCAAGAGCAAAATCCATTTTCTCTGACAAACGCACAAGCCAGTCCTGCCACGCACTGGAATGGGCAGTGATTTAAGCACTGGGGAAAAAATTAGGGGGTAACTACAGCCAGGCACAAGAGAATGCCAGTCGTTGGTCTCATCTGTTCTTCTCTGCTACAAATGAACGTCAAGGTCTTGGCTTCCATAATTTTTAATTGCGTTACAACATCTTTTTCTCACTTCTCAGCTACAAGAGCAACACTATTCTCCATTTCCTTGTGTCCCCAGAATGGGAAGGGATCACAGGGGTCTTTCATAGCCCTCCTGTTAGCAGTGAAGACTCAGATCCCAGCCATCACCCAGCAATTCTCAGCCCTGAGATTTTAATCACAACACTCACGTACTGGAGAGGAGCTGCTTTGGGAACTTCCACTCCCTGTTAGGAGAACACAAGTTCAAGGGATCTCCAATCCCACTCACTAGCCAGCAGCAAGCCTCCAGATCCATCAGCTCCCATGACAAAGAAAAGCAGCTCCGAGCTGATCCTCAGGGTAAACCTAATTCCTACTCATTTCCAAAGTCAGAGCATCTAATCCCGTAACACCCAACGCTATTGTCACTTCAGGCTCCCAAATAAATGCCAGCACACCAAACTGTCTCTTTTAATTAGGATCACGGATCCCTAGCGCTGGCCCAGGGTCTTGCCTCTCGTTCAAAATTGTCAAAGGAAGGAACCGAGAGAGCCTCAAAGACTATCACACCGGCAGCGAAGTGCCAGACTGGGAATCGCAGACATTAAAAATAACATCTTGTTAACAGGTCTTGTGATCTTATCCACCTGCCAGTGCAGAATTCTTGTCAACAAAAGACCATCCTGAGCCTTGCCCACTCTGATTTTAAGATGCTCGAGCAATGTAGACCTGCTACCAAACCCCAAGGAGACTGTGCCATGGTCTAACAGTTTTGCAGTCAGGAATCTTCTGCTAATGCACCAAACTCCCATTTCTTCATCCCTCTCTATCAATCTATGCTAGATGATATTGCGTCACACTGGCTATAATCTGTCCTTCCCAGTGACAAAGGAGATATCTCACCTCATCACTTTTCCATTCATTTATCCTGCTTAACCTTGAATGTTGCTGGTTAATTTTTTTAAGCTGCTCAGGAAGACAATTCAGAGCATGCATTACTAACTGCGGGCATAAAGCTTAGCCGAAACCCATCAAACTGAAATTTCCCCTCTCTCCTATTCTGGGTTTTGTGTGCGTGCATGTGCACTGAGGGTTAAAAAGGAAAACCTTATCATTATTGCAAGGGACTACACAGAGCTGATGCGAGACCCCAGACCACAGAGGAAAGTGGCTGCTCCTGCCAGCGTGCAGAGGGATTCCCCAGCAGCCTGGCACTGCCCTGCACGCAGCCAGCCTGGCTGAGGGAATCCCCCAGGCTGGGCTCTCCCTGGCATTGCCAGCTGGATCAGAAAGCGCCTTCCAGTCAACTCCTTGCCCCCCTCCCAGCCTGGCTGGTGGCTGGTGTCCCCTCTGGCTACTGGATGAGTCAGTGTCTCAGCTCGGCTCAGGAAGTGTCATGATTTTATTCCTCTAAATACAGAAATCGTGTAGAGTCCAGTCCTCGCCTCTCACTTTCGGGCTCAGATCTGCTTTGCTATTATTAGACTTTCATATACAGCAAGCACCATTAAACCGATTCCTGTCCACCCAACCCAGCCACCCCCACAGATATTCCAAGCCCCTCAGTCTTACTTGAAAGGGGAAAAGAAAGGGCCAGTGAGATGATCAGGGTGGAGGAGAGGGGGGGTAAGATTTACAAGTGAATGGAGGTAAGAATGGAGCAGTTTGTGGGATAAAGGGGCTGCGGAGGGAGCTTTACAGATGTGCAGAGGGACGGCGGCTCATTGTTTAATTAAGCAGAAAGTGGCTCTTTTGAAAAGCAATTTTGCACAGGAGCTCTGAGCTCAGCAAACAACTCCTGCGAGTGAGGGCAGGAGGAGAAAGGAACAGCTGGCCCGGAGCCGTGTGAACCGCATGCTAAGCGGTTTAAAGGGCCCGGATCCTCCTCCCCAGCCCTGCTCCGCTGCCACCCTCTGAACAGTGCTGTCAGCACAGCAAATCCCACCAAGAGAAAAGAGAGAGCAGAGAGGGGGGGCTGGCACAGAAAGGTTATCCTGCTAGGTGTCGGCACTGCAATACAGCAGCTGGGAAGGAGGGTGGAACAGCCAGGCTTTGTTATCCCAGGGATTTGGTCACACACAAGAGCTGGTTTCTCGGTGCCCGGGAAGCTCCTTCCACAATGAGTTGGGATGAGCTGATCCAGTAACGCGGCTCCGTGGCCTCCCGGGAGAGCGCTGGGACTGCTCCTGCGAGGGCATGCGTTTGTTTCCCCGTTCCCTCTGAAGGACTCGTTCCTTGTGCAGAAGCAACGCGTGGCCTCGCTGGGACGGCGACCCGAAGCTGTGCACCCCGCCGCTGCGCTGAGCCCTGCACCAGGGCTGCAAATGCAGCAGGGACCACTCGATCACGGCAGCGGCAGCCCCGCAGCATCACACTGGGCTCCTGGTGCTACAAACAGGCTGCTCATACCGATTGCTAGAAAAAGAGCAGCCGGGATCCAGGGCTGAGCTAGTCCAGCCTGAGGTCCCACCCTGGGTAACCCAGAGTCCCCTTTCCTCGCCAGCAAATATATAATTACCTGCCTAAGAGAGATGCACAAGCAGGGGAATAACCCCAAAGTCCTTTGAGACCTGCGAGTACCATACACTGTGGTTAAAAAGATTTGACTGCACAGAATTCCATAGAGCTATGGGTTTTTTTAATCATTCTTCTAATAAGTCTCTGCATTACCAAATATATTTTTATTCCTTCTTTGGAGCAAGTTTTAAAATGTAGGAATAATAAACAGAGCAATAAAAGCATTGCAGAATATTAATAACTTAACTACGACCTATTATCTAGCAACAGCACCGGGCATTTACAGACAACCGATGCCAACTGCCTCTCTTGATTTTACATGTTGTTTTGGCATAACACCCCAATAAACTCTGAACACATGCCATGCTGTATTTTTTCAGCTACTCTGCCTGTAACATAGGTCTGATCTCCTGAGATCCCCAGGCTCTTTTCCGAGAAGATGAATGCTCCCACCTCCCCAGCAGTCCTCCATGCTGTGCAGAACAAGGCCCCTGGAAAGCAAAGCTCTTGAGGAGCAGACCATGCTCTTCTCTACAGGGATTTAGCATAAACAGCACTTGGCAGATTATTTTAATTTTCCCTCTAAAAAAAATCTGATTAGCAACAGGCTTTATCCCTGGGGTTTTGGTAAAGGGAAGCCACAAACAATTACCAAAACACAGTGATTAAAAATTTATCCTTCCAGACTTGTAAGTGCCAAAACACACAGTGAATTCTTGATTACCCCAGAAGGTCCGAGTGATCACTGCGGAAACTGGTCACTGCTGCTCCAATAACACAAGTCCCATCACTGAAACCACAGGAGAAGCTGGAATTTGAAGGCCTGGACCTGCAGCTGAGCAGCCTGCAGCACAACTGCCAGAGACTTTACAAACAGCCCCAACCTCCTGATAAAACATCCAGTAGAGAGCACAGCAGAGGAGTTTTGTAAACACTCTTCATCAGCATGACACTGCTGAGCTAAACCTGAAACGACTACAAGGGTTAAGCAATGCCAGTGGCTTCCTACCCTTCCAACAGCGTCCATGCAATTCGCATGGCCATAGACAAATCCACCACTGTGAGTCCCAGCGAGATGGAGGAAGGAGCTCCGGCATCACTTGCAGAGCAGTCATACAATGATCTATTTGATTACTGAAGCACTTGGTTAAATTACTGTGGCTTGTTTCAGGAGGAGGCTGCCAAATACATTTTCAGTTTTTAATTTAGGGTTTCTCTCTTTTATGCTCCATTGTCTCTAATAGCCTCTTAGATGCTTGAAAATAAAGTTGATTTCCCTGCCAATTTAATCCTCTCTCCATGTGACAAATATCGTTATTCCCCCAGCTGCTTTCTCACACACACGCTGTTTTTATGCAGAAGAAGCCAACAGGGCATTAATGCCTTTAGATCCTCTAACAGCATTATCAATGAGACCATCAAAATAGCCAGGAATTTGGGACAAGATTCTTGTTTAACTTGAGGTCTTCTTTCCACAACAGCTCTAAAAGATTACACAGTCTTGCACCAAGTGTGGCTTATGTAAATCTGCCTGCCTATACAGATATATCACACCTTTTTAAGTTCCTACTTGGCAACAACTTCAACACGCAGGCTAAGACAGCTCTGCTTTGGAAATAAAGAACTGCTATTTTACTGACGTTAGGATACAAAGAGCCCCTTGGATAATAAAAATAGGTCCCGCCGCACGGCTGTACCCCTCGTGGCTTGCTCTTGTCCCATTTGCAGCTTCCTTCCTCCCGCCTTTCCTAATCCCTCCAGGAGCCCATCTCCAGGCATCAGAAAAGGACAGAGAATCAAATCTTCTTGAAAAAGTGAACTGGATCTGGAACCCACCTACTTTCCACCTAATGCCTGTTACCAGGAAAAAGGAAATGACCACATAATAATTTGTTCAAACAACATTATTATAATTCAGACAACACTACCCTTGTCAACTACGGAGCACAGCTTCTCTTATTCACATAAATATTCGTAGGTGTTTCTTCATATAATTTTCCACCTCCCCTCACCTCTAGGATATATATAAAAATGCCTAAACAATTAAAATATAGCTGGACCCAATGTCCCAGAGAGAAGCAGCTGCTCCGCAAAAAGGAGGACAAAGACAAAAATAGCCTAGAAAGAAAGGCAGAGTGGGTAAGAGAGACCAAAATGGCCAAAAATAAGCTTGACGGCTAATGAAATCAGTTAAAATGGGGTTAGAAGTGTAGGTCTTCAAGCAGTATTCATACTACAAATCTTTCCACAGAGTATTAAGTGATGGACATACAGGGTAAGGTAAGCAACAGGATGCACTGAGTAGAACTGAGCCGTTTTATTTCTCTAATGATTGTAATTCCGGCTGCACGAGGGCAGCAGGGAACATACTACACATATCTTTATTTACCCAGCGATAGGTGAATTAAACGTTCTTATTGTGAATGAGGAAAATACAAGGCATTAGGAATAATATAAAATTACAAGAATTTACCAAATTTCTTATTCACATGTTTCTGATCCGTTTCTGCTGATTCCTCACTCCTACAACACAGCTGTCATCCAGAAATATGAGGGGTGACTCCAGCAATCCGTTACCGCCAGACATTAAGTGCACGTCTGCCTACCCCATCCCTGTGCTGGGTGTAAATGTCACTATAGCAGAAACCTCACAATTCAGTGCCTGCTCCTCAGCTGCTGCAATCCACAACCTGCCCAAAACCTGAAATCTCCCTGTCACTCAATGCACATGAAAAGAGCAGGCTGCAAACCAGGGGAGCTGGCAAGTGGGCACACTGTCCATTTTGCCACTCTTCTTACAGGGATAGCAGCATCTGAGAAACAAGGCAGCGTGAAAAAGCTGGGAGCAATAATGTGTTATAGATGAGTCTGGAATGAATCACTGGAGATCATGAGTTTGAACCCCGAGACTAAGCCAGATCTTCAGGGAAAGATTTATCCTTTAGGATAAATCCAGCTCCTAGTGAAGTCTATAGAAGTCTTCCCAGCAACTTCAAGTGGGAATGGATTAGGCCACATACAACTGCACCGCTGACAACCATCGGGCTAGAAGAATCATTCTTTGATATTAATCCCCCCCTTCCCCTGGCAGAAATAAACGTCTCATGTAATAACCCCTTCTTCTCGAGCATCTGATCACGATTTGAACACCACCAATGCGGTGGGTATCAGTGGGTATTTTAAATGTACAGAACACTGAAAAAAATGATGCTCTAGCCCCCCAGTTTATAAGCCAAGTAAATGAGTGTTTTGGCATTTCTTTACTATCTTCCATTTAAAGATCTTAATTGCTTTAACAGTGCTGGAATTTAATGCTGAACTCTCTTGTGGTACATGAAAGTATCACTACTACTTCACTAGCAACAGGGGAAAGTTAAGCAACACGACAAAACTCACAAAGCAAATCAGCATCAGGTCATGTTTCTGGATCCCTAGTCCCTGTCCCTAACCACAAGATAACACACTATTCCAGTGCTCCTATTATATTTGAATTACACGTACTTAAGTCCAAGCATCAAAAGTGCTTCTACCAATCTCTAATTACTTCCAGGCACGGCAAGAAGATTTCAGGCCTGAACGTTCACAGCACATAGATTATGGTATTAGCCATTCATGAGATACTAATTGTTAACATTCCCTGATGCTTTGCATTATTCCGGTTTATAATCCCACTCTCAAATAGCATAAAGCATTGCTATCTAGCTGGAAGAATTCAAAACATACCTGCGGCAAAATTACGTTGCAACTGAAGTATGCACACACATAAGGAGAAACAAGAGAGTTAGTACAGCACTTCTCGGTATTGATATTCCAAATCACAAACCAGAGATTACAACTGTTTATCACGGGGACATTCAAGTCTTTAGCTTAACAGCATCCTATTTTTTTTATTGTAAGGAAGGCTATAGGCAGGATGTCCAGCATCGCATTTGAGCATAGCTTTGCCATTTTCAACTGCATAGTTAATATAAAACAATTACATATACTTGAAAGTCAAATGAGGAGATAAAATACATTAATGTTACATTGCTATACACACACCCACATATCTACACACTACATGTATATGCACACATATATATATATGCCTCTTGGAAACCTCAGAACAGGCAAGGAAAAACAAAGGAGAGAGGAGATTACTGGTGGTTTGAAGTATCAACCAAGACAAATGTAGACTTGATGGAAACATTCAGAGGCTGTTGTCTATGCAGGAGGAGGGAGGCAAAAGTCTTAAGGAAGGACTCGATTCACAAGTGCTTACAGGACAGGAAAGATGCTCAGATTATTTCTGCTTGGTATTTACTTTGAGGACTAACCATCGTATGCCAAGCTATCTGATCCATGGCATGTCTGAAAGTGCTTTTAAAAGACATTGATTCTTGTTGCCAACTAAGGAAACTGCTGTACAAACCAGCTTTGTTTCATTTGTTGTCATTCTTTCAAGTTATCCAACAGGTTCTCATACTCACAAGGCTCTGGTTGACAGGGCAAAGTCACCTGATGCTTTTTGACACCATCGAACAAGAGTTCTGCACCACCTCTGAAATAAAAACAATGAACCACTGAGATTTTGCTTTATTGTCAAAAGGAAGACAGTACAAAAGAGGCGATTTACATAGATGCCACAACAGAGAAAACAAATGACACAGACTATATTTAGCACAGGATTCTCTTTGTCTTTTTTTCCTCTCGCAAACCACAAGTTCATAGGGGAAGTTGCCATCTCCCATCACCAACACATACAGGAGGCTCCGTCACGGGCCAGAACCCCATGGTGCCAGGCATCATCCCAACAGAACAGGAAGATGGCTCCCATCCCAACGCGCTTACAAACCGCTGTGCAGCGTCTAGCCTAACGCCTTCCCTCTCCCTTTAGCTATCGGCATTGCTTCAATTCAAACAATATCACAGCCACCATGCCACATCCAACGTCGCTCGTCCCTAACACCGTTTAGCCAGAAATCTCAAGGCATTTCACAAAACGTGAAAAATCGTAGCATCCTCCTGGAATAAATATCCCCCATGTTTCCACTTGTAAACAGAGAGAGGAAATGACTCACACAAGGTTACACAGCAAGTCAGCTGCAGAGCCAGCAGTCCTTGAGTTCTGGCAACCCTTTCTTGATCTACTTACTACAAAGCGTTCCCTCTCGGGAGGGACTTAACTGGGAGAAGCAGCAGAGCAAGCGACGATGATGACAAGTAAAAATAAATAAATAAATACACAATCTTCCTCCACTGAACAACCTGATTATCGTCCCTCTTTTCACGTTCAGAACGTACTGGGGGACTAGCTTCAGATAACTAAGTGATGGCCTCTGCAAGCACAAGAGATCAAGCGTGAGCAAAATATGCACAGGCTGGCAAGTACAGGAGCTAGTCCCCACACCTGAAAAAAAAAATGGGATTTAAATTGGGTCCAGGTACCTAATCTCCTTAGGCTCTTAGAAAAAATAATTAATTTTTGTAACTGCAACTTACAAGCCTCAGCAAGGTCCTCACCTATATTCCTTTTCTGGAAAAAGAACAATTGTGAAAATCTTGAGCTTTACAAACATAAATCAGTTTTCTTGATGTTGTGAGGCCACAGGCCAAGCTCAGTCTTAGAATATTATAAAACTATCATGTGAGTAGGGACATGAATAATAAACACGAATGCTACTTTAAGATGTGGGACACAAAAGCAGATAGTGTGAGCTCTTGACTCTAGACTGAACAGGATGGCCAAAGTTTTAACAATTAGGAAACTTTTAAAAAACTCAAGTCACTTGATACTCAGCTGAGGTAGAAAAATGACCAACCCGTTTTCAAAGGGCATATAACTGTGGCAAAATGTTCTTCCAACTTAAATGTAGATTACTTTAGAAAAATTTTCTTATGAAGTTACTTTCTGGAAACTTATTGGTGTCTCGCATCCCTTGGAAACCAACACAATAAAGAGAATTATTTAAGATAAACAAACCCTACCTAAATATCAACAAAGACACATCCAGATGTTACTAGGTTCCTTTAAATTCAATATCTAAAAATGCCACACTACGTTTTCTTGGCTCTGCAATGGAAGAGCACAACAGAACCCTTGTTATGCCCTCGCCAGCGTTACTTATATGCAGCAACTCTCCTAAAGAGCACCCTGTTGGTGTTCCACCAGCTCACAAAAAATAGTTATCTGAAAATTGAAGCAGCGATTATTAACACGAGCTGAGATTCATGTGAGAGAACAAGTCACAGCAATTATATGAAAAAACATTTTTTTATGTAATGAAAACAAGGTCATGCTTTGTTACAGCGGGAAATGTAGATTGCAAGATAAGGTCCTTCTGTAATGCGCTAGCTGTGGGGAACTCAGCTGTGATTTGTACATAGAGAGCTCATTTATGCATTTCCAAAGGAAGCAAAAATGCATCTCACTCTTCTGGGAAAATTAGGAGAGCTACTGCAGCTGGAAGTGGGAAAGACTGAGGAAAGGATTCTTAAGGAGAAGGGTATTTAAAGGGTTATGGCACTTCTGTGTTCGTGAAAGGGTGGGAAAAAGCAAATAAATAGTGGCCTTTTAGCTTCTGCTAAAAGGAGGCTTTAACAAAATAACACAAGTATTTCCACAAATATGCACAGACTTCCACTGCAACACTTTAACTTCCCAGCGCCAGAGCGTTAGCAATGCAGATACTACAGCAACGAAGACCTAAAAACTGAAATGCTACAAAGCGAGAATCCGGCTATTTTACACTGAACTGAACTAACTGAAACACAAAGCAAAGTGAGTGCGCACGTACACACACATAAAAACACACACATATATATATGTACAGAGAAAAAAAGCCGAAAAACGAGTGGAAGGTTTTTATAAGTAATTTTAATAATTAAAAAAAAAAAAAAAGTTAAAAGGGGAGAAAGTAAGGGACTTGTACAAGGCGCTCACACAGAGACGTGAGCGAGGCCACGCCGCCGCCTCGGCGCGGAAGGGCCGGGCCGGGCGGCGACAGCCCGGCTCCAGCCCAGCGCTACCCGGGCAGCGCTGCGGGGGTCAGGGCCGCGCCGCAGCGCTGCGGGAAACCGCCCCGGCGGTGCCCGGCCCCTCCCGGCGGTGCCTGACACCCCAGTCTGGTTCCCCCGGGGGAGGCTGCCGCCGCCACCCCGGGCCTCAGCCCCGAAGCCCCGTGACAGCGGCGACACCCGGGGCCCAGACGAGCTCGTAGCGGCCCCCCAGGCCGCACCCAACAGCCGCTCCGCCTCAGGGCCGCGGCCGCCTCACCGAGAGGCCCAGCCCGGCCCTACTCCTCCGCCCGGGTCCCCGGCCCCCGCTGCGGCCCCCAGGCCCCGCCGCCGCCGCCGCCGCCCGCGCTCACCCGAACTCCACCTGCAGCGACACGGGCGCCGCCATCTTGGCGGCGGGCGGGCGGGAGGGGAAGGCGCGCGCGCGGGCCGCGCCGGAAGTGCCACGCCGGCTTCCGGCCGCGCCGCGTTGCCCGGCAACGGAGGGAAGGAGGGGCGGCCTGGGCCCGGCGGCCGCGGCCTCGCCGGGCCCCGCTGGGCCCCGCTGGGCTCCCCGGGGCTCCCCGGGGTCCGGCCGCAGCCCGCGGCGGCGTTGGTGCGGGCGGGTTGGCCTGGGCTAGGGAGAGCCCTCGGCGGAGCTTCCTCAGTGCCGGCGCCCAACGGCCGGGCGCACGCTCTCCCCAGGGCTGCGGGAAGGGAGGCCCGTTCCTCCAGAGGTGTGCACTAGGCTCTTATGCCAGGCAATGTTATTTTAAAATACCTATTTCTGCATTAAGTTCGCATCTTGCTATACACAGAGCCCTTTTTCACACGTTGAGAATGCTTCAGCTGTGCAAAGGCAAGGAGCTGCCGCAGATGTTCCTGCGAAGCCAACCTGCTGCCTCGCAGTTAATTTGAATTTTTAGTGGCGAAGCAGAAATAGCCAGGCTGGGTGAGACTTGACAACCACTCCTGTTGCCACCATGGAAGATGTGCTTCTGCGCGTCAGAGAAAGCGGCAGTTCAGCATCCCCTTCTGCTTGTGGCAGCCTCTCCCAGCGAGCACATCCCCGCAGCACCGGGCACCTTCCAGACTGCGTTAAACAACGCGGCTCACATCTGTCGCCTGTTTGTTTTCTCCACCCGTCCCCAGAGAGAGAAGTGCGTACACGGGCGGGATGCAGCCATGGCGGTGACAGCTGGGCTGTGCAACGGTGCAGGCTCTTCTCCCCAACAATGTGGAGCTGCACTGAGCAGCACTGGTGGAAAAACTGCAGCCCCTTAACCCTCCCTCCACTCCATGGAGAGTTTGGATTTAATACATGTACATGTGTACACATGCACATAGAAATGTAATATATACACATGGTGCTTTATGTGTAAGGGGCATAAATTTACGCAGACAGATTGCTCTTCGTTTATGCTAACGGGGGTCAGAGTATGCCTAACCCCGAGAGCAGAAGGTGGTGGTGTTTGTAATGGCCTTTTGTTCTCAGAGGAGATCATTCTCTGGGCTGGGCCCCAGGAAAGACCGGTCCCCAGCGCAGATGAACGCTGTCGTCGCTGCCAGGGTTACGTGATGGCAGAGACGTGAAGCTGTTGACCGTGGTCTTCATCCAAAAATTCCAGCTGGATTTTAAATCTCTCTAAATCCCGAGGCTTTTGGGTATCTCAGAGATACAGCCCAGGATGTTGAACCGATTGTATGGGAAACTGGCTGAGGAAAGAAGCTTTAGACAAAAATCTTACTTCTGTACACTTCAGAAATGACTGAAGCACTCTGTATACAGAGGATCTAGTAATCTGGACTTCAGATCAGTGTTTGCAGTTGTGGTTTTATATGAGCTATTCTTCTTGCTTCCAGAAATCATTTATGAGGCCAAATAATAAGAGAACTGGCTCCTAAAAGAATCTTGATTCCCAAGTTATAGAAATACAACACAATAGTACAGTTTTAGTTTTAGTACTTCCCCAGAAAAGCAAAAAGAAATTAAAAAGAAAGAGAACAGTAATCATAAATACCAATTTGGCTTATTCAAGCATTCAAAGCTGGTTGCTGTTAACAATTGCCTTGGAAATACAGTCAGGGAGCACATGAGAGATGGGGGATGTTCTTATGGACATTGTGTGCTTGGGAAGAGGAGCGAGTCCCGTCTCCGTGCTGGGTGCTGAAATCAGAGCATCACAAATTCTCCAGCGCATGCTTGGGGATGGGGAAAGCAAGCACGTAATCTCCTTGAGAAAGTGAAATGCTGACATTGGTATTTCTAAAGTGCTGTAAACATCGATGGTGCTTGATAAAGAGGTGCATAAAGCAAAACTAGATAAAGACAAGGCTCCTGCCTTGAACGTGTACCCCAGGTTGTTTGCTGTAACATGCCGTCTTCTCGTTCAAACTCAGGGATGTGTTACTGTGCTTTACTTAAGCTAAACCTCTTTTTTTATACCCAATTTTCCATGCCAGATCCCTCATCTGGTCCCAAGCGTGGAATGGTGCTGGGCAGGAGCGGGTAGCTGTGGTGCTCACCCCAGTTATGCGGGGCAAGAGGCAGCTGACCGGGGTGCTGTGGCTGCACCCGCCTTTCCCCTCCCGCAAAGTCAACTGTGCCAAACAAAAGAACAGGTTGGAAATTGAGCCTGGCAATAAAGAGGGTTTAATTTCTTTTGTCTCAGTCCTGGCTTTTTTTTTTTTTTCCCCCCCCTGCCGTTTGCATGCTTTTTCTCTCCCCTTGAGTGCAGAAGGGGCCTGCCTCTGTCCCTCTGCCAAGGGTTTATTCTGGAGGAAACGGTTTAGGTCGCCATCACGTTTTACAGGGAAACGTGGTTTATAAATACGGCAGGGCCCAGCGCTACGAGGAAACATTTTACCAGAGAGCCCCGAACTGACGATTCAATTATTTTTCAATAAAACATCAGGGGAATGCGCAAACAGCTGCTCGCATCCTTCCACACAGCAAGTCAAACTTCAAGGGGAACAATAGCTGGCGAAAGGGGAGCCATCGCGGAGGCGGTGACAATGGGTTTCCTTACTCGGGGCTTTGTTTGATTTCCCCGTCTCAGTTTTGAACTCCCTCCGCCGGAGAAAGGCGAGGGGGTAGGACAGGGAGAGGGGGAAGCAGGCAGAGGGGAAGGAGGGTCAGTGGGAGTTAAAGCCTTTTGCAGCCTTTCTCTTCCATTCATGTGGTAATTGGGTGTCAAGCAGAGATCAGTAAGATGGAGCCCGGCCTCTGTGCCCGGGTTAAACTGCAGCAGAAAGAAAGCGGGAGCTGAACCGATGGAGGCCTGAATGTCATTAGGGCGGGAGGAAGCGCCTCTCCCCCAGGAGCCCTTCTGCCGGGGTGCTGGGCTGGGGGGGCTGCTTCCCATTCAGGGCATCCCTGAAAGCGGCCAGACAAAGCGGGAGGGCGTCCGAACAATGCCGCACCCCCGGCTCTACCTTCAATAGGGAGCTCTAAACAGGCGTTTAACCTTCAGAATAGCTGAAAGTGATACTCAAAGCTGAGGAGGTGGCTGGCCCGCTGCTGTTAGCCTCTTCCTGCGGCCGAGCCGGAGGCCGCATGGATGGCCGGAGGCGAGGAGAGAGGCTCTCGCTGCCCTCGCTGCCTCGGCCCCGTTGGCAGGGCGCTGGGGTGTGCAGGGCCCTGGGCGGGTCGTGGGAGGTGTCACCTCCAGGGCAGGATCGGACCCCAACTCCTGCTCGGGCTGGCGAGATGCTGGCATCCCTGGGGAGGGCTGCTCAGCGCCCTCGAGGATGGGGCTAGAGGAAGGCAGGGCCGTACCGAGGAGGGGGATGCGGCATAGTAGGGGTCGGACCCCACTTCACAAGCCTGGGATTACTTGGCGAGGGATCTGGGGAGATCTGGGCAACGACCCCCCTCCCGAGCAGGGGGATGTCCTGGCCTCGGACAGTCGCCATCCATCAGCTGTGATTCCTGGGATTGCCAAGTCTATATGGCA
The DNA here is from genome assembly GCF_030463565.1 of Pelecanus crispus. NCBI lineage: Eukaryota > Metazoa > Chordata > Aves > Pelecaniformes > Pelecanidae > Pelecanus > Pelecanus crispus. The sequence continues at coordinate 37,336,014 of NC_134651.1, forward strand.
TGACTCCAGCTGCCCAAAGCTCTCCCAGAGCCTAGCCTGGCATCATTTGTGCCTATGGGTGGGATTTTCCATTAACCAGGAGAAAAGGGGGTCAAAGCCCACGTTATTTTGGAAGGTGGGATTTGCCACTGAAATGGGCCAGGCTCGGAAACAGCAGAGCAGGACCCGTCCCCTGCTCCAGGAGCCTCACCCTGCTGCACAGCCTGGCCACCCCGTGCTGTTCAGGAGCTAAGCAGCAAACAGCCCTAAAGCCATTTGCTTCCCTAGTGAAGCCTTTCTGCTTTAAGGAGAAAAGCTGCCATCCCTGCCCTGCCACACGCAGGATGACGAGATGCAGGCGCTTCCCGTAGACCATCATTTTGATGGAATCTCCTGCAACGCAGCCCCTTCAAACTGGAGGGGGAGAAGCCGTCCCTGGCCCGGCTCCTGGTTACACTGGAACCACTCAGGGGAATCGCATATTTCCATTTCTAAAGAGTGCACCAAAGGACAGGCCCTTCTTTAGTCCAGAATATTTCCCTGTCACTGCTTAAAGGCAAAGCTAGCTCACCAGCATGCGGAGGAGCGGGTGGCTGTCATTGTTTGGGAAGACTCCAGCATGCCAAGAGTGGCAGGAGGAGGCTGGAGAAATGCGGTGTTAAAGATTGTCGCAGGCTTTCTCAGCAGCAGAAATTAATTTCACCCAGAAAGGTCCTGAGCAGCTTGCAAAGCCCCTGCCTGCATTTAGGCTAAAATATGCTCCGGTTTTGCACACCAAGCATGGCCTGGCTGAGCTCAACCTAGAGCTGGAAAAAGATGCTGATCAGAGAGAAAGTTGCAGCATTATTTTTCTTGATATTATTGTCACTGTCCAGGATGCGGGGTCTGGGAGAAGCAGTCATCTCCATGGTGAAAAGTACATTTGGGTTGTAAAGCTCTTTGGCTTTGCTTAAATTAATAGGCTGATAATAACCCAGGAAAGGATTTTAATGTTTTCTTAACCTCATGCAAACAGCTCTTTAAGTATTTTAATTAAAAAAGAATAATACCTCATACCTTTATATATAGTACTTTTATCTATATACAGCTGTTGAGCCAGACTTTAGCTTATTGATCAAAGGAGGTAAGTCTCGCAAGGTGTCTCTAATCATAGAAAGAGGATTCAATTAGCTTCTTCCTTAAAATTTCACAAATAAAAAGAAATTAAAAAAAAATAGACTATGATTAAGCACTGGCTGCTTCTTTCCAAACACCTCTCTGCTGGAAGTGTTTTGTCCCAGCATTGATCCCTGGCTCAGTACTGCACTTGCACTTGTATTCCTGGGCTGAGAGCTTTGGGGACGCTTACACGTAGGCTTCGTTTTTCCAGAGGAGCTGGGACTTTAGAAAGGCCCTGGGATTTCAACCCAAAGCTGACAGCCAGCAGAAAAACTCTAACTGGCATAGCTGGGTTTTGCAGGGAGTCTCAAAGCATTGCCAAGTGCAACACAACACTCCTCAGTAAGGACAAACACAGCGCAGACGGTCAATTGCCCCCAGCCACCAGATCTCCAGCAGGGACCAGAGCCGCTACTTTTAATCCTCCCAATGCTGCAGTGCCAGCAGCATCGCCAGCCAGGGTGGCTCCTTACAGCGTAACTCACAGCTATGAACACACCTTCATGGGGCTCCCCTCTCCCGGGCAAATCCGGCACGGAGGCGTGCGTACATGGTATGTGCACGCCCCAGCCCTCCGGCACGGGCACCGCGCTCCATCGGTACCGCTGAGCTCTGCAGGTCCCCTCTGTCGAAGGCCTGTGCATCAGAGCACCCCGTGCAGTTTGCTGAGCTGTTTCCCAGTCATTCAGCACCCCCCGTCTCCCCAGAACAGCATCTCTCACCTTGGGGGGGGGGCCCATCCTGCTCTTGCCTGTACCCTGCAACTACGACCTTCTTCCCCCTCGCAGCCATCAGGAACACAGGGCTCGGGGTGAGCTCCCTGCTGTGCTCCAGCCAGGTCCCAGCACCTCAGTTGTGTGAGCACCAGCAAGGGCTAAATCCTGCTCCTTGCATGGGCCTCGGCTGTGCCTGTAATCCCCATCCATCTCCAAAACCCAACAATACAAGCCGGTCTCCACTTGATGGGCTTACTTGCAAATAACAGCCATACTTTCATAAGCTTCCAAAGCTATTCGGATCTGCGTTTAACAGGCAGTGCCCTGAATGCAGAATTTGCTTGGGTTTTTTAACCTAACCTGCCCTCAGACAGACAGAAATATAGCTCTGAGCCTTGCCCTGCGGCCCCTCTTCCTTCAGAGCAGCGTTGTGTGCAGGGCAGCACGGCTGCCTCTTCCAGGAGGGGAGAGCAGAGCTCCCATATCCTCCTGTGTCACTTCATCCATCTCCAGACAACAACCCCCAGGGCTGACTTCAGGGAGGCCAAGCTTTCACCCGTTCCCTTTAGCAGAAGGCTGGGTGATGCCGGGCGCTTTGGGTTGCTGCCCACCACCCGCCTGGCACAACGGGGTGACCTCGGTGCTGCTGAAGTCTCTGCCAGGCACAGGCTCTGGTGAGGAGCGCGAGCGGAGGGGAACACCAGAGCCTGGGATCACCACTACCCTCACACCAGCACATTCACCCGTACCCAAAACTTCCTCTCCACCTCCGAACAGGGTCTGACCTATCCTCTGCGCGGGTAACCCCCCTGCTCCCAGTGCCGTGTGCCTCCCCACCGCTTCCCAGGGCTCGGAACCCCCTGGGGGGGCTGTGAGACCCCAGGGGAGCCCCTAAGAGGTCCCCCCTGAGGTGAGATGTTTGCCAAGCCCAGCCTGCCCTCCACTGGCGGCTGCAAGAGGAACAGCGTCCAAAAGTGGGACTGGAGCATCTGCAGAGGCGGCAGCCATGGCTGCACACCCTGCACCAGCCCCCCGAGGCAGGGGGACACCCCCAGGCCCTTAAATATGAACCCCCACAGGCAGAGCCACCTCCTTTGAAGGCTGAGCCCCACGGGCACTGCAGGGCTGTGGGGATGAGGCCTGTTTTCTGCTGAGCTGGGGGGCTGCTTTGGGACAGAGACTGTCCCAGGAGCTGTGCCTTCCAGGAGCAGTGTTGGACCACACTGCTCCTGTCCTCGCCTGTCCCCGTCCCCACCTGGAGCTGGCTGCAGAGGCCAGATGCAGCTCCGAGCTGGGCCTTGCCCAGCGTCACTCTGTCCATTGAATAAGCTAAAGGTTTTAATTTTAGCTTGAGATGCTGGAGAAGCCATCAATTTGAGCATGCCTGAAGGTGCATCTGGTATATAATGGATGCAAATTTCCAGCACTTTTCCTGTCGTGCGTCTCGCCAGGCAACACACTTCACCCAGGCTCAGGCAAGACATTTCTCCCTGCTACCCTCGTACGTGAAGGAGCTGGTTTCTCCTGTCCCCAGGGTTGGATGCAGAGGGTCTAAAAGATGGTTCTGGCCATGAGGGAAGGGGAATGCATACCAGAAAACTTGTCTTCAAGGACAGAAATGAGCTGGGAGGTTAAGTGTGGCCAAACATGGAGAGAAGCAGCAGGAAGAGGAAAGAGAGAACAGGAACGGGGCAGAGGAGCCCGATGCGCCAGGGTAAATAGGGACAACTGGGCCAGGACAAAATGGGATGGCAACGCTGAGAACAGGACCAGGAGAAAGGGGGAGTGGGAAATCAGTGGAGGGGTCTGGGGAGGGTCTCATCAATAGGTTTTTTTTCAAACAGTCATCAAACCCAGCAGCAAGGGGCTTGCTTTCCCCTGCTCCGAGATGAGCTGAAATCTGCACAGGGAGGTCATGCTCTGGAGTGGCAGTTCCCAGTTCCCAAACCGGCACAGTCCCCCGCCTCCCCACACAGAGCAGGGCTGCACAAGGAAGAGGTAGGAAACTCCAGCGTAGCCCATACTCGCATTTAATCGTAAGGACAGGACAGACTGGGGCAGGCAGGTACGTTGGTGTGGAAGCACAGCTGAAAGAGCAGACACACCCTGCCCTCACAAAAGACAGACGTCATTTTAAGGAGTAACCCTGCTAAAAGCATAAAAACAAATCATAAAAAAAAAAAAAGAAACCCCAACCCAGAGTTTTCTCTGGAGCAGACACTTCTGCATGGTCTCCGAGGACTGGAATCGGACATTGCTGCTAAGGCTGTTTCACATCAAACACAACGCAGGGAATTCACATAGCGCAAGTCAGGTGTTTAACATGGACATTTCAGTTCAGGGCCCATCTCCTGCGGTGGAGACAGGGAGGGCTCTTGCAGGAAGGGATGCAGAGCACATGAAGTCAGGCTCTTACAGAGACCACCCTCCGCAGGACCTTCTCTCCCCTAGGCAAGTTGCCTCCTGCATTCAGGGCACAGACATCGCAGCAGGAAAGCCCCGAGAGCTGCTCCGTGGTGCTGAGCACGTTTAAGCAAAGGCAGACCGGGCCCTTCATTCCCACTCTCCCACCTGCTTTCTGCAGGGACGAAGGTGAATGAAACAAGGCTGCATCCATAAAAGGTGAAAGTAAGAGACACACAGAAGTGTCCACAAGATAGCGGGGTTTGCTCATGTCCTTCATGTCCTTCACAAGGCCACAAGGACACAAACAGCTGCACCCACGCTGGATGAGGAGAATCAGTCCCAGATGAGTGTCCCGTCTCCCTGTGAGAGAAAAGGGCTCTCCAAGAGAGGACAGGTCTGGGCTGCTCCTCCACCTACTGCACAAACCCGGGACACATTCAAAAATACAGACAATAAATTAAGATTGGAAAAAAAAAAAAGTCAGCATGTATAATATATATATATAATATAATATAATGTGTGTGTGATTGTGAAAAATAGAAATGTCATCCCCAGGAGAGAGCAAGGCATGGCAGAAACACATCCCTGTCCCTCTCCCGAGCCCAGCACTACCCTGCTCCCATGATTCACAGCAGAAACACACCAGCGGGGCCATGCAGGGGTTGCGCCTGGCACCCAGCTTCCCTCTGCCAGTGGGGGCCCTGTGCCAAGGAGGAGCTGGCTGCTTGGTGGAAGAGTGGGGAAAGAGCCCAGCACTGGTCCCTTCATGGCCTTCACAAGGAAGGGTTGCTGCAGGCAGGAAAAGGGAAGGAAAGACAGGAAAAGCAAAGTGGAATGGCAGGGGCACCCCACCCCTCCTCAACTGGCCGGGGCCCTGCCCCTCCTATGGCACGGGATCACCACCACTGTACCAAATAGAAAATAAAGCCATAATGAGTCTATGCTTTGGTATGTAACCGCCCCCCTCCCCTTGATCCCCACTGTGTTCCCCCCAAACCATTATCTGTAAAACTCATCAAATAAAACCTCTAGCGTGCCTTTATATCGCTCCTTGAACCTTTTCTTCCCCAGCGGCTGCCTTGCCCCCATCTCCCCACCAAGATTCGGGGAGGTGCCTTGCTTGAGCCCCACCAGTTACAGTTTCTGCTGTCCTGACTGGATCCTGCTGAACGCTGCCTGGTCCAACGGCAGGTAGCGGCCTTCCCTGGCGTCCAGGAAGTACAATCTGTCCTTCACCAGCGCGGGGTCAAAGCCCTGCTTCCGCAGCTCCATCTTCTGGAACTTGTAAGTGCCTGGAGCAGGGAGAGAAAAAGGAATGAGGGGTCACTGGCTGCACACGCTCCCATCTCCACCGCCCCTGTACTGCCCCAGACCCAGCCTTGCACCCCCACGCCTCCAAACCACCAGAGGGACTGGCGAGGGGCTCTGTGGGGCAGACCTGACCCTATCTCAGATCGGCCTCCGTAACCAGGTTTCTCCCCCAGCTCCGCGCCCAGTGCGAGCGTGCACGCCATGGCTCACTTGTCTTGGAGACTTCGTGCAGGAACCGCAGGAAGACGGGCCGTGCGTACAATGGCAGGGCCTTTTTCAGCTCCCTGGCAAAGCCTTCTAGGTCACAGGAGTTTTCCGGGTCGGCGATGGCTGCCATTCCTGCCTTCCCTTCTATCCCTAAGAGGCAGAGAAGAAGGGAGAGCACTCAGACACACTATCCCTGTAGCATCATCTCCCCCTGCCCCACACCAGCAAGGCCTCTGGCACAGACCCCGCTTTGTACCAACGCGCTGGTGTGTCCAGCTGTGTCACTGGCTGTGTCACCAGCCTGCGGCTAAGGCTGCCAGCGACACCCTGCGGTCACGGTCACCTCCTCCCAGAGGAGGCACTTGCAGCCTGTCTAGAAAGGCTGCAGGGTCCTTCCAAACCAGCCAGAATCAGACCAAAGCTTGAGAGAGGGAGGGAACCCTCTGGTTCCTGCTAGGCACATCCCCAGTGGCCTCTTCCCAGCTCGCCCATGGGGAGCCTCGGTCCACCCTCTTGCAAAAGGACACGTCAATCTGGACGTGGAGGACACGCTCACATTCAAGTGTCAGAGGCCCACCTGCCTCTTCCGATCATCCTCTCCCCTTTCAGCTACCTGGGATCTCCACCCCATAAACCACCACGTCCGTCAGGTTGAGGATGCGGCTCAGCGTCCCCTCCACCTCTGTGGTGGAGACATTCTCCCCCTTCCAGCGGAATGTGTCCCCAGTGCGGTCCCGGAAGTACATGTAACCATATTTGTCCATCACCAGGACATCTCCTACAGGAAAGCGAGGAACAGGGAAAAATGAGGTGTCAGAGGGGCTAGGAGCAACCCTGGAGCACCTCAGGGCAGTGCCACTAGCCTGGGACAGCCCCCAAGCCCACCCAGGTACCCTTCTCCTCTGCTCTCAGCAGACGGAAGGGCCCTGCTTGCCTCACCTGTGAGATAGGCAGCGTCCCCTTTTGTAAACACGTCCCTGGCGATCTTCTTGCTGGTGGCTGACTGATTCAGGTAGCCGTCAAAGTGCTGCAAGGGATTGCTCTTGACAATGCGGCCCACCAGCTGCCCCGGCTCCCCTGCAGGAAGAAAAGGGGGGATGAAGGGGGGAAGCAACCACCCACACCCAAGCAAAAAGGGTGTCTAATGGGGTTGGTGGGGTTTAACAGAGCAGAGACTCAAACCTAGGTAAACTATCTTGAAGTATTGGGAAAGACTCACACAGGGCTGAAAAGACTTATCTCTGTGGTTGCCCTCACCTGGTTTGCAGTGGATACAGACACCATCCGGCCCCCGGATCAGCTCCATGGTGTCTTCATCCACCCGCACCAAGCTAATGGGATACACCCCTGGTAGGATCCTGCTGTTGAAGCCGCACGACCCAACCTAGGATGGAAAGAGCTCAGAGCCATGGGTAGCAGGGACATCTCTCCTGCCCTGAGCCCGCTGCCCACGCCCATCCAGGATACCAGAGAGCTGGCACTGCACAACAGCCAAAACCCCTCCAGGCAGATGGCAACCCACGCCAAGCCTCTTGGAGCACGAAACCGGGAGCAAACAGCCTGTCTGGGTTTCCAACTCTGCCCAGGGCAGCAAGCACCCTCTGGACATGGGGAGGGTGGTGGGGCCTTACATTGTTGTCGAAGTTTCCCAGGCTGCAGTTGCACTCAGTGGCCCCATAGAACTCGGCCACCTGGGCGATGCCGAAGCGAGCCATGAACTCCCGCCAGATGGAGGCACGCAGCCCGTTGCCCAGCGCCATGCGCACCCGGTGCTGCCGCTCCACCTCCTGGTACGGCTGGTTCAGCAGGTAGCGGCAGATCTCCCCGATGTACTGCACAATCTGGGAGGGATGGAAAGACTCACTAGGACCCCTCCGCCAGACCCCGGGGTGTTTGGGATTTCTTCAGGGCAGGTAGGAATGGCACAACATGGCCAAAGTCCCCTAAAGAGGATGCGGTAAAACCCAGGAGTTCTAGTAGCTCGTCTAGCGCCTGTCTCTCCCTGGTTAACCCACTCCTCCAGTCTGTGAAACCTATCCAAGACCTCCTGGCTAATGCTGGAGTGCGGGAAGGGTTTGGATATGTGGAGTTACCACCCCAGGTGGGAAGGACACAGCCCCACCACCTTGGAAGCTGGTTTGGGATGGACAGGCAGAACCAGACCAGGCCTCTCCATCTTCTAGCAGCTGGCCTCTCCCCAGTACGGCACAGATCCCCAGCCTCCACTCCCCAGTCCTGGCTGGCCTCTTTGCCTCACAGCCTCACCGTGCAGTTGTATTTCACGCAGTCCTCCCAAAAGTGCGAGGCTGAGAACTTCTTGCGGATGACAATCGTCATGCCCTGCAGCAGGCACTGCCCAACTCCCACGATGTTCCCTGTGGAGAGGCAGCCAGGGGAGCCCTCAGTCCCCAGAGACCTCCAGCCCAGCCCTCTCAGGGAGAGGCCTGGCAGGGCAAGGCGGAGGCCATGCGCTGGCTCACCGCAGATGGGTGTTCACCTAGCCAAAGCCCCCAGGACCACAGGCACCAGGGAGGAGACACGTGGCAGCGAGATCAGGGGCAGCGCTTTGCACCTAGATGTCCCAGCATGTCTCAGCCAGCCAGCCAGGCACCGCTTACCCTTCCCCCTGACTTTCCACATGGAGCAACAATAAGGTACAGCTATTCCAAAGCCAGGCTAGGAGCTGGGATAACCCCCCCCTCCACACGCTCCCCACTCCAAAGGTCAGCCAGATCATTTCTTGGCTCCCAGGGAAAAAGCAGAAAGCCTCAGTCAGACACTGCCAGCAACAGCAAGCTCCTACTTGACATGGAGATTGCTGGACCAGCCTCCAGCCTGAGCCCTGGGCTTGGCTGAGGGGAAGAGACGGTCCCGGCACGCAGCGCTCCATACGGCACACGTTACCTGCAGCATGGTAGAGTGGGAGGCAGTCATACATCACATCATCAGGCCTCATGCGAAAACCATAAAAAACTAAGCTGGACATGCGGAAGTACCTGGGCGGGAAGGTGAAGGGACATGTCAGCAGCAGGGCCAGAGGTGCTGTGCTAGGACAGGGCAGAGCTCAGCTCCGTCCTCCCCCGAGCCCCTGCTCACAGCCTTACCGGCAGTTCACCACAATGGCAGCCTTGGGCAGCCCCGTCGTGCCAGAGGTGTAGATGTAGAAGAGTTTATCTGGAGAGCAATGAGGAGGCAAGGTCACATACCCAATCTAGTAGCTGGCTGAACCGGGAGAGGGGGACAAGTCAAATTTATACACTCTGCTCATGCCAGTTGAGACAAAACTTTGTTATGTGGCAGCACCAAGAACATGCTGGGTTCACCCTGGGTAGATCAGGTCTGTTGGACACATGGAGGACACAACAGGATACTGGCTCCACACAGGGCCAGGCTTCAGACACCGGAGTAATACCCATCCCAAACACCCCAGGCCCCGCTGCAGACGTCTGCCATTGGCATCCTGAGCAGATGTTCTTGCCAGTGTTGTAACCAACTGATCCACAAAAACACCACTGCGAATTTTGCCTCCAAGACCTGACCACGTACCAAGAAAGCCCTTATCAGGGGGGATTGGCTGGTGCCGCTGGGCCATCTGCAGGAGGGGGTCCAGGTGTTTTGCATCAGGAAGCATGGACTCAGGGTTTCCTTCCCCAGACCAGAAGAGATAGATAGATTTCTTCAGGGAGGGCTGCACTTCCTGCATTGCTGAGAAAGTAAAGGGGAGAGATGGGGAAAGACTGCAGGGTGGTTAAAACACAGAGACCCCCTGACTCCCAGACAGTCTCAGGGAGACATTTGCCCCAGGTAGCAGTACCCTCACTGTGCTCAGCAGAGTCCCCAAAGGGCTGACTTCCCAGGCGGATGTCGTTCCCATGATTAACAGATACTGGGGCCTCTTCAGGGACTAGAAGATCCTGTTCTCCACCTCTCCCCAGCCAAAACCTCTTTGGTGCCAAGAGGTCTGTTGACACCATCAACCTCAGAGGCGTGGGCCGAAACACTTGAGGAGCTGCAGCCAAGGTGCTGCAGGGATATGGCTAACAGCCGCAGAGAGTGAGGGGAGGCTCGTCCCATGCAGCGGGGCAGGCCCAGCCCAGCCCAGGGCTCCACGCAGGGGATGGACCCAAGAGGCACAAGGAAGGATCCTCACACCCAGGCTGGCCTGCTTGGGAGCCAGACAGCACTGAACTCCAGATTCTGCCCAGCTCCAGATCCTGCCCAGTGGCCAAAGGGACTAACAAGAAAAAAACCAGATCCAATTCCAACTACCCACTCTCTTCCAGATCCCTGCTCTGTGGTGGGCAGGAAAGGAGCACTAAATCCATTGACACGCTCCCCCAAGTTCAGAGCACTCCTGACGCATCTGCCTACCCCTCACCTTCCATCATCTCCACCCCAAAAACCACAGCCTTGGAGTTGGAGATGGTGATGCAGTGCAGCAAGGCCTCCATGCGCAGGTGGGAATTCACAAGGGCTGTCTCCACCCCAATCTTGGCCAAGCCGAGCCACAGCCCCACGTACTGATTGCGGGACTCCATGAAAAGAGCCACCACGTCACCAGAGCGGAAGCCTTGGCCGTGGAAAAAATTGGCCACCCGGTTGGAGTACTCATCCAGCTGCCGGAACGTCCAGCTCTCGCCTGTGCCTTGGAAAATCAGCGCCGTCTTCTCCGGATACTTGCTCGCAGTCTTCTGGAAGATCTTGGCAATTGTGTTCTTCTCCCTCAAGTGCCTCCATACCTGCCACTTCACCCGCAACAGGACCAGCCCCGTGCTGCCAAAGGAAGGGGAGCAAGAGGGCAGCTGCTCAGTGACCCCTGCAAAACCACTTCCTCCAGCAAAGCCAGCACAGCATGAGGACCGTGCTAGGAGCTGCAATAGCCCAGCACTGCTCCAGGCCCTACTCTAGGTCAGCAGCAGCTCTGGGTGCTCCCCTGAGCCACATGGACATAGGCAGAGGTCCTCTGCAAATATGCTTATAGCCAGGAACTGATGGAGGCCAGGGAGAGATGTGTTTTGGAAGGCTGCAAACAGGGATGTCCCTGATCAAAGGGGCATCTTTGAACCTCAGGTGCTCTCCAAGAGATTCCACCACTTCCTCCCCACAAATCCTTGCCCATAGCTAGCACAGCCTGGTACCAACTCAGAACTGACCCTGCACAGACACCTGGTGCCACGCCAGCAGCTTTAGGGACAGGGTGAAGTACAAGGACAGTCACTAGACTTCAAACTCAGCTGAAATCTATCTTTCCTGTGAAAACTTTGCCCGAGAGTTTGGAGCCACCCAGCCACAGCAGAGGGAGATCTCCTTCCAGCTGGGCCGGGTGCCAGCAGAAACCTGGAGCTGTACACAGAGCTGGGGGCTGTGCTCACACATGCACTGGGGCAGAGCAGTGGGCCAGGGGGAGGGTGGATGGTTGGGCCATCCCAGCCACGACACCTACGTGACGTCCCTTCGTATTGTCTTGATGAATATGAGGAAGAAGTCCCATCCGCCGGATCCCAGGTAGAAGATGAAGAGAGCGGGGATGGCCTGGGCCCAGGACAGCTCCAGACTGACTCTGAAGAACAGCAGCAGTGCTGCAAAAGCAGCCAGACGCAGCATCGTGGCCTGCAGAGAGAGCGAAACCACGGCCATCAACCCATGCACACTGGACTCGGTGATAACAAACCAACGGGCGGGGGATGCGTTAGCAGCCCCCAATTTCCTGGATGAGGTCCCTGAGTCACCACTCCTCCTGACAGTGAGAACATAACCCAGCAGCCCAGAGCTCCCACAGACGTGACTTTACTGGACCTTGGAGATGGCCTCCAATTAAGCCACCAGCACAGCACTGCTTAGTGCCAGCTGAGAGCCTGGTCATTCCCACCTGGGTAGCCACATCCTGCACACCAGCCAGGGGCATGGCCACACCCCAGCGGCACGAGATGCAGGGTAAAGTCACTTCACGGATGTGGGAGCAGAGTCATGGCAGGAGACCTTGTACAGATGTTTGGCAGGCACCAGGGTGATACCAGGCAGGCCTGGCTCAGCCCCTCACCTCCAGCCTGACAAAGCCCAGCTCCAAATTCCTCCCTACCCCAAGGATCCTTCCATCCCCATAACCCAGGTCTCCCTGTCCCCCCGCACCAGCTCTCCTGCATGCCTGGCTCCAGGACAGCCAGCATGGCTGGTGGGAGAGCGCAGCTTCACACGCTCCTTGACACAGCTCAGACAGGAACAGGGACAGGAAACTCAGTCCTTTGAGCTCTGCTCGTGTTTGCAAACCCTCATGTCAGCGGGCAGTTTCCTGGCCTGGCTCTGCTGGAGGCACTACCAGAGCGGGTCGGGGACGAGGCCAGGCACAGGCACGTCCTGGCCAGGCTGGAGTGGGCAGAACAAGGGCTGTCACTGCTGCCAGGAGCACCCAGACCCCTGCCCCATCCCCTGTAGACAGCAACTCAGTCTCTGGTACTTGTCCCCCAAAAACAGCACCTCTGTCCCCATCTCAAACACACCCCAGATGTGGCTCTGAGACTCACAGGAGACTGCGATCTAGCAAAGGCTCTTTTTGGGCTACAGCATCGGGCAGAGGAAAGTGACAGCGATGTCACCCTCGCAGCTCGAGGGCTCCTAGATAAAACTGGTCCTTCCTGGCATGGATGCAGGCTGAAGAGGAAGGAAACACTCACGTTGTTTCCGTTTCCCTCTTGAAGGTGGATTCACTGATCCAAAGCTGGCAGCCCTGAGTGGACTCTGCTACAGCCGGTGGGGCCAGGAGCCACGCTTGTGGCTTTCCCTCTGCTCCATGCAGTTCCCCCAGGTCCGGGGAGCCTCTGTGGATTTGGTACGAGATGCTGGCAGGGTAGGAACCAAGGCAGTGCCACGTGGTCACCGTGCCCTGGCATGTCACGCAGGCTGTCTCACCTCCGAGCCGTGCCACTGGCAGCAGGCAGGGATGCACCAGAGCACAAGATGCCACTCCCGGGTGGGGGCCTGGGGACATCCTTCAATCCGTAGACCCTGCCCAGACATCCCCCCTCATGCCAGCAGCCTCTGAGCTCTCTCTACCAAACACCTCCCAAGCCTGAGGTCCCACAACACAGTCCCTCAGCCTTTGAGCAGGGCAGGACCCACCGCATTTTTGCCTAGGAGCCTCTCTCTGCAGTTAAACAGGGCAACTCTTAGATCACCATCAAACTACTATGCCTCGGCCAAGACCTGGGCCCTTCATTACACACTCACATCAAACAGACAGACGTAGGGAGCTGGCGGTGGGGGAGCCACACTCTGTGTGTGCAGCAAGGCGCTTAATCTCCCACTTGAAGGCAAGACAGGCCCAGACAGGCCCCTGTTATCCTCTGCTCACATCTCTGCCTCACACCGGCACGGCTGGTGCCTCCCACCAAGAGATAACCGGTCATTACTGAGAGATAACCGGTGAGAGATTACCGGTGCATTACTGCCAGAGACCTCCAGCCCTGCCGTTAAGGATTCAGGTCTTGTCTAGCTGCATCAGCACAGAGAAAATTAAGACCTGCCTGTAGCACCACAGCCAGCAGGCACGAAGGCAAACCGCAGGGACCCATCACCCGGGGGGCACAGAGACCAGAGGAGAGCTGGGGAGATGGACCAGCCTGGGGAGCAGGTCACAGGGTGGGGAATGACAGGCAGGCGACAAAGCTCCAAGAAGCCCCAGCACTGACGGTCAAGCACCAGGGGCTGGGAGATCCCCAGAGGCATCTCTGCAGCATGGGCAGCTGGGGAGGCACCTGTCCCCCGACTTGGCCCTGGGCAGGGTGACGGGGATGAGCCCGCCGGCCCCGGGGAAGGACGGGGAGGGCGAAACGGGGTTCCCCCCGTTTCGCCCTCCCCGTCCTTCCCCGGGGCCGGCGGGCTCATCCCCAGCAGGGAGGACCAGCAGCACAGCCCCAGCCCCATATGAGGGGGCAGAAGGCCCGTGAAGCCCATGAGGGCCTCGCAGCGGGGCTGCAGCCGGGACCCTCCTCCCCTAACCCCGGCCAGGCCCGGGAACCGCCCGGGGAGAGCCGGTATCCGCATGGGGAGCCCCACAGCCCGCTGAGGAGGAACCCATGGGGCTGAGGGGCCCCGGTACCCCCCGCGGTGCCTCAGGAGGAGACCGCGGGGCTGAGGGGCCCCGGTACCGCCCGCGGTGCCTCACGAAGGGACCGCGGGGCTGAGGGACCCCGGTACCGCCCGCGGTGCCTCAGGAGGAGACCGCGGGGCTGAGGGGCCCCGGTACCGCCCGCGGTGCCTCACGAAGGGACCGCGGGGCTGAGGGACCCCGGTACCGCCCGCGGTGCCTCAGGAGGAGACCGCGGGGCTGAGGGGCCCCGGTACCGCCCGCGGTGCCTCAGGAGGAGACCGCGGGGCTGAGGGGCCCCGGTACCGCCCGCGGTGCCTCAGGAGGAGACCGTGGGCCGCGGCGGCCCCGCCCGGCCGCCCGCGGGGAGACAGCGTGGCCGCCGCGGCGGAGCAGAGCGGCGCCGGGAGGTCACGGAAGGGGAGGACGGTGCCGCGCTCTTACCGGGCTCCGGCGCGTCCGCTGCGGCCCGGCCACCTGCACCGGGAGCGGGAGCGAGGCCCGCCCGCCGCTGCGGCACGGGGCGGGGCGCGCAGCGGGGCCCGCCGGGAGCTGTAGTCCCGCCCGGCGGCAGCGGCCCGGCCCCGCGGCGGCGGCGGCGGCTGCGGTCCCGGGCGACGGCGGGGCGCGGGGCGGGGCGGGGCGGGGCGCGGGGCGGCGCGGCGGGAAGAGGCGGTGAGGGCGGCGGGGCAGAGCGAGGGCTCTGTGGCGCAATGGATAGCGCATTGGACTTCTAGCGTGGTGACGGGAGTCATTCAAAGGTTGTGGGTTCGAGTCCCACCAGAGTCGCATTTTGCCGCCGGGGCGCAGGCGATCGCTCTCGGGGTTCCGCGGCCGCAATGGGCCGGGGGGAGCCGCCACCCCCGGCCGCTGCCGCCACGCAGGAGCCCGGCTGCCCTCCGCAGACGGCGGGGAGGGGGAGCCCCGTTTTCGGGGCAGGGCCCGGGGACGTGGGGACAGACCCACGCGGGGAGAGGAGCCCCGGGACACGGCCCTCCCGGGGATTTACGGATGCGCATCGACCCCGGTGGGCCCACCCGCAGTTCTGCAGCAGCATCACCTCCTTCGGTAGTCGGTTATCGCAGCCCCAAAACGGCCCCGGCAGCACGGGCACAGACCACTGCTGGTGGCAGTGGCGGAGCTGCCACTTGTCCGCAGCAAACGTATCCCCCCAAAAAATGCGTTTTCGCATGGCTTGTGTCTGACCTGCCCGCTCCCCTCCTCTGCTTTCCTTCTCGCAGGCTCGACGAGCAACAGCCATGGCAATCAGGAGCCACGGCGGCTGTGAAGTGATCCGGCTGAGCAGATGCAGTTTAAAATTACATTACGTGCCATTTCTGTAGCACTGGCACCAGCCCACCAAGCAACACGCAGCTGCGCGAAGGCAGCATGGCTGCCGCTGGCAGCCCGAGCGCTGCACGGCCGCGCTAAATAACCCAAAGTGCAGCAAAACCTTCTCTCACGACCATCATTTCCCACGTTTCCTTGACTGCTGCTCACAGCTTCTGGAAATGATGAATCTTTGCTTCCCTTCAGTTTAACTACCCCAAAGCTCCGACACATTTCCCATGCAGAAAAGCACATTTCCGGGCTGTTTTAGGGCCAAACGCTTCTTTCATCTCGACCAGTGCAATAGGACAACCCTCACTCTGCGTGTTTTACAGCAGCTGAAGGATGTATTTATATGAGAACCTTTATTATCTGCTTGAAATAACTCTGGAGGCCAAGGGGAGGCACGAGCCTGGTTTTGGAGAAACCCAAAGTCTGGCTGGTGGGGGTGGGGATGGAGGGAGAAGTTGAAAATGGGGAGTTAGGGGGCACAGGAGGGAAGCCAGTCCTGTCCTGGTGTCTGCTCTTAAATGTTGCCCAAAACCCGAGAGTTTTGCCCCTGCTCAGCCTCCTGGGATGGAGCAACCCTGACCCCTGGTCGCACCATCAGCCCCTACTCCTGCTCGTCTGCCCCAGCATCCCGTGGGAGACTGGAATGGAGCCAGCGAAGCTCACAGCAAGGCAATGCCACGTCCCCCAGCTGCCACCAAAGGACCCCAGTCAGAGCACCCCCTTCTTCCCCTGGGAACCAGGATTGGTTTAGGAAGCCCCCAGCCTTGCCCCCCTCCTGCTCCGCACCCCAGTTTTTCCCCGTCCAGCCCTTTCTGCAACAATGACTGCAAGGAGCCACTCATTCATCAGCCCAGGACCCCCAAATCCCAGCTGGGAAGATGCGGCCCTGCAGCCCATTTTGTGCCCCGGGCCCCAGGTACGTGCGACCACGCCATCACCTACCACCACAGACAAAGAACAGCAAACCCCTCTGGAGCTGAAAAGGGCTGAGGTTTCACATCAGATCTCCTCCTCAGAAGGGGAGATGAGGCGGAAGGAGAGGGGTAACGAACCACAAGCTCCACCATGGATTTTATTAAGCAAGAAGGCATTTCAACAGCAAACCCACATGTACAAAGAGCCCCCGGCCTCGTGGCTCTCTGCCCTCACATCTGACAGCTCTGCACTCCAGGCACTGGCGGCCTGGAGCCCTGTTTAACCCAGACAGCAATCAGCTCCCAGACGAAGTGCAAGCAGCCGCCATTTCTGCACTCCTGGGATTCCGCCCCTTATTCCTGATCGTGTCATTTTGTTGCCCAAGGAGGGGATGATCCCTGTTAAAAACCCAGCACAATCACGCGGATTTCAGCATCTTTGATGGGGAGGGACTACAGGGAGACACGGCAGACTGGGATCGGCTCTCGAACAGCCAATCCAGCAGGGATAATACCCAAAGGTAAATATCCCTG
Organism: Pelecanus crispus; assembly: GCF_030463565.1. NCBI lineage: Eukaryota > Metazoa > Chordata > Aves > Pelecaniformes > Pelecanidae > Pelecanus > Pelecanus crispus. The sequence goes on from NC_134651.1 coordinate 37,352,663, forward strand.
CCTGCTCCCATGGGCATGCAATGACACACTGCCTGGTCTCCAAGGCGTGAGGCACATCCAAAATGACCCATCAGAAGACCAGTCAGGCACCAGTACAAAATGGGATTTCACTGTTGCACACACCAAACCTGCCCCTGGGCTGCTCTGTAACTCACTGGTTTAGCTCCAGTCCAGGGTGGCTCCAAGACTTTAAGCCTTGATCCTCCCTGGGAGGGTGGGAGAAGGGATTTGCCTATACAGCCCTAGAGCTGCAGAAGGTCAGGTTTGCTCCAGTGTGTTGTAAACCAGCTCTGCTCCCTCCCAGCATTCTTGAGCATCAGTAGCAGAGCCAGCAGCCAGACCCAGCTGGCAAAGGCACAGCGGGACTTGCCATCCCTCCACTGAATCACAAACAGCAAAAAGGGTCAAGTTTTGTCACAGCACAGGGAGGTGCCACTTGGCCTCTACTGACAGGAGGGTGCCAGCTCTTGGCAGGAGAAAACTCAGCTCCCAGGTCCGTGGCAGCTGGTAGCAGAGCTGCGCTGCGCTCCCGGGCAGGAGGAGATGAAGCATGGCAGGGGATGGCTGCTGCCTGCCAAGGGGGATCCCCTGTCCTGTCCCCGTACTTCAGCTCTCACACTTCAACGGCTGGGGGAGGGAAGATGCCGATCTCCTCCCGCAGAGACTCCACTGACTGCTCCCAGCGCTGCTCATAGTAGACGTTCAGGATACAGCTGGCGTTGCGCCCGCTCCGAATCGCCCAGGGAACCAGCTCGGTGGCCAGGACCTGCAGCTTTCTGGAACAAAAGACACAGATGGTGACACTTTTGATTTCCATGTTTTGTTTTTGCTTTCCTTCTCCAAGTCTCCGGCAGATGCCAACCCCACGCGTCCCATGTACCACAAGCCCCTCCACCCCTCTAGCATCCCTTCTGCCTATCTCAGAGGGGAAACTGAGGCACAGAAGAGGACGGTGTGCTGGGAAGGTTACAGTCAGGAGCAAACCCAAGACCAGATCTCAGGTTCTGCAATCCTCAAACTGAGCTGGGCCACCAAAACAGATGTGCTGGGGCAGGGAACAGCCGTAAGCATGGTGAAGGTCCTGCTGGCCCTCAACATGCGCCCAGCCAAGGGCAGCCAGGCCTGGGCGTTGCTCCTCCTGCCCGGCACAGGAGATTTGGTGCTGGAAGCAGATGAAGAATCAGGTTCTGCTTCAGTGACCAGGCAAAGCCGTGCCTCCCACTGTCACCGCTTCCCTAGGCTGCAGGGAAAGAGCAGCAGGCTGACACAAGGGATCCCTGACTGACTCCTCCCTGCAAACCAGCAGCATCCCCTCTTCACCCCCAGAGGGCACGGGAAAGCATCACCCAGGCTGGCGCGTCCCCAGGACAGAGACTCCCTCCTCATCAGCCGGCACCGGTGCCTACCGTGCACTGAGATGGATGGGGCCGAACGCTGCTCCCAGGACACACATGGGCAGCCCCGTCTGGACAGCTTCAAACCACTTCACCACAACCTCACCTGAAAGGGAGTAGGGAGGCCATGAGCGGGCAGGGTGCCCGGGTCGAGGGCCAGCCAGGGTCGCATGGTCCTGCAACGCAGGCTGCGTGATCTGCCCCTTCCCGAGACCAGCTGCGCACCCATCCCCTCTGCCTCCATGGCAGGACTCAGGAATGCTTCCCAAGCCTGGCCATGGCCTCATCCTGTGCCAGGATGAGTCTCGTCATTCACCACCCACCCGAGAAGGACAGCCCAGGGGAGCAGCACCCCACAGTCGATGCCCCGCAAGCTTGGGAAACACCTCCGGGGCAGGCTGTGTCCCTGCAGATCTTTAGCAATGCAATTGCTGAAGCCTGATCCCCTGCACAGCTCTCCCCACTTCTCAGCACGGGACAGACCTTTTACAAATGCCTCCAGGTCTCAGCCAAAGCCTGCATAGGAGACCTGCCGTGCCGGTTCCCGCAGGCTCACCAGCAAGGCTCGACTTGCAACTTGCTATTGAGTCAGACGCAAAACGAGGGCAAAGGACACAGGGATGCACAGATAAGGAGCAACCAGGAATCCCCCATTTCTGCCTTCGCTCAGAGCTTGCGAAACATCCCTCTCTCAGTGCCACCCTACCCGCCAGGCAGCAAACACCCATCCACCCACCCAGCAGCTGCCCGCACCGAGGGCTCGGGCAGAGCATCTCCCAGCAGGGGAAAGGTGACATCCTGCAGGCTCTCGGTCACCACAGAGCCAGCAATGCAGGACAGTGACGATGCAAACCTCCCCGCACACCTCCCTGGGCTGAGGACTGGGGAGTCCGACCGGCCCAGCCCTCTCCGTTCCTGGGAGAGGTGGCTGAGCACCATCAGTGGGGTTTGGCAGCGCAGCCCTCTGAGCCCGCTGCTGCTCACCTAGCATGTTTGTTGGCATGCCCAGGAGGGTGTGCATCATGTCGTGGACTTCTCGGTACCGCTGGATCACGTACGCCAGCTCTTCATCATCAACAAACTTGGGTGGCATCCGCGTGTCTGGAGAAACCTTCTGCAAATCCAAAGAGGTCCAATTCAGCCCCTTCCAAACCTCAAGTTTCTGGTCTTGTTCTTTAATGAACAGAAATACATGGCCCCCTCCATCAGCGCATCTCCCAGCCCGTAATGATGGCGGTCAGTGTAATTTACATAGACGAAAACCAAGGACTGCGCAGCACTGGTGACACATCCAGCATCGTCCAACGCCCAGCATTCCATCCTGTCCCCACAACTCCCTCTTATTCCCGGAGGGTTCCCCACAGGTTCCTCCATGGCTCCAACCTCCCTCTAAAGTGCATCCATGCTCCTGGCATGGGGTTCAACTACAGCTGCTCGCACCCCGCAAAGCCCCACACTCACATTGTCCTCCAAGAACCGGACGTACTCTCGGCCCAGCGAGCCATCCGGCAGCCCCCGCAGCCTGGCCATGTCCAGGGTGGAGAGACGGATGCGAGGCCGTTCCCTGAAAGTGAAACACAGGTCAGTGAGTCTCCCACCGAAACACACAGCAGGGGGTCCTGGAGAAAAGGAGCCCCTGAAAACCCCCATCCCCTGCCTCTGCCCTTCCCAAGCATTTTCCTTGCACGATCCTGGCTGCTCGCTGCAGGGATAGCACCATCCTTATTTCTGTTGCTGAGGCGGGACACAAATTGCTTAAAGGATCTACCTGAAGCCTTGGCAATAAAAGAGCTCTCATCTTGCGCTCCTGTAAAACTCTGGATGGTAAAACACTGGTGTGCTCTGCACTGAAATGCTGCTGCGCGGGCTGCTGGCCAGGCACAGCTCTCAGCAACAGCTGGCCCTGGGGGAGAGAGCTCTTTAGTGTCCCTGCAAAGCAGCCACAGCTTCAAAGGAACAACCCTAAAGAGGGGAGAGAATTTGTTCTAAACACAGGTTTAATTTCTCTCCAGCTCAGGCTTTCACCACCAGCCACGTGGCAGCCATGCACAGAAAGGTCTCCTCTCCAGGTTGTTGGCAAACAGGTGCCTCACAGCCCTGAAACTAAACAAAAACCCTTTTATTTCCATGCACAGGATAAACTCTTCCCATGATAAAAGCCCTGCAGTGGATCCAGGAGCTGCTCAGCTCCTGGAGGGGAGGTGCCAGGGAGATAAGCAGGACTCGCCGCAGCTTTGCCCTGGCTGCAGATGCAGGGACCTCAGCAGCTTGGGCGATTAAAAAAGAAAGACTTGCGTGCACAAATCAGACCACTGCAAATCCCTGCAGTACCACAGGGCAAGAAGCAGGTGGGGACATCTCTCCCTTTGCTGTCCCTTCTCCCTGGGCAGTTCCTCTGGGGCTCAGCCCCATCCTGGTGCTCCGTGTGCTTTGCCAGGTCAGCACATGGAGCCAGGATCAGGCTACTCTGCACAAACATATGGCAAAAGGCAGCTTTTCCCCAGCCTCTACGTGGTACATCCCAAGCAATACACAAGCAGCAGGTGTGACACATAACAAGGAGCAGGGAGAAGGCAAGCAAATAAGCAGAAAGATCTTGGTTAATAAGAGGCTCATGAAGTCCCTCCTGGTCCTCAGCCTTGCTGCGCTCGACAAGTCCCTGCAGACACGGAAGCAAAAGTGATCAAGTCTTAACAAGGAAGACAAGAGACGTGGCCTCATTTCACAGCTTGGGGAGATGCTGTGGGTGTTGGGAAAGAAAATACAGAGGTGTCTAAGGAGGAGGCAGACCAGCAGAGACAAAGTCTCCAATGCAAGGAGATACAGCAGCAGGCGCAGGGGAGAAATCCATGGACGTGGTGGGTTTTCATTGCTGCTCAGCATCCACGTCCATGGATTTCTCCCCTGCGCCTGCTGCTGCGTCTCCTTGCGTTGGCACCTGCCAGTTCCAGCAGCGAAGCAGAACAGACAGACAGCAATGCCTGAAATAGGGCTGGGCCCAGCAGCTGCTGTGCTCTTGCCCTCAGACTTGCCACAGGGCTCTTGTGAGCCTTAAAAATAAAGTAAAATAAACAACCTGGAGTGTTAGAGCTAACAAAAATGCTTGTGCTGCTTTCAAGCCGAAGGAGCGCAGGGCTCTCCCTTCACGGGGCCCAAGGAATGTGCTTGGCCTTTGTGTCTCCCTCCCCACCATGAACCACACGGCAAGGGAGGGGAGGATGCGGAAGGACGCACTGGAGGATGCGGTAACCTTCAGGGTGATGTTTCATCTTGTCTCGCAGGTTGGGCAGGGCAAGGCAGCCCGTGGTCTCCCCGAGGACTGCCACCATGTCTGAAAGAGAGACCAGAGAATGACCCAAGAGCGGTTTTCACAACACTCTGCTGTCCTCGGTCAGCAGATGAAGAAATGAAGAAATGGGGCAACAAATCCCTTGGCCAGGAGCAGGCAGGAAGCCTGTGGCAAAGCAGGGACCCCACAAACCATGGATCTTCAGCCTCGGGGCTGCTCTGCCCTGTGTCACCCACAGGGATGTAGGAGCAGGTGCGAGGCCTGGGGGGCCAAGGAGGGATGAGATGGGGCCGGGTGGCATCATAGGGGGTCAGGAGGAGATCACTGAGGGGTGTTTGGGGTTCCTCAGCCCCTCTCTTCCACAGCCACCTGCCCTGGGCCCGGTCTCAGCCCTGCGCTTCCCCGTTACTACACGTCTCACGCAACAGGAGAAATCAATCCCCTGAGAAACCCCCAGGAGACACGGGGCAGGATTTGGTGGAGGTTAACGAAAACCCTAGGTGGAACGAGCTCCCCTCGCTCGCTTACCGTGCCTGTAGGGGTCATAGAGAGCCATGAACGCCGAGCCGGCAGCCAGCAGCGCTTTCTGCAGCGGGCTGGTGGGGATGTGCCCGGGGTACAGCTGGTAGCACCCTTCCTCCTCCTCCTCCTCCTCCTCCCCGCTGCGTCCATCCCGGGCCCGCGGCTCGCTGTGGCTCAGCCAGGCTCTGCCTGCGGGGAGCAGGGGGTGAGGAGCCGGCCCGGCGCGTCCCCAGCGCCCGCGGGGCACGGAAACGGGGCGGGCACCGCCCGGACGCCCTTGGGGCTGCCCGCGGAGGACGGGGCCGGCGGGGGCCGGGGGAAGGCACTTGCCTGGGGAGCCGGGACGCGCCCGCAGCAGCGGGACCCCCACCCGCGCCGCCGCCGCCGCCCGCCGCAGCAGCCGCATGGCCCCGCCGCCTGCCCCGGAAGCGCCCGGCGGGGCGGAGCGGGGCGGAGCGGGCAGCGCGGCATGGCGGCGGTGCCGGGCGGGCTCTTCGCCGTCTACAAGCCGGCGGGGGTGGCGTGGGGCCGCGTCCGTGAGGCGGTGGAGACGCAGCTGCTGCGCGGTGAGCGCGGCGGGGGCCGGTGGCGGGGGCCGGTGGCGGGGGCCGGTGGCGGGGGCCGGTGGCGGGACCCGCCCCCCCCCTCCCGGGGGCTGCCGGCCGCCCCTGACCGCCCCCCGCTTCTCTTGCAGAGCTGAACGCGGCGGCGGCGGGGCGCGCCCCTCGGCAGCACGTCCGCTTCCTGCCGGCCCCGGCCGGGGGCGACGGCGGGGCCACGGGGCTGGTGGCCGCCAAGGTGCCGGTGCTGGCCGACCACCCCCTCGGTAAGGGCCGCCGCGGGGCCTCGGCCCGGGACGGGGGGGGCGGGCGGTGGGAGCGCCGGGGCGGCGGGGCCCGGGGCGGGCGCTGCGGACCGGCCCCGACGCTGTCTCCGTTGCAGTCCGAGGCCCGCGGTTCAGGCGGCTGAAGATCGGAGCGGGTCACCGGCTGGACGTGAAGGCCTCGGGAGTCTTCGGTGGGTCTCTTCCCGGGAGCAGCACCGCATCCCGCCGGCTGCGAGGTGATGGGTTTCCGTGCGGGGAAGAAGCGGCAAAGGCTCAGCCGTTACGCCGCTGTGGCCCCCGGGTCTCGCAACCCAGCTGGGCGTATAAATGCTAAAACGCAGAAGAAACGATGCAATAAGACACTGGCAATGCCAGGAGACGGGAGCCACCCCTTACCCCCAGCGCACAGGGCTTTGGTGTGCGACACCAAAAGACCAAAGACACAGTCTGCCACGTAACCCCCCGTCTCCACTCCACCACTTCAGCTGGCTTCACTGTGGCCGGCGTTGCTAAACGTTTGCCCAGAAGTACCCCGGTAGAAAGTTCTGGGGAAATCCAAGAGCCCTAGTCGCAGCCTTATAGTTTTAACAACAGGCAGTAATTTGGGGGTCTAATTGCACTGCTCAGACATGACTTCTAAGGAGATATGGCCCTGTCTAGAGGGGAGGAAAAGTACCGTGAGTGTGCAGCGCTGCGTAAGTGCACATCAGTAACCTTCTGTGTGGCTGAATAACGGGTTCCCCGTCTTCTGTGTTTCAGTACTTGGCATAGGCGACGGGAACAAGCTGCTCACTGATCTGTACAACTGCCACCTGACCAAGGTAGGTGATGGCTCTGGAGGGCCTCAGAACATCTGAGTGCAACCTCACACTTGATTCCTGCCCGGGTGCCCCAGACTGGCCTTGTGGCGGTGATTCTGCTCAAACCTACCAATGCTTTTGAGAGCTTTTCAGGGTCCAGAATGCATCCTTGAGGGTCCACACATGGACGACACTGCTGTCTTTTTGTGCAACATCATCGTAGCCCGCACTTCCTAGCAGCTGCATGGCAGAATATTGCTACTCAATTGCTTGGAGTATTTCTTTGACAAATTGCACTCTTTGCCCTTCTTCAAGGTTTACACTGTTGGTGGGCTGTTTGGTAAAGCCACTGATGACTTCTCAGACACAGGGAAGCTAGTGGAGAAGACAACATTTGGTAAGAAACTCAATTTATGTGTTTTAAAAAAAAAAAACCACCACCAAACAAATGGCATTTTAACTGTAAAGCATTTAACCTGGTAAATTGCACAAAAATAAAAGGTATGCCTTAAATGCTTTCTACTTTTTATTTGTACATGCAGCCCACACACAGTCCTGACATCACAGTCCTGTGCTAAATACAACCGCAATATATAGAAAGCCAGTACGAGTCCTGATGACAGTGGTTGCCACTGGGTTGGGTGGGACCCACATCTCTCCATAAATCATACCTAGAGATAGCGGTTAGAAGCTTTCATTGAATGAAACTCTTCGAACACCCGATAAGAGAAACTGGAGCCAACATCCTGAAATCAATTAAGCAAAACGATTCTTCCCTTTGTAGTCCAGCGCTGTGCTGCTCTGTGCATTACCATGGTAGAGCCAGAAGTGACTCTGCTAAAGCCACCTCTCGGCGGTTCTCATCAGCCCATTTCGATGTGACTGCCTGCCAAAGGGACAGTAATACCCTGATGGCACATTTCAGGCTGCTGTGTCTTTCCAGTTTCTGGATGGATAATTGAGGCTTTGTTCCTACCTTAATATTTGCAGATCATATCACGAGGGAGAAGCTGGAACGGATTCTCGCTGTCATTCAAGGAACAAATCATAAGGCCCTGCTGATGTACGTATCCAGTGGGGAAATGCAGCTGACCTGATCCGACTGCCATTTGCTGGTCTTTAAAACAAATGACGTTATTTTGTTTGCCATAAGCAAAGTCTTTAAAGGTTGGAGTGCTAGACAGGAACAGAGAGAAGTTACTGAGTGCTCTGTACTCCGGCGAGAGGTTGCAGTTAAGTGTCTTTCTCATATCCTGAAATCTTCAGCTATTTTAGGACCTATTAGCTACATTAGGACCTACAAAAATGTCTTGTAGACGTGACCAAGTACCTCACTCCTAAACTGTGCTACACTACTCTTAGTGTATATAGCATTAAAATGTATGCAAAGAAACAACACAGTTTTAAGAATAAAAATTGCAGCTCTGCTTTATTGGGGGTGGAGATATTTTGAATACCATCAAAAAGAAGTACTAAGTGCCTGCTCTGCTCCTTTTTTTTCTTTCTCCAGGCATTCTAACATTGATATGAAAACACAAGAGGCATACGAGCTGGCTGTCAAAGGGTTGATTCGCCCCATGGGAAAAAGCCCCCCGATAATCACAGCAGTCCGAAGCCTCCAGTTTGCTCTTCCAGAATTCCAGCTAGGTAGGACTGGTACAAAAACTACTGGGGAAGTCAGAGTATATATTATGGCAAATAAGTCGGTAAACTTCAGTTTCTTATTTATGATTTAACAGAAAATGAGTTGGTGGCAACTTTGTATCAACTTGTAACTGGTAATCCCTGCAGAAAATGTAATGATTTGTAGTTTCCAAAGTCACAAAAGCATCTCCTCCTTAGATGAACTCTTCAGTGTGGCAGAAAGATTTTTTTGGTAGGACAAGATCTGGAACCCTCACAGTACTGAAGCTGCTGTACTAAATCAAGCCAGCTGTGCACCTGGCTCACAGGTTTTTCCCTGCCAGTTCCAGATCTAAGACCGAGGCAAGAAAATTTGCATAGTGACTACCTATGGGGCAAAACTCTGCCTTATCCCAGTGTTTCAGTGTAATGCAGTTCAGTGTGGTTGGGTGTTTGTGGGTTTTTTTTTTTTTTTAAAAAACGTGGTTTGCTTCCTTGCAACCAATCTCCTACTCCTCACAAATTGTTTGTCTTATTAAAAAGGTACCTTTTCTTATCCCCTTTGAAATACAGGAGAGTAATGTAGAAATTTAGGTATCTATGGGTTTGTTTTCTAAAACATTCATTTTGGGAGGTGCTAGGACACCCTGCAGTATTCCAGAAAAATCACAGTCCACCCCTGCTGTATCTTAAATAGTCTCTTCTACCAAACCAGTTCTTTCAGCTTAACTGTGAGTGATGTGCGGATTTACAGACAAGGTCTAAGTTTGTGTTAACGCTTTGCTGCTTCTGACGGAATCTCTCTGTCCTTCTAGAAATCCATTGCTTGCATGAGACTCAGCAGTACCTCCGAAAAATAGTTCATGAGATTGGTCTGGAGCTGAAATCATCTGCTGTGTGCACACAAGTGCGAAGAATACGCGATGGTGTTTTCACACTGGATGATGCTCTCCCGAGAACCCAGTGGAACCTGCAGAGTATACGGAATGCAATTTCGGACTGTCAGCTTAAAGTGAAAACAGAGTTAGAGAAAACACTAGGCTATCAGGATAAAAGTAATCTTCATAAGATGGATGCTGAGGTGGCCCACACTGCAGACAGCTGAGTGTGTGCTACGGAGAGAACATCCACAAGCAATCTCTGTGGCACAATAACGCAGCTCCATGCTGACAGCGTGATGGACAGCAGAAGGAAAGAGGTTAATTGCAGTTCACTTCCACCCTTTCCTTGAGCTGACTTTAATCAGAGAGGCATTTTTTTTCAGTGACAGGCTGTATAATTTTTTTTAAAGCACTGCAAACAGTTCATTAACAGGAGTTAGCTGTGCCAAAATTCCTGTTGACTTTGGGAACATTAGGTTGCTAAGGGATATAAAAACCCACCCCCAAATTGTTTAGCAGCAGGAAATAGTGTCTTACAGAGCTGTATTCCCTTGATTGCACGGATTTGTTTGTTCCTTGCAACTGGCAGTGTAACTTACCTACATACGGATTTTATTTTCCTTCTGTTGTCCTAGAGTATTTTTTTCCCACTAGTCCTGCTTTCAGACATGTAAGAACTCAAAATCAGACTAAATGAGGGATGTGCAGGAGAAAACACAGCTTACACAAAGCAATGCAAGGAAATGCTTATATTCAGAGTAGGTATGTGTGATGAGGAAAAATGTAATAGGGACTGATGCACAAGATACGCAAGAAATAAAACTCAGAGTGACCTAAAGGGAAGAGGCTGTTTCTTGGCTCAGTACTCATCTGTGAGTACACTGACTCATTAAAAAAAAAAGAGCATGCTGCTTTCCCCCCCCACCCCGAGGAATCAAGGGTGTTCAGGGGTCTGTGGTATCCTGCTCTGCAGCAGCTCCATGCAGACAGCCTGTACTGCCCTACAGTGAAACTCTGTAAGCTCTCGAGTACCATTTGTTATCTGTTAGCTCGTGACAGCTGGGTCTGACTGAGCAGAAATACACTTTCTAAATTTAAATTAAAAATCTGAAGTTACACTTACCATTATTACACTCGGTATTTTTCCAGCTATACACATGTTAGAGAGTTTGGAGATTTACTTACAGGACTCAGTAGAAGAGATTTGTTGTATTCCTCCTCTGGATTTGGACAAAGGCCAGCATATTTTATCCTCCAGATAGCTGGTAAGGTACAAGAAGTAACTCTGGGAGGAGCAGTAAGAGGGGTGGTGATGAAGTACCTAAGTGGCAGAGTCCAGTCCTGTCCTGAAGCATCCCAGGAATCATTAATTTAGACCCTGGAATCTTTCAGTTGTTCTGGGTTTCCCTGCTCTGCACAGAGCAGCCAGAACAGCAGCGGAGCGGAGCTGCCACCACGTGGCACGTTACCCTGCCAGCTGCAGAGCCCCAGGGACTCCCCAAGGGCAGTTTGCTCTTGCCTCAGCTGGCTGGTTCCGCGTGCCTTCATCCTCCGTGGACAAGGGACTGGCATCAGGGCACCTTCCTCGGACAACGGTCTTGTGCTAACTGAAGCATAAACCCATCCCCACGGCAGCGTGAGTTCCGGTGCCGGGCAGAACGCTTGCACAGCTACAGCTGCAAGTTTTAGTACCAGTGCTCCTACAAGGAGGAGGAGAGAACACGGACTTCTCAGTCCTTAAATAACCTTCAGTAACTTTGGTAATGGAGCATACTTCATCGCACGTGACTTACACCTAACGCAAACTGAAGGAATTTCCGTATGTACTTCCTATTGCAAAAAAACATTTCCAGTTGCTTGTGCCATTGCCAGACTAACATTTTGGCTGGAACACTCTGGGCTAAACCAGTGCTTTCACACAGAAAAATACCAGCCAAAACAGCAACGTGGGTTTTGAGAACAAAGTTAGCATTTCCCACTTCTAGCCGCCTCCTGGCTTTTTTTCTTCCCCTTAAAACTACTCCAAAACACAGGAGTTTTCCACACTTGGCAAGAGGGGGTTTATGGTGGGGAGGATATACCTGTAACCATACCCATGAGAGTCCATTCTTACATAGCCACAGTAAATGCCCTCCAGAGAAGCACAGCTGCACATTAGCAGAGACTTGCTTGAATGAATAACAGAATACAGCTATATTGTCTGTCCCCCTGCTTTAGACCCCTCCCCAGGGCTTTTGTGGCAAAACAACATACTTATAGCATCATAGAATCATTTAGGCTAGAAAAGACCTTTCAGATCAAGTCCAACCATTAGCCTAACACTACCAAGTCCACCACTAAACCAATTAAGGGTAGAGTAATAATTTCAGGTTTCCTGGCTTGGTGGCTGGATTAATTTTTTAATGAAAGTAAAACTAGGTATCACTAAGGTTGGAAAGGACCTCTAAGATCGCCAGTCCAACCGTCAACCCAACACCACCATGCCTGCTAAACCATGTCCCAAAGTGCCACATCTACATGTTTTTTGAACACCTCCAGGGATGGTGACTTAGTGATGTTTCTGCACCAGGTCCAGAACAGAAAGCACAAAACCAATTCTCTACTCTCAGCAGCAGCCTTTGTGACCATTTTCTGGTTTCCAAGCACTACAAAGACAGCTTCATTTGACTCAAATTTGGAAATAATGAGCAGACTGCAGCACGGGCCTGACTGGAGACCAGGGGGGAAACTTAATGGCAGCGTCCTGTTTTCGTGGTGCTTAGTTGCTGGCTGGGGCTAAACCACAACAGTCAGGAAGGTCTTCGAAGTAGAAATGGGCAGAAGGACATCAAGCTTGAGTGAAAAAAGGACAACAGATCTGCAGTCAGCAGAGCACTTTATCACTTAGAACTGCACGAAGCAGCCAAATTTAGCCTGTACAGTCACCCTCAATCCTAACACCTGACATTGAAACATTCATGCTCTCAACATAATTTTGCGGTTAGGACACCACTCGCTTTCACAGTGACTCTGCATTTAGAGGAGAGTAAAAGTAATTCTGCACCTACCCATTACTCGGTAGTGCTGCCACCCTGCCTCCATTAAGAGCCCTCAGAAAACATTTGAATAATAGATGTTACAGTTATCTCAGAATATAGTTTAAGAATTTGTTCCCAAGTTCATGCGATGTTTTATAGGCTCCTAAAGTGAATTACTGAGAAATGCGATAGCTGCTTTATTCAGACTGGACAGTTCAATACAACTTCACATTTTGCCATTTACTGCAAACAATGATACAAAACCTCTAGATACCAGAGCAGTTAAGTACAAAAACACAGAACACCCAGACTTATCCAGATTTGATCATAAACCAAAACAAAACCCCCAAACCACCACAACTTCAGCCTTCTTCCCTCCCTATTTCTGAGGGTTTTTCTTTTCTTTCAAAGCAGCTATTACATTGCACATTTGTATGCCCGCGCTTCCTGTATCCATTCAGTAGTGGCTGGCTCCACCTGCAGATTAGTGTATGCAAATAGCCCCTGGATGCTGTAGAGAAGCAAAGGCTCAATGGGAAGATTCTTAACATCAACCCGAATTAAAACCTTTCCAATAAAAAAAAAAATAAAAATACTGTTGATCAGGTAGTAGACGAAATTATCCAAAGTCCTACATCCCTTTCCCACAAGCAGAAAACAGTTGATAGATTCAACAACTTTCATGTTCCAAAGCTTCTTAGAAATAAGGCTGTTAACCCACACTCTGTTGCAACTCTACATACATATTTCCGAGGCCACCTTATATCAGTTCTCAACTGATAACCAAAACATAATGGCCCAGTAACAGTCATTTTTGCAGGACGTGGCAGTCTTCAGGTTCAATACTAGTCACTAAGCTCCAGATCGTATTCCGGGTAGAGCTGCTTTGTAGTAACCCCTCGGATAACAGCTAGAAAAGAAAGAAACACCATTGCTTTCATTAAACAAAGATCAGATCAGTCAGAAAAATTGCCTTTTCCTCCCAGTGGCCCCTAACTATCCCATAGAAACTCCCATAGCTAAGAAACCTGCTTGTCGCAACACTTTCTTTAAACATATGAAGAACAAAACTGACAAAAATCAGTAAGAATTAGGAAATTTCGGTGACCCACAAAACAGACTGAAATACCGGTAAATGACAATTATTTCACATGTTCAGGTCTAAAAACATCCCAAGAAAATAATGGCAGAAGTGTTTGTGCTTGCACAAGTGATTGGGTAATACAAGCCTAGAATTGAAGAATCTTTAAAATGAGCTCTGCCTTTATGGCATAGTAGCTTCTCTCTGTCTATATGAAAACATTGATTAAGACGTTCTTTAATAGCCTTCCCCTTCCTTACCCAGCTTGCCTAGCAGCATCTGTCCAGCATCTTTAATATCATTATACTCATGGAGCAGAGAGATGTGCTTCTCCAATTCCTCCAGGCTGTAGCCTCTGTAACAATAAAGCCAGAAAGGTCACAAATGACACAGCGGGATTGCTGCTGCTGCTGCTGCATAGTGAGTGCTGTCACTGCCGACCAAACACAGCAAGGGTGTTTGAGATACCCAAACCTGGCACATCTAAAGCAGAATCTGAAGGCAGCAAGTACAGCTGCTGCAAGTCATGAACATGAAAGCTACAAATGAGCAGATCCTCATTTTGAGGGTTTTTGCCACAAGACTTATCAAAAAACCCCCAAACAAACAAAAAAAAGTCCACTCAAAATCTCAGAATCAAGTAGAAAGAGGAATACGCTGCGGTGAATTCTACTTATATGTATCTCTAATCTGCAGCTGGGGAAAAAAAATTAAGGTCTGTTTATCCTCAAGGCTAAAAAAAAAAAAAAGGGTTTGGAACAGCCCTTGTTGTACCATTTCATGCCCTACTTTATCTTAGAAAATATCACTCCTTCGCAATGAACAACCCACAGAGATTCCCTCTCTTTAAAATTCAAGCAGCAATTTTATCTCAAAACTGTTGCTAATAAGCAGCTGCCACAGTCTGTCATAAGAAACCACAATAAACCAGTTGCACTATACTGTACGTGGCACCCATCATGCCAGAGCGTTCTTGCCTGGAAAACATCTCTGCTTCTTGAACACAAAGGTGTAACCCGCTTGCCTCAGACACAAAACAAGTGAACACTTGATCAAGATGGAACAAAAAAGGAAACAGTTGTATCTCTTTTATCATACAAGTCATGATCTCAATTTTAATTCTCACATGAACAAGCTCTTCAGGTAGCATGACATGTTGTAGTATCATGATGGTTAAAATTATTCATTCCCAATTTACATGTAATCACCTCAGCAACATCTGGGGTAAAGTTAAAATCTTATCCAAGCTCCTCGTCAAACTTGTTTTGCTTTACCAAATAAACCGGAAAGAATTCCCTCTTGTCTTTAACAGGTCCCATAACCCAAAACAACACTGTAATCAACACTGTATAGCACCATGATAAAAATGGCATAAGAGGTCAGCTTACAGCAATAACTCCTGGACCATATTTGATTTTAAAAACAAAAATAATTGAGGCATCACATTGAACATTGAGTTTGCCAAGAACATACTCAGACAATAATTGTGCAATTTCCTGGTCTAGAGCAAGGTCTTTCTGTTTCAGCTCTTCAATTTCATACCGCAGGGCTTCTTCGTTGGCTCCATTTGGCTGGCAGGACCTTGGAGATAGGATCTGTGGAGCACAGAACACATTTAACACTTGCTAACTCAGCACTGGATAAGATGCTACAGTGCTGGAGGGCACTGATCAGAAAATACGCGATGTGTGACTAGATAAAAAAGGATAAAAGAGAAAAGGAAAAAAAAAAAACTCTCCTGGGCAGGGAGGAGCAGAAGGTCAGGTAAAATATTTGTCAGTTTATGTAACGTCAGCCTGCTCCATTCTCCAGCACTTTGTAGATTTACAGCGTAAAGCGAAAGTATAAAAAAAACCCAAAACCCTCACAATTTGGCTTTTAAGAAAGGCTGCCAGGACGACGCAGTGCTAAACCGCGGGGCCGGCAGGCAACGAGCAACCTCACCCTCCGGGAAAAGCTCTCCCTGCTGTGCCGGGCCGAGCCACCCCGAACGTGCGAGCGGCTCCCGCGTCACCGCCCGCCGCCGGCCCAGGGCCCGGCCCTGAGCAGGGCCCACCTCCCCCCCGGCCCGGGCGGGGACTCACCGGCGACTTGAAGCCGGCAGCGCCGCTCCGCCGGCCGCCACCGGGGGCCCTGGCAAAGCAGAGGAGCGCCGCGTCAGAGGCCGGACACCCCCGCGGCGGGGCCGGGCCGGGCCGGGCCGCCTCAGCGGGGGCACGGCCGGCGGCCCAGCGAAGGGAGGGGAGGGGGCAGCGGGGAACCGGCTCCTACCTCCTCGGCAGAGACCGCGGCGGGGCGGGCGGGCGGCGGGGCGGGCTGCAGCCCGCGCTCGGAGGGACCCGCTCGGCCAGGGCTGCCGCCTCCCGCCGGGCCGGCGCGGGCTGCGCCGCGGGGCACGACGGGAGTTGTAGTCGGGCCGCCGCCGCGAGGCGCGCTGGGAGCTGTAGGCGCGGGGCTGCGCCGCGAGGCACGCCGGGAGTTGTAGTCGGGCCGCCGCGAGGCACGCCGGGAGTTGTAGTTTCCCCCCTGTCAGGGCCCGGCCGTGGTTCCCGCGCCCGGCGCGGCGGACGGCGCTGGAGAAGGAACTTCCCCGCGTGAAGCTGCGGTGGCATTGAGGTGGGGCAGGACGTAATTATCCCAATTACCACAGCCAAGGTGATGACGCCCAGTGCCTTCAAAGCCACCTCAATCCTGGGGCTGCAGCTGGGACGAGGTCTCAGGGAGAGCTCTGGGGGCCGTGGGGTCACTCACACGATTTTTGGTTTTGCAGGGGAAAAGCTGCCACCGCCCGAGCTGCCGGCGGCCCCACGCGTCCTGCCTGGCCGGAGGAAGCACTTGCTGATGGGCCCGCACAGCTCTTGGGTGTGCAGCCGTACCCTTCAAAGGCCCCGGCCCCCGCTACCCAAACCTTGCCACGCAAACCCAGTGCAGCTTCGTGCTCTGGCGCAGAAGGAGCCTCCTTCCCGCAGCTCTCGTGGCCTGGCTGGCAAAGCTAAACGTGTCCCCGCACAGTGCCAGGCGCTGGCAGCAGCCGTATCCCATTCCCCGGGCTGACCACGCGAGCCAAACTCTGCTGGTGCCACACTTGGAAGGTCAAAGGACTTGGGAATGGGATCACGCAGCAGCAAAACCTGAGCGCCTGTGCTAACCGTGACTTCAAAGGCAGAGCTCGGACATCAAAGTGACGCATATAAAATAGAAAGCTATGCAGATTTGTAGGACGTGCCCTACAAAGGGTGAGGGAAGCCTGCCCAGCTGCCCAGGCTGGTTTCCAGCCAGTGTTTACTGTGGGCAGTTGAGTCAAGCCAGGAGCGCGGAGTGTCACACCGGAGGAGCAGAGCGGGGCAGGGTGTCACACCGGAGGAGCAGAGCAGGGTGTCACACCGGAGGAGCAGAGCGGGGCAGGGTGTCACACCGGAGGAGCAGAGCAGGGTGTCACACCGGAGGAGCAGAGCGGGGCAGGGTGTCACACCGGAGGAGCAGAGCAGGGTGTCACACGGGAGGAGCGGGGCAGGGTGTCACACCGGAGGAGCGGGGCAGGGTGTCACACCGGAGGAGCAGAGTGGGGCAGGGTGTCACACCGGAGGAGCAGAGCAGGGTGTCACACCGGAGGAGCGGGGCAGGGTGTCACACCGGAGGAGCAGAGCAGGGTGTCACACCGGAGGAGCAGAGCGGGGCAGGGTGTCACACCGGAGGAGCAGAGCAGGGTGTCACACCGGAGGAGCGGGGCAGGGTGTCACACCGGAGGAGCAGAGCAGGGTGTCACACCGGAGGAGCGGGGCAGGGTGTCACACCGGAGGAGCAGAGCAGGGTGTCACACCGGAGGAGCAGAGCGGGGCAGGGTGTCACACGGGAGGAGCAGAGCAGGGTGTCACACCGGAGGAGCGGGGCAGGGTGTCACACCGGAGGAGCAGAGCAGGGTGTCACACCGGAGGAGCAGAGCGGGGCAGGGTGTCACACGGGAGGAGCAGAGCAGGGTGTCACACCGGAGGAGCGGGGCAGGGTGTCACACCGGAGGAGCAGAGCAGGGTGTCACACCGGAGGAGCAGAGCGGGGCAGGGTGTCACACGGGAGGAGCAGAGCAGGGTGTCACACCGGAGGAGCGGGGCAGGGTGTCACACCGGAGGAGCAGAGCAGGGTGTCACACCGGAGGAGCAGAGCGGGGCAGGGTGTCACACCGGAGGAGCAGAGCAGGGTGTCACACCGGAGGAGCAGAGCGGGGCAGGGTGTCACACCGGAGGAGCGGGGCAGGGTGTCACACCGGAGGAGCAGAGTGGGGCAGGGTGTCCCCCGCCGGCCCCCCGGCCGGCACCGAAGGAGCGCTGCGCCGAGAGCCGCTGCCGCTGTGGCCGGCGGGGGCCGGGCCGCCCCGGCGGAGCGCAGGCCGGGGGGGGGCGGGGCCTGGCGGCCGCCTCCGCCGCTCCCCGCCGCGGCTGACGTGGCCCGGGCGCGGGGCGGACATGGCGGACGGCAGCAGGCAGAGCAGGCTGGCGGCGGCCAAGAAGAAGGTGAGGGGCCGGGCCGGGC
This sequence comes from Pelecanus crispus, assembly GCF_030463565.1. Classification (NCBI taxonomy): domain Eukaryota; kingdom Metazoa; phylum Chordata; class Aves; order Pelecaniformes; family Pelecanidae; genus Pelecanus; species Pelecanus crispus. The sequence goes on from NC_134651.1 coordinate 37,370,623, forward strand.
CGCGACGGGCAGGGCAGGCGGCGCCGGGCTCCAGGGGCCCCGCGCGGGCCGGAGCCGCCGGGCCGGGCCGGGCCGGGTCGGGTCTCTCCCGAGGGGCGCGGGCCCGGGCCCCCGCCGCCGCCGCCCCGTTCGCTCCGGGCCGGGCTGCGGTGGAGGCCGCCGGGAGCCCCCGGGTGTCCGGCGCTGCGGCCGGGCCTTCCCGGCTGGCGGCCGCCCGCGGCCCGGGGAAGGCGGACGGGGAGAGGCCGGGCCTGGACTGCTGCGGTGCTGTGCGGTCTGCCTGGTCTGGTTCGGTGGTTTTCCCTTCCCCCTCACTCCCCCCGCCCCCCCTTTTTACATTTTTTTTCCTTTTTTTTCCCCTTATTTTTTTCCCCGGGGCGGCTGGGCCCCGTCCGTCCTGGCGGGATGCGCCTCTGTGTCAAAGTCATACGAACGGGAAAGTGTCCTGGAGCAGTTCAGGCTTCCATTTTGAAATCCTCCGAATAATGGGATCCTTCTCATTTTTTTTTTTTCTTCCCCACCTTGACTCCGGAGCGCGGCCGCAGCCATGCCAAGCCCCCGGTGTCTGGTGCAGCGGGGGCACGGGGGGATTTGTCTGAGGTGGCGCGGCGAGGGGCTGGTGGGAGCGGGTAATTTCCATAAACTGCCTGGGACTCACTTGGTTTGGGGCTTGGGTGTGCAGTAACGTACATGAAAATGCCGGAAGACCTAGCAGGATTCAAGTTACAGCTTATCAGACGAGCTTTTCCTGGGCGAAATGGATATGACTTAAAAATCAGTTGTAGATTGCTTTTCTTCTTACTTCACAGTTATTACAGTATCTGCATTAATAGGTTAGCTGTGGGGATTGTCATTGTCCTCCGTCAAATCCTTCACAGGGTGGAACATCTTACTATCAGGCACTGCTTTTTCACTTTGCATTCAGGATCAATTGTCCTTTATTAATTTTTCCTTATTGCTCTTAGTTATAACCCTAAAAAAACACCCAAAATATTTCTTTTAATCTCCTTTTAGTTGCAGTATGGAGTACCAAATTGTTCCCAAGAACATCATTAGCTGTGTACAGAAGTTGAACGTTTGCAGTTATGAGGCTCGTCATAAACCCACCACGCTTGTTTTTACTTTAGGCTTCTCTGGGCTTGTTTTGATTTCCCCCCCACCCCAGAGGGACAAACTCTTTGAAGGGTGTTTCTCTTGTCCTTACACTTTATTTGTCTTTTTACCCAGTGGAGTTTGTTGGGGTTTTTGGTTTTTTTTTTTTTGACATTATACTTATAGAAGGCATATTCTGTTTGGATTTCAGATTATTATTCTTTTTTTCACAGCTGAAGGAATATCAGCAGAAGAATAGCCCTGGAGCAACTGCAGGAACCAAGAAAAAACGAAAAACTAAAGACGGCAGTAGACCTGAGACTCCCACCAATGATGACCGGCAGCCTCCAGAGAATGTAAGTGTCTCATTCTTTCTCCCAAATTGTTTGCCACCTCCTTGTTCTTTGGTTTCCCCAACATGACTAGAGCCAGGAAAGGGTTATGCTGGTGCAATATATGAATGGCCTAGATGCCTGTGTTGCTAGCGTATGAAGTGTGCTACAATAGTTAGCAACTACCTCTACTGGATGGTGCGCGCTCGAGTTGGGGAATGTGCCGAAGCAGTGTTGGATCACACAGTGCTGTCGCGCAACCCTGGGTGTGTCCAGAGCTGCTTTTTTGAGGTGCGTGCTCCTAACGAGCTGGAGGATGCTGGCTTCTTTGGCTATCTTCAATTGACGTTTTCTCTCTGTCCTTTTCTGAGCTGTTTCTCTTTCCCCTTTTCTTTCGCCTCCTTTAGATTCAGAACATTCTGAAGGTGCTGGTGTCAGACCTTAACCGCTCCAATGGGGTAGCCATACCCTCATTGGACAAGAGGAAGGTGAGGCAGTGCTCGTGTCCCTCGCAGTGACTCGCTCTCCCTACTGCATGCTTCGGGTTCTGTTTACACTGACCTTGATTTTTCGGATGGAGCCTTGTCCTGACATATCCATTGTCAGTTATTTGAGTTTTGTTGCTGTTTTTATTAACGTGAAGCTATTTGTTAACATGTGTTTCTGTTGCTTGTAAGTGCTTGTTTTCTTCTGGTTTGTGTCAAACTTAACGTGAAAAAGCGAACCTTGTCAAAACCTCTTCCTTGAGGCGGACGAGCTTTGAGGAAAACCAGGAATTCGGGGTGAGGCAATAAACTAACAACCGCTGAGGAGAACTGCAGTAGGAGGAGGTAGTGTTTTCTTAGTCCGTATTTCTCCTGTTCTGGACATCATTGCTTTATTTCCTAGAGCCTCTTTTCTGAAGGGCATGTTTCTGCTCATCTCCAGGCAAGCAGCTGCCCTGAGTAAGCTGTCTAGTTATTCCAGCCAACCCATTTTATGACAGGCGATGAAACTTGCACAGGTGATGTACAGTCTGGCAAGTACCATGGGTTTAAATATGTTTAGGCAGGAAGTCAGATACTTCAAGTCAAGCATTTACAGGCTTTAGCGTCTTCACATTCCCAAGGTTCTGAAGAGGAAAGGGCAGGAAGTATGCCAGTAAGCAATAGAAATGTGTTCAGGAGCAAACATAAACAAACAGCCTTTTTTAAACATATATTTCAGACAGTCAGTTTATTTAAATAAGGCTCAAATTATGATAGAAACTCAGGGAAGTAAAATTTTTGTTGTACCAAAGCTCTGCTTTTCATTTTCACTTGCATCATTTTGGTAGCTTATTTCCCTACCATTGTTTCACTCTAGTTGTCATAAAGTAACTCATTATTATATTTACTGCATATTCATGTGTCTCTAGCAATAAATATAACTGTAGTGATCACCAGGGGTACCAGGGAGATACAGTGAAACCTGCAAGATGGGATGGAGTTCACTCGGAGTTGCCTTTGTATCCCTTTTCTCCTTTTTGTGTGATAATACAGCAGCTGTTCTGTCCAGCACACGTTGTGAACAGCAGAGAGTTTCTCCAACTGGACCTTATATGTGTACGTTGCGTATCAGTAGAACCTGAGCGACACGAAGACTTACTGCAAGTTTTGTGGGTGCTGGATGTGCCTGTCTAGCATCAGAAAGCATGTTTTGATTGAAGTTTCACTCGTGTCATGGGGACTGTTTTCACTTAATACTTGTAAGCTCAGTGTAAGTTAGATCTCGGAGAAAGAGACTTATTTCACATTGGAGGGTGAGATGAGGATGGGTGGTCCAGTGCTGTTGCGGAGATGGTATTTGGTCTTGTAGTGAAGACCTACCTGCGTTTATGGTTTTAGTCCTGTTCTGAAAATGGAGTTTTTATTACTTCTATTTTTCTTGTTTTCTCAATTTTTTTTTCTCTGCTTCCTCAGCATGGAGATACACATTTTGATCCAATTGGCTGTTACAGAATTTGTGGATTATCGTGTCTGAGGTCTTAGGAATAATCTGAAAACTAATCTTAATTGCACTATGCAATGAAAGAACGATTTCTCTTTCCAGTTGCCGTCTTGTAAAAATCCTGAGTCAGGAAGATGCTGTTCAGAAACTCACTTGATGCTAATAGGGCAGAAAAGCTGATCGTTAGCATCCGAGCTACTGCTGCCATTGGTGTCGTAATGTGAGGCAGACCCCTCCCATCTCACCCAATTCAGCTTTCTTGGCTGTGAAACACAGAAAACCCAACAAAATAGGAGCCTTTGTGTGAAAGCAAATGGATCCTGCTATATGCTAAGCTGACCCGAATTACGAGGTTTTTATTCTATGCTATTAGAACCTCACAATACATAATTTCCAGATAAGTGTTTTGCTCCTCTTTCTGTTCCCAACAAATTTAGCTGTTCAAATAGGGTTTTTTGTTTGTTTATTTATTTATTTCAAAACTACCTATAGTGAAGGAAGAAGAAAGGAGTCCTTGTGGTTAAGGCACATTACTGGTTTTTGCATATTGAAGCATTAAGCAAAAAGAATGTCCTGATCAGAAAAAAATAAGGAAATGTTTTTGAGATGTACTGGGGAAGATATTCTTTCTGTCCATCTGATGTTCTATATTGATGAGTGTCTGAACCAATAAAGGTGAAGTAACCTGTAGTTGGAGGAAGTAAGGGAATTCCTGACCTTCCTATAAGCACCTAACATACATTGCTCCTTGAGAGCACAAGTATCTGTCCTGCTAAAAAGAAATTGAGAAAATTCTATTTGTTTCTCTCTGTAGTCTTCCAGCTTATTGCTTTCATTAAATCTGTCTTCACTGTTACTGTATTCTTGCTGCTTGATTCATGAATGGAGTGCTGAGCAGGTAAACAGGGAATGCCAAGAGAGAGATTTCTTGTTTCCTGTGAAGTGCCAAGAAGGAAGTGACTGAAGTAAGAGGGAGCTCTTTCAGATGGAATAGCAGAGAGCTGCAACATATTGGTGGGGTTGAATGTTGACAGATGATGTAATTTGCTTCATAGTGTTGTTAAACGATGACTTACCAGAGCTGGATGATGAAATAAAGCAAATTGCCATAAAACACTAAAACACTGCTCTGGGCCTTTATGGCTCTCTGATGCTGTACGAGATAGATGAAATTGTCCAGTTCAGTGTGGCTTGGTAGAGGTGTCATCAGATGCTATTCATCCTCCCACGAAGGCTGGATGAGAACTTGCATTGCTGTCCAGAAATAGTTCTTTGGCCCTTCTCTTTTCTACTTAGATTCTTCTAGTCGTGGGATTTATAGCTCCAGCAGGGCCACAGGCACCTGCTCCCAGCCACGCTGAGTTTGGCCGGTTCATAAATGTCCTGTTTCTAAACTTGTGGTCCATGGCATGCCACAAACTTCACTGGGTTTTAGACACAGCATTTGAGTTTGACTAACCCAGTTTTCAAAGTAGTCACTAACCTGTTCTTTTTCATCTTAATTTGCATACAGTGATCCGTGTTTTCCCCAGACACATCTCAAAGGTAGTACTTTTCAAAGCAGAGTGACTACCATCTGGCTTTGCCCTCGCTCGCTTTTTGGCAACTCCTTTGCAGTAAATCTAGTGTGTGAACTTAGAGCTGGGTGACGTTATTGCCCCATGTTAAAGAAGCGAGTTTGATTATGGGACACCGGTTCTTTAGGCTGGCTCTGAGAGGGCACAGGTCTGGGACAGTGTTTGTTTGTGGGTTGATGCAGTCACCCGTTTGCTCTGGGGAGAACACAGATTCCCTTCCACATGTTTCAAAATGATTGATTGTTCGCATCTGTCTAGTTTTCACAGGCAGATCACAAGGTGATGTGTTCATGTGTGTTTTCGTTCATTTTGCATGAAGGCTGTAATTCCTGTGATGTGTTTTGTGACAGGCATACTTTGACAGTGATGTTGCCACTCGTAATGCTGAACAGCTTGCTACCGATGTCCCTGTGCTATCTAACAGCAACAGTCTACCTAGTTGTGGTTCTGTTCTGCCTGCTCCTGAGAGCATGCAGCTGACACAGGTTTGTGAATCATCATGAATATTGCCATTGAATCATTGAATATTGGTTAGTGATACCACATTTTTTTTGAGAAAGATGATCTTCATAAATACGACATGACTAATTCAGATTTTCTCCTGTTAAAAATACTACATTCTCCACTCTCCATCTAGTTATCACCTGTCTGTGAGGGCAGAGAGAGTACTAGCGTCCACATGCCCCTGCGTCTCCCAAAGCTGCTATTTTCCTTCCCCTTCTCGTATTTCATTAGCAGAAAGTGCCCTTAATAAGACAGAAGGTCTCCAGTCAGATCAATCTGCATTTCCTTCCACTACTTAAAGATTCAGTTGAAGTTTTTCCCAGCAAAGCAAAGCGTTGATTATGCTGATAAATAGTAACAGCAAACATAAAGCCTGTAACACTTGAGTTTCTCCATTCCAAGAAACCTGGGCTCACACCACTCAGAAATTATGTGTAAGCCAGGGCTGAGTTGGTGATTTTAAGTTCATCTTTCTTTGGGAAGCAGTAATTACAGGTACTGTGGAACCTGAGCCCACATGTAATCAAGTCTTAGTGACATATTCACAAATGTGACTCCCATCTTTTTACAGGCTTGTAAATTTTTCTGTTTTAATCCACAGACTCATGAAGCTGAGGATCATAAAAATGCTTTGGATGAGAACCGGTGAGTGTCTGTGTTTGTTTATCAAGCAGCTTTACAACAGGATCCCAAAGTGTCCAACAAATTAAGGTTTTATTCCTCCCAAGTGCTGTTCTGATTTGGGCAGTTCTCTGGGAGAAATTTTAATCGTGAGGTCTTTCTTTGTTCCCAGGTCTTTCTCGTCAACAGAAAGTCTCCGCCAGTTGTCTGAACAACTCAACGGCCTGGTTTCTCAGGTATGGCCTCATTTTGATCCATTTGTCCTATTAATTCTCTTGATGTTTGATGTGGAGCTTTAAGCAGTCAGCTCAAGAAAACACTCTCCATTCTCAGAGGTGTCTGCAGACATCCTACTAAACAATAAGATACTTAAGCATTGAGAAGCAAAACCTCCTGGCTTAGGAATGTAAAATTTCAGCAGTAGGAAGAAAAGCAGAGTGGGATGAGTGAACAGCATGTATTCATGGAAAGATGTATTCCTGATTTAGTGGAAAAGAATCTGAATCTGCATAATTCACATCAGCTTGTCACAGGGGGAGTCTGCATTTATCCTTAGCCAGAAAAGTATGTTTTCTGTACCTGTCTGTGGTACTTTGAAGTGAAAGGTGCTATAAGAAGTATTATTATGATAGTCGGTTCTTACTTAATAGTGATTTGGTGCCTTGGGGAATAAAACTGACTTACTTGACTGGTTTACTTCTAGTCTACGTCGTATGTGAATGGGGAAAGTGCTGTTTCTTCGACAAATATTAAGGAAATGGAAGTAAGTTGTTCTCAAGCTATCTTTTTTTTTTTTCTTCTTCTTATTTGCTACTGTTGATCACTTACTGGGACTCTGTGCTTACAGCAGTGTTAATGAGACCTAATTGAATGCACAGTTCACATACATCGCTGTCTAGTGTTGTCTTGGGCTGTAATCGGGTAGCTGTGGTCAATAGCAGGAGGCAGGTATCGGAGGTGTTTCCAGTTGGGGACTGGAGATAATCTGGCTTCCATGCAACTGCAGTCCTTATTTTTTATTCACTTTTATGTCAAAATGAAGCCTCAGCAGAAATGGATAAAATATGTTGACGTCCCAGCTGCTTTTGTTGAAACCAGAGATTTTGTTTTGTTTGGAGAATCTGATTATATCAAACTGTGATAATGATTTATTTTTCTGTCCTTTTTAATTATTGCTTTTTTCCTCCCCTCCTCCTCTTCTGCTCCTTCCTTTTTCTCCTGTCTGCATGTGCCCATCAGACACGTTACCAGGAGCTGGCAGTAGCCCTGGATTCCAGCAATCTAACTAACAAACAGCTCGTTACAAAGATAGAGGAATTGGTAAGAAACAATCCAACCAACCAATTTGACATTGTCTTTGCTGCTCCTCCATGCTCTCTGGGTGTCTGCAAGGTTATGGGCTCTCTCATAGTGCCACAAGGAAGGCTGCTTACACAGCACTTTGTAAGGAACAAAATGGGCTGCATGGAAAAACTGTTAGGACGATCAAAGTCTAAGGCCACTTGTGAATATATTGGCTCATCTGAGGAACAAGAAACAGTTTAGTTGTTTCCATTTAAGTGTGCTCTGCTGATCTTATCATGCTTTCCCTGGATGATAAGCATCCTGATAAAACAGCTATTTATGGTCCTGGTCTGAATCCCTGAAATACAGAATTCTGGTGCTGGCAGCAGTGTGAAAACCTGTTTCTGCAGGTGGTGATGCTGTTCTAAATATATCAGCAGAGTGGGAGCAATAGGTCTAAGAGAGAGCCTGGGGCCGGTTTCTGATCATATCCTCAGCTTCTCTTGGCACGATGAATGAGCTGCTTTGTCCTATGGCCTGCATGGATTCCTGCTGCTGCTTTTCAGCCTTCAGCTTTAACACTGCAAGAAATGCAGCTAAGTGGACTTGCTTCAGTCTGAAAAGAGCCTTTCTTGTGTGAAATACTTTTCCCCTTTTTGTTCCTCCCTCAAACTACACTTTTCCCAATGTTCAGCACTTCCCAGTGTACCCCATGATCCCTCTTGTTGTTTTACTTTTGGGTTTGGATTATTTTTGTTCTGTTCTGTTCTGTTTCTTTTAGTCTTTTAGCTGGGCTGCAGAGGTAGCTGGTATAGCGCACTGTCCACCCAGGATTCTCCTTGTTTGCCTGCTTTTCTGTTTGCCTGGAGCTATGTAGGGCCTTTGCTGCATTTGTGGTCTTGCCTTTGCTTTTCCTGGTTATGTTGTGCACTGGCATTGCTAGAATCAAAACCTCTAACTCATCACTCTTCCATCTGTAGTCATGTTTCAAAATGCACTGAAGCAGTAGTAGTAGTAGTAGTAGTAAGGAAACAGCTTGGCCAATGTCCACTCTTTGGGAAGGGGAAAAAGTACTAATTATGTACTTACTTAGAAGGCATCTGTGAGAAAACTGCCAGGGGGACAGCAAGAGCAAATGGCAAACACAGCAGCACAGTTTGTGTGGCAGCCTGGGTAGACAGCTGCCACTTTTGTCTCCTTCACCCCATATCTAAAGATGTATTATGTACAGTCAACAAATCTCCAAATACTTAGAATCATAGAATATCTCAAGTTAGAAGGGACACTTCATCCATAAGATTGAAATTGGCTAGGACAGAATTATCCCTTTTCTTTGCATTTGGCTTCAGCTCTTTTTCATACCATCTTTTGCAGAAGCCTGCCAACGTAAGTGCAGCTCTGCATGACTTAAAGGCCAGTTGTTAAGTGGGATAAAGGTCTAAGGTCTCATTTAAAAGACAAGACTATGGTTTTTGTTTGGTTTTTGGAGGTGTTTTTTGTGTGGTGTTTTTTTTTTTAAAGCAATTTTGGTGATTATCCTAATACACCAAGATCACTACGATTAATTTCATACATGTGGGGTGCAAGTTTAACTGAAGTTGGTGGATGCTCAGATATAAACATACAGGGGTTTCACTAGTGGTACTTGAGAAGAACTGTGGTAATGTACTGAGCAATGAAAAACATATCTGGCATATGAAGTATATTAGGGAGCCCCAAATCTATTATTTTTAATAGCTAAGATGAACTTCCTAGTCTTCTACAGAAAGGATAATGGAAATTCTGTTTGCATTCATGAGGCATGTATTCTACTTCATTAAAGTGAAAATGTGTTTCAGCAGTATGAGAGTATTTTCTCTTAATACTGGCACATCAATTTTCTTCCGTAGAAACAGCAGAACCAAGAAGCAGTGAATCAGCTGGAGAAGGTAAAGTGTGTCCTATTTTTGGACAGATACAGAAATAGGTGTCTGTTTCTCTGAGGAGTACAAAGTGTAGTGGGCTGTGGCAGAGGCCTGTGTGATCTTGTCTTATGTTAGATTCGGTTTCATTTGTAGCATAAAGTTGAATATTTTGACTTCGTGAGTTAGGCCTGGCAGGTAGCATTCTTACTTTGACAAAAGCTAATATTTAAATGCTCAAGTATTGGAGGAGTGCAGTGGAGGCAGATGACAGTTTAAGTCCTTGCCAGTAGCTTGCATTCCAAACGTTGCCACATTTACGCTAGCAGCGATTGTGCTATGCTGTCGTTGCCATTCTAGGATGGATAAATAATGAAGTAGTTCAAATAATGGAAGACTGAAGTATGTCTTTAAAAATACCGGTATCCTTTAGATGCTGGAAGTACTACCAATGAATCACTGCTTTTTAGTTTGACATAAAACAACAAGGGTTAACTATTTACATTTTTGTGCTGAATAGGCATCATTTGTTTATACAGGAAAAGAAGGAGTTTGAACAGAAATTCTCTAAAGAGCAAGCAGCACTGAGGGAACAGCTACAGGTAAGGCAGAGCCTCCGTTACAGTAATATCACCTGGCTTCTGCTGTTTTCTGGATTACTGACCACTCATAGTCTTTATCCTGGACGTCATGAGTCCATTCCTTCAGGAAAACTGGGAGTCAGTCAGCCAGACTGTACTTAACTGCAGGAGCTCTTTACTTTTACTGAATTATCCTTTTGTGCCAACAGTGATGTTGCAGTTACAAGCAAAGACGTTTTGCACTGAGCTGATTTTCCTTTCCCAAAGGTTCATATCCAGACTATTGGAATTCTAGTTTCTGAGAAGTCTGAGTTGCAGACAGCCCTTGGACATACTCAACAAGCTGCACGGCAGAAATCAGGTAATTGACTGTGAGCGCTCCAGCTCAAGCTGTTGGTTAAACTGTGGATTTCAAGTCACAGACGTGATAGTTGCTGGCAGCCAGCTCACAACACTCACTGACTCCTTAATGAGCAATACTTGGCACCGTCACTGCTTCTGTCATCATAGCTGCCACCAAATGGGAGCATGTTGATCCCATGGCAGTTGAGGTTCTTTTGTGCATCACTAAAGCCTTGTCAGCCCTGTTTGGGCCTGGTGACTACCCCAGACTGTTTCTTTCTGACTTTCTTCTGATTCTTTTAAAACTTTGTTCCCTTTTCTCTGCCCTCCCTCCCACACAGCTGTCATGTTAATGTAGGTTTTACCCAAGCCTTTCATTCTGAACTAAACTTGAGCAATTTATCCTATTAGGAAAAAACAAAAAAACAACGTATTGTCTATTGTTCTGCAAAGGAAGTTTCATCATCTCCCTCTAAAAGTGAGGAAGGTAGTTACAGAGAGCTTTACTGCCCAGAGTTGCTAGTGATTCACCTGTAAGGCCAGGAGTGGAACCAGGTCTACTGATTTACAAAGCTCTGTGCTGCCTTAAGAGCTTGTTGACAAAGTAGAAAGTGCTGTTCAGCCAGTTCCAAAAAGCTCTTTGTGGTCTAGCGTCAACTGACTCTGCTCTGACTTGTTCAGGAGAAGCTGAAAACCTGGCTGCTCGCTTACATTCATCTCGCCAGAGGGTATCAGAGCTAGAACGTACTTTGTCCTCCATCTCCATGCAGCAAAAGCAGTCAGAGAAGGTAAGAGTCACCTCTGTTTATGCTTAACCAGCAGCTCTGCCTTTGGCTACTTGCTTGTCACTACACTACTGCAAAGTCTGTAGTCCCTGCTTAGAGAAGAGGCAGAAATTAACCTTGTTAATTGATAATTAACCTTGTAAAGCCCTGTATTCTCCATGATCAAGGCAAACTTCATTCAGGTTTCTGTGACCACTAATCTTATGGTCCAGTTGCTGTCTTCAGATCTGGCACCTTACTTCATTAGTCTTGCCAGCTCCACACAACAGAAGCCTCACTGAGACCTTGTCCCAGGAGGGTCTCCATTAAACAGGCACTTTAGTACTGATATTAATCCAGAAGTTTGCAGAAATTACCTCATGTTCAGTTAGTAGCATCACATTTGAAAAGACTGAGCAGACTTACTCCTGGCAAATTCAGTAGGTTCTAAGCAAACCTGTCCTAAGGATTTTGTCAAAGTTATGACCTTTTTAACTGTAGCTGATGGGCTAAAGGTGAAATAAATGAAGTATTTTTTTAACATCTGATTTGTTTGGCTAAAGTCTGTAGGTGAATCAATAATTTCTTTTTTCTTCAGCATAATAAAGAGTTAGTGAAGGAGCGAGACAACCTGAAACTGGAGCTGTACAAACGAAGGTAAGTCCATTCTGCTTGTTACTGCACAGTGACACTACTCTTCTCAGTAGATCCACAAAACGTAACAAGGGGCACAGACTACAGGTGGTGACTTGGGAGGCTAGATATTCAATTTAAAAAAAAAAGTCACTAGATGTGATGTTTCTGTGATCCTAGCTGCTATGAACTGGATTGTAAATTTATGACATGGACATCAGCAAACCCGTAGTACATACAGTGATGTGACTTTAATTTTTTGTTTGTTTGTTTCAGCAAAAGCAGTGAGGAAATAAAGCAGCAGAATTCGGAGCTGTCAGAGCAAGTTCACTCCCTGGTTTCCAAGAACTCGGCTATGAAGTTGGATATGGAGGATTTGCATAAAAAACTGGAAATGGCTGAACTGATGATTCAACAGGTAACCATAGTGCTTCTGGAATGTGAGGGGAGATCACACTGATCATTGGAAAACTTTGCTTCTGACAGCGGGGGCAAGACTTAACTCTTGTTTTTAAAGGAGGGCGCAAAATCCCATCAAGACATAAAGGCTTTCAGTGTGGCCTCGGAGGAACAGAAAGATGTATTCTAAAGAGTTGGAGCAGTAGATTTAAAGACATTGTGACATTGGTCTGCTAAAAGAATGTCATACAGTATGAGAGGGTGACTGAACATACCAAGTGTGAAAATATGGTGACTTTTCCTGCTTGTATCTGTTCAGCATTTTGGTTACTCAGTTGTGCAGTCTCACTGAGAAACCAGTTGAGTAGGGGTGGTGTTTGTACCCATCCTAGCAGAAGGTGGTGAATTGGACAATGGCAACTTGATGGTCAGCTGGGGAAAGTTAAGCAGCCAGTTAGAAAGGGAGTGCATGAACACAGCTGTTAGCAGTTCAGAGAGCAAGCTTGGTGTTAAGGTGAGCCTGTGAGGGAAGAAACTGTTCTTTTTTTTGTTTGCTTTTCCTCCCCCCGCCCCTGACAGTGGTTTTAAGTTACCCTTGAAATAAAGCCAACTGCTACTCTTCTGGAACAAGTACTGTGTCTCAACTGAACCAGCCTTGCTACTTAGTCCACTGACATGTCCCAGACATTGGCTTTAAATTCCTGACATGTTTGACAACCTTTAAGGTCACAAGCTTTTATACCATCTGATCTGGCTGTATAATACAGACTCTGGGAATGCACAAAGTTTCTGAGTCAAATGATTTGATTAAAGTGCATTTACTTAATTAAAAAAAAAGGAAATACAAAATTGGTAGGGAGGAGCTGCCTAGTTCAGCCTGTTTTACAGGGCTAAAATCTAAGCTTTTTGATTTTAATTCCCCTTTTTTTTTAAATTGAACTTGACTGTGAGTTGGAGCACTTTAAAGAACTATAGAAGGTTACAACATGGATCATGTGGCAGGTTACTATCAGGGGAAAGGCTATGCAGAAATTGAGTATTAGCATTTTGCCATAACTTTTTAATATTTTGTTGGCAGCTTTCAAATCAGGCAGGGAGTCTGGATGCAAACCAGCAGTTGCAGATGGCACTGGAGGAGAAGGCAAGCCTGGAAACCCAGGTTGCTCAGGTAAGAAGTTGTATGAAATATGATCTAAATCTTGATGTCTGTGAAGAAACTTGTGTGGCAGAAGAATGCAGCCTGAGCTTTGCATTAACACTGGTTTCTTCAAGCTTTTATCCCTGAAGCACTCACTGCCAAATTTATTTAGCCAATACGATTTTCTTTGTATTTTATTTTGTTTTGAACAGCTCTCAGAGTCACTTCACCAGCTCCAGGTAGAAAGAGATCAGTATGTAGAGAAACTGAAGGAGGAGCGGAGCATTTGGCAGCAGCGGGTACAGCAGCTCTCCGAGCAGGTAACATCAGGGGCAGTATCACAGCTGCTTTTGACAAACACAGGCAGGACTAAATGCATCATGAACATTGTTTTAACTTTCACTTGTGTGGCCTTGCAGGTCCACACAATGGCAGAGGAGAAGGAGAAGCATATGGCCCAAATTCGGGAGCTGGAAGCCAATGTTACAGAGCTGTTGAGCAAATCAGGTAGGGCTTCCAAAGTGGGGCTTCAACTGCAGAGTACCAGCTGGTTAACTCTGTCGCCACTGTGCAGGAACTTCTGCACGCAAGGTGCAAGTAGTTCTGATGCTCTGAAGCCGTGAAGGCAGTAACCCAAAGAAACCCTTCATCTTAGCAAACAGCAAGTCAACTACTTCAGCTAAGTGACCAGCAGACTGTTAATGCGTTTAGTATCTGCCTGACTGTACTGTCAGCCTCTCTGGCCCAGGAGTGTGGGGAGGCAGGATGCCCTTGCTAGGGCTGTGAGGGAGTTAGCAGTGCATGGCAGGATGCTGTACTTGGTTTGAGGGTTGTTTTGCTCCGTTACTCCTCTCGATTCCCTGCAGTGAGGACTGGATACTGCAGCTGGTGATATCTTCTGGGTCACAGAGCCCTATATGTTGGGGTATGCTTTGTGTATATGATAGTGATGTGTATTACACAGTGATTTAGCCCTTTGATTGAGCTGCTTTTGATTCCATTTTCTCAGCAGTTAAGCCCATGGATATTGAGCCTTCCTCACCAGCAGGGCCCACAGCAGCTGAGCTGAGTCTGCAGGAAGAAATCCAGCGGCTGCAGCAAGAGAAGGAGGAACTGCATGGGCAGTACCAGGCCCAGGTCCGGGACAACGAGCAGCTGAGCCACCTCAACCAGGAGCAGGAGGAGCGGCTGCTGGAGCTCGAGAAGACTGTGCAGCGCTACAACGAGGAGTCTGTGGACAGACAGCAGATCCTGGAGGACATGCAGAGTGACAAGGCCACAATCAGTAGGGCACTGAGCCAAAATCGGGAGCTGAAGGAGCAGCTGGCTGAGCTGCAGAATGGGTTTGTCAAACTGGTATGTCTCGTGCATCTTTTCCCACTGCTTCCCTCATTGGTGCAATCTTTTTGTAGCACAGATGTAAAAACCTGGCAGAAGCATTATCCATCTCTTGTCCTCTGAGGCTATGGATCCTCTGTCTTCTGTGATACACATTGCTGTGCCAGGAGGTTCCCTGTAGTTCCTTACTCCCTCAGGTGCTCTGGCAGATGAACGAGTATCTTTGCCCAGAGCAGTTTCCTTTTCCCTCTCATCCCCTGGCAGTCAGGCTGTTTCTTTCCCTGAGTATTCCTCTTGCCCTTTTACCCTTGAAGATACCCATTTTCTGTTCCCTGTATTTACCCATGAGGAAGAAGTTCTCGGCAGTCTTCTCTCTTGCTGCTGTCATTCTTACCCGTCCTGAAGCTGAATCCTTACTCTCACTTGCTTCTCAATGTAGCAGCTTCCTCTTTGGGGCCCTGGCAAACTGACCTACAGTCTAGTTGCTGGTTTTATTTTACTCCTTTCTGAACTCCTTGTTTTTTGAATGTCTGCAGCTCTGTTTGGGATATTCATACCACCCATCTGCTTTGGAGCTGACAGGCTGTGTGATGTGCCAGGCCTCTTCCTGGCACTGTCCCAGCACTGACTCCCCTGGCTCTTTCCTTGCTCTTTGCCCATCTTCTGAACTGTTCTGTAAGTTACTGACTGCCCTGAACAGTCAATTTATGGCCCTTAGTTACACCCCAGAATAACACAAGGGATGGCACCCTGTTGTATCAGGAATTAACATGGTTTATTGAGAGTATATGTTTACGTTAGTTGGGGCAGTTTCCTTATACAGTGGTATTTGTCTTGCAGACAAATGAAAACATGGAGGTTACAAGTGCCCTACAGTCAGAGCAACATGTAAAGAAGGAGCTGGCCAAGAAGCTTGGGCAGCTGCAGGAGAACCTGGGGGAGCTCAAAGAGACGGTAAGCAACAGCCGGTGGGATGGCAGGGCAGGTATGTAGCGGTTTATGCAAACTGCTGGCAGCTTTCCAGACTTTGATGGAAGATGGACATTGGTATTGTAATGATCAAGCTGGGAGCCTTCCCCCATCGTCTGCTGTCTAACGTGGGGGACCAGCATGTGGGGGCAGATGGTGGCTGCCTGCCTAGTTGGTGGCTTTGGGGCAATGTTGACAGTTTGGATCATGTCACAGGGATCAGCTTTTCTGGCAGAAATGGTTTGATGTGATGGTTCGATCTTGTTATGTTAGCTGGAACTGAAAACACAGGAGGCTCGGGGGCTGCAGGAGCAGCGGGACCAGTGCTACAGCCACTTACAACAGTACAGCGTGGCGTACCAGCAGCTGTCTGCCGAGAAGGAGGAACTGCACAAACAGTACTTGCTTCAGACACAGCTTATGGATCGGCTACAGCACGAGGAGGTTCAGGGAAAGGTGACAGTGGAAATGCACCTAAAAGAGCTGCAGCAGACCAAGGTAACAGTAAAAAGGGGCAAGTGGAAAGACAGGAGAAAAAGTGCTTAACTACATTAAGTATTAATTAAGCAAAAGGTTGGACCAGATGATCTTTCGCAGTCCCTTCCAACCTGGGCTATTCTATGATTCTGATTACATCCTGTGCAATACAGGTGAACAATACTTGTCTGGAGCAGAAGCACCGCTTTTTTTGTGTGTGTGTGTGTGTGTGTGTGTGTGGTGCTACTGCCTGAAGATGTAGTGACTATTTGCGTTCTGGCTTGTGCAGATTTCGGTGATCTTCAGCTTCTCTCTTGCAGGAAAGTCTGGAAGCTGTAGCTAAGGAAAACAAAGAGCTGCAGGCCCAGATCAGTCAGTTAGCAGCAGACCTGGATGGCAGGATTTTGCACCGACTAGAGGGTGAGTAGCTGCAGATAGTCTCCAGGGAGGAGGTGGAGCTGGCGCTGGCCTCTCTGGAGTACTGCCTCTTTGCTCACCTTCTTCCTCTTACAGGAGACGGAGTTGAAAGTGAAGCAATGACTGAAGAAATCCAAAAATCTTCATTTGTGATCCCAGAGAAGTTTGAAAGCCATGAAGAAATGGTGAGTCTTAATGGGTAGAAAAGCCTTTGGTTTTAGTTCTAAACAAACACCCAGAAAAGGAGGCAGGTTAAATTGCAGAGAGGTTCCACTGGGTGCATGGAGTAGGCTGTTTATCAGCTGTGATCCCTACCAGCTGAGGTGCAGTAATGAAGGAAGTGTAACAGTTGCTTGTGCAAAAACAAGACTTCTGCAGCATCCTTGCAAGATAGGCTGGAAATCTGGCAGTGGCTTTTAATTATGAAGACAACTCAGCTGGCAGAGTAGATCTCTAATTACGATGACAACGTTCTCTTTAGTTTGGAAGGCAATTTGGAAATGGTCTTGAATATCTAGATTTTTCTGTAAGTACAGTCATAACTGGAAAATACTGCCATCAAAGAGATATCATGAGAGCGAGTATTTAACCTGCATCTGTGTACTGCTTGGGAATGAGAAAAGATGCAGTAGTTGCTGCCTGGTTTAGTTCCAGGGCAGTCACTTGGTACTTTGGTTTTGTACCCATAAACAAAATGGGGTAAACTGTTACTCTGTCCTGAGATGCACAACTGATGGTGCTTCACACAGGAGAAGCACTAATGTGCACACTCTGGAATTCTTCTTAGGTCGCTTTCTTGACATCTGCCATGTCCCAAGTGGAGAAGGAGCGAGAAGACATGAGGGAACAGCTGGCTGCTCAGAAACAGCAATGCAGAAGCCTCCTGCAGCAAATAGCAGCTCTTAGGCAGGAGCAGCAACATAACGTCACGCTGGGTGGAGGTAAAAATTTGGTGCAGTTTGGGGACAGTGTGAATATGGAGGCATGCCTCGGCCAGCTGCACTGGCCCCCGTGAAGCAGATCTACAGGTTTTGTGAGTGCATCATGTCCAAGGAGGAACTGTAAATTACACATGTCCCTTCCAGATTCCACTATGGATACTGTTCCAGTGGAGGTTCACGAGGCTTTGAAAACTGCCATGGAGAAACTACAGGTAAGCAAAGGATCTCATCTTCTTTCAGCCCCGCTACCCTGCTTAGCTAGACTTTCATCTAGTGTCAGACTCTTATAGCACACACGGACAAATTGTAGGGGAATAAGTAGCAGATGCTCCATAATAAGAAGCTGCTTCCTAAAAAGCTTATCACTGCTTGTCTCAGCACAGGAAGGCTTGCAGCAGTAACTCCCCTCCCACCTCCTGCAACGACTGTGAGTATAAGGGCCCAAGACTTATGTGTGGTCTTTTTCTAAAGAAATAGCTGACAAACAGACTGAATATCTTCACCCTGCTGGGATGAAGCAGCTGGTCTGCAGTCTTGGAGCCAAGTATGACCAGAGTTGTGCTGTCCCAGCAATGAGAAGGTTAAAAGGCACTTTGTTTCATCAGCCCTTCTGCTTCCCAAAATGCAGAGATGCTTTGTTACACCTTCTCTAGCTCTCTCTCCCCTCTGTGTTCCTTTTTAGCATAAATTGGAGACCAGTTGTAAAGGCAGCGAGATTTGTTCCCTAGGCTCAGGGCAATGTGAATGCAGGGTGTCATCTTTAACACAGGTATTCTCTGTACATGAAGCAGTTCAGATGATTGATAACTGATTTTTTGTGTTCAGTCCCGTTTCACAGACCTGATGCGTGAGAAAGCTGATCTGAAGGAACGGCTAGAAGAGTTAGAACATCGCTGCATACAGCTCTCTGGGGAAACAGACACCATTGGTATGTTTAGGTGACACCAGCACAAGCTAGAGCTTGCTCAATGCATTATTTATTTGGGGAATAGAAGGTCCCCAACAGGTTTCGGAGCTGGAGCCCTCCAACTACTAAGCAGTTCAGGTCTCCTACTGCTGCCTAACTAGGCTAGATCTCCAGTCCGGGTTGGATTTGCTGGATCCTCATGTCACATAGTTCTATGCTCACCATAAGGCTTGTATCCCAGTCGTGCTAACGCTTACTTCTTACGCTTCTGTTTTATTCCAGGGGAGTATATTGCATTATACCAGAGTCAAAGGGCTATCCTCAAACAGCGACACCAGGAAAAAGAGGAGTACATCAGCAGATTGGCTCAGGATAAGGAAGAGATGAAGGTAAGGAATCTTTTCTGTAGTACTACTCCAAGCAGGGCAGGCCTGGGGAGCACTTGCATAGTCCAAACCTTCACATGTTGTTCTTCAGCTAGCTTTTACTTTGAAGTTGCTAATTTTGTGACAGAGGCGGGACTGCAAACTGTAGTGCAGCGTTTGTGGCCACAGGGATGTGCACATTTCATAGGCTTTCCTTTACTTTGGTGCAGATGAAACTACTGGAACTGCAGGATTTAGTGATGCGTCTGGTCAGGGAAAGAAATGAATGGTACAGCAAGTATGTAGCAGCTGCTCAAAACCCAGAACTGTTAGCAAGCCAGAATGAAAGTGTACTTCCAGTGGAGAGGCGCATTGAACTGAACGCTACTGATGGCGAAGGTAAGCTGCAGGCAGGACAAGTTCTGTAAAAGGGAATAACCCGAGGCCTCCCTGTTGTGCATGGACGGGAAGAGTTACCTGCCTGTCTTGTCTGTGTTCCTTACAGGGTTACGAGAAGTGAATTTATCAGATGAAGCAGAACAAGAGGCTGCTGTTCATCAATCCGGTTTCTCCCCTGTTGACAGTAAAGCTGCTCAGCCAAGCCAAGAGGACCCCACAGCAAAGCAAATAATGCAGCTTCTGAGAGAGATCCAGAACCCTCAGGAGAGGCTGGGCTCCCTGCTGGAAAACCCCTGCATTCCCTTCTTCTACCGCGCTGATGAGAACGATGAGGTCAAAATCATGGTAGTTTAAATGGCGCTAAGTCTTACAGCAATTTTCTATGAGCCTGAAAGGACTTAACTGACTTGTACGTGCCCATACCTCTGCTCAGTGCCCTTGGTCAGAACAGATACCTACTTTAAAGACATCAGGAAAGAGGGATTGCACAGATGAAATTTGAGCATCAGACCTCATCCTCCCTTTCTCTTTCTTCTGTTACTTGGTATGCTTGGAGTACAGGCAGACTCGAACTAATCCTGGGAGGCAGCTGGTGCTGGGACATCACCTGGGCCAGGTGCAGGGGATTCCATGACTTTGGGCAAAAATGACTTAATCCCTTATCCCAGACTCTGCTGCCAGCAGCCAGCATCACAGCAGTGACTGAGCAGTGGTTCTGATCCATCACTCATGACTGTAATCAGCCTAGTTCCTGCCAGGGCTCCCAAACTAACTTATTCTGGTAACAAACTCTTTGGACTCTAAACAGGTTGGTTTTGTTTCATACTATGTATCTTAAACTTCCCACATCCTTCTGCAGCCTGCCTCTTGCAACTGTACCTGAAACCAGCCTTGAACAGCCAAAAGATACAGGCTCCTGGCTAGCTGGGCAGCACTACAGACCCATTTACTCTCATCGCTAGGGGAAGGGACCGAGGGTTGCCTTTTGAGTCTTTTTGGTTACTTGACAAAGCTTTATGTGATTCTTGGGAGTGGGGTGGAAATGTAACTGCACTTTGAAGGATGATGTGTTTGACTTGTATGTGTCTGAAGGTTTTATTTATTTAAAAAAAAAAAAGGGAGAAATAAGTAAAAGGAGACCACTTAATAAACATGCTTTGTTTTGAATTTCTGGACTCTAGGGGTACTAGTTCTCCATCACTTACATTTCCTCTTCTCCCATCTTGGTAAGGAGTGTGTTTAGATGGGTGGAATCCAAGATCCTGTGGCCCCTGTTTAAGTTCCTGGGGCACACATCAGCAATAGAGGTAGCATCTGGTGCTGCCTTGAAGCTGTAGCCCTAACCCTAAGGAGAAAACAAAACATCCCCTGAAGCAGCAGCAAAGCAATTCCCTTGGGTGTGCAAGTGGTGATGTGAACTTCACATAGATACCCTGCAACTGAACTTGCCTTTTAGGCAAGAACTGCCTGTTCTTAAGACAGTTTCAGCAATGGAGTTTTAAGGAAAACTGCAGGGGAGGTTTAAGGGACCTGACCATCACACACAAGCCTGGGCTAGTGCCTCAAGAAGCACACACCACCTCCCTGTTAGCCTGTCAAGGGAGATGCAAGCACATGAACACATTATCAATTCTGGGGTTTGTCAACAACAAGACAGACCATTCATTTCTTCTGTGTCCAAGTTGGTCAACTTTACACAGCATGGTAGAGAGCACTTTTTGTCTAATGCCAGAAGCAGATGAAGCTGTTCTTTTTTCAAATGGTTCATTTTGATTTTTCCATATACAACTGAAAAAAGTGTACACAGAACAATTAGTGCTTTCCTGCAAGCCCACCAGGGGAAGATGGAAGCTGGTTTTGAACCCCTTTCATTTAAATGGTGCTAGTGGTGTCTGTCTGTTATTAGCACAATGCAAGCAACATGGGCTCCCAAGCTCCTGGCTGTATGGGTTTGTGTACATAGTGTATCTCTGTAAAGTGCTGTATATTCCTTGAAGAGAGACTAAGCCTTTTGCAGCGTTTATGCCTGCTTAAGCTATTCATAAATCTGTATCATAACTAATGGGGGGCAGGGCTGTGATTTAATACAGAGCATTATTATAGATGGAATAAATATTTATTGGGTGTTCTACTCTAGTACTGTGAAGGAGACAAGAACAGTGAAGGTCTGCAGTCTGTTGCAGAGGTGACTTAATCCTGTTAAAAATTTGCTTTCTGAATAAACTTATTCAGATGGGCACCAAATAGATGTTGTACTTCTGTCTAGATCACCTTGACATTTGGCCAGGAAAAAAAAAGGAAGAATGAAATCTTTATTAAAAAAAGCTGGCCCAACTCAAGAAACACCTGCCCTGGCATCAATGCCCTTCTTTTCCCTTAGCTTTCATGAATGTTTTCCTGTAGGCAGACTGCTGACAAGCCTGAGACACTTCTCTTGGCTAGCATTTTGCATCCAGACCCTGGGTTCAGATTCATTTTTCACCCTGTTCCCTTTAGGAGTGTTTTCGTGACCCCACCTTTACCTGGAGTGAACTAAGAGCCAACACACAAGCAGGAGCTATTCTTCAACTGACACGTAGTAGCTTTAAATGGGAGCAACTGAACCACCTCTGATTTGAGGAAAATAGAAAAATGCTTCTTAAAGGCCATAAGCACTAAACAGCTGTTATGCTGGGAAGAGGACACTTCATTTGACAAGGTTGTAGATCAGTGGATAGGATTTTATCTTGCCTGGGCAGGGTAGCTGGTATTCTTATCAGAATGTACTTAACCTTTGATAACCAGCAGATAAGAGGTTTCTAGTTTTGCAAAATAACGCTCTAATATTTACTTGAATAAATGCACAGTTTTGCCTTCAAAAATATAATATTCTTTAAGAACAACCCTATATATAACACCAGAGATAGAACAGTTCCAGTGAGGGGGAAAAAAAAAAATAGGACAGGGTAGGACGAGCAACAGTTATTGCCTCAGCTGAGTAGAAGCTGAAGTTACAGCCCATAAAAACATGCAAGACAGATAGCTAGAACACACATAGGAAGGAAGCACTAGAGATCTAGTCTATTCACTCAACCCACACCAGTATCTCCTTTGAATGAAGTCTTCAAGGAGATTTTTAGCTTATTAAAAATCTTACAAGGTAGATTCCACAAGTACCACAGCCAGCTGTAACCAAGAGCACTCAGGGCTAAATCAGGCACCATTATTACAGTGATTTAAGTCAGCAACCCCAGTGCTCCTGGTTTCTTCCTGCAGTAGTAGTGCTGCAGCCCCATTACACAGGGGCTTAAGGAATCTATTGCAATCGCTGGGATGACAGTGCTAAGTTCAGGAATTATGGGAAAAACATGGTTGTCACTGTGAGAAGCAGCAACCATGATCCAAGACCCATAGAACTCACTGTTTTGGCACGGAGACAGTAGGCACAAGTTTACCCAGTTTATACCAGGGGAGAAATCCCACTTCAGCCTAAAAGCAACTTCCAAGTAGGAGCTGGCCACATGTGTTAGATTTTGGTTAGACTATACTTCAGATACAGGCCCAAAAGACACTACTTGACAGAGAAACTGCAACTCAACACCTGCTTGCTGTGTTCCACAAACACCCTAGGCAAAAATACCTTTTTAAGAATCAAGCGATTTTGCGTGCAAAACTCCCACCTTCTGTATGTCCAGTCACTGAAGCACCTCAATGCATTTTCCTTTACAGTGGAGAAAGGGAGTTAACTTCCATATCTGACAAGCTGTTTCACTCTACTGCAGCTCCTGGATACCACTGTTGATGCAGATCTGCTCCACCTTCCCTATTAGTGATAGCACCTGCTTGCATGTATAACTTTTTAAGCTCTATGGGATGAAAAGATTAGGTTATAATTAAAGACAGTTTGAAAATCACCCAGAGAAAGAGCAAGAGAAAGAGAGATGGTTTTATTCTAGTCATGGAGACCTTCATTATACAGAAATGATAGTTTATTTCATCCAATAAACAAGAGTGACAGGTAGATCACAAACTGCATCACAGCTACTACCAGCACTGAGACAGTTCACCCACAAGTCTGGGGCAATACAATAACCCAACTGCACACAGCAGAGAATTTAACAATCAGCTCAAAAACTCAACATCAGGATTTGGTTAACTTTTTGGATATGTGTGTGTGTGTATATATATATATGTATATAGATATTCTTTCCCTACTTAAGTATTTCCTAAAATCCACATGGAAGCACAAATGGCTTTAAACACCTGGACATATATAGATTTTTCATCTTATATATATATATTTATAGATATTTATAACAGTAAAGATATGTTTCTCATTACTACAATATACTCATTTAACTCCTTTAAGCAGCTGGGAAAAAAAAAAAAACAGAACAGTTTCACTACAGTCACATCTGATATGTGTGTGTCACAAAATACAAACAAAACAAGCCATGTGTGAGATTCGAGTCAGACCATTCCAGGACAGAACAGCTAAGAGGCAGGCAAAGAGTCTCAGAGGGAGCAGGCCTACATGTCAAATGGTGGTTTTGGGCTCTCCGGGCGGGAGGGACTGGCCTTACCCGGCCGGCTGGAGTTTAAAGACAAGAAAAACAAAGAAAAAAGGGGAAGGGAAGGAGAAGAGGGGAGAAGTAGTAAAACAATAGTTAAAATACAGAAAAGAACTGGCATCAGAACAGTAGAGGATCCACAACAGAAATTAAGAGCAACAGCACTGAAATAAGATAACTTAAATCTGAATCAGGCCTGATTGAAAGCCTGCAACGCAGGTGGCTCATTTAGCTCTGGTAGAGACATGACATCTGAGATGTACAGGGTTGATATATTTTTAATTCAAGTCTTTTTTTTTTTAATACATGTAGCACGAAAAGTAAAAACCAAACCTTAAGAAGATGAGTTGTGATCAACAACGGTTACAAGTTTCCCCAAACACGTACCATCCACATGCAAGAAGAAAAGGCTACGGAAGAAGTCACCACAGTACCCAAAAAACACTGAAAGATGTGCTTATTCAAAGCAGAAATATTATTTTCAACAAAACGTTACACAGCAAACTCCCTGAAAACATTTGGTTGTCCGTTTGCAAGGGGGGAGTGGTGTATCTATTCCCCTCTCCCTGCTGGGTTCAGGAAAGCCAGCCAAAAATGATGGTGCAAGACAACTGCTGGCAGGAGCCAGGGTGTCACCAGCAGGATTTCCCCAGCTCTTTTGGGGAGCTGAGTGCGAGCAGGTCCATGTGCTCCCTGCACACTGAGGTGTGTGCGCGCTATCTCAGACTTCACTCTAGCAGGACTATGCCGATCCATTGAGGTCCCCCCTTTCTTGATCTCCCTGCCTCACTTTGATATAAGGTTGATTGCACTGTTCCCAACATGAATTTTTGCACCTTAGAAGTCAAACTAATACACAGGACATTTAATCTGTTCCTAACGGTGTCACATGTTTTGACAGTATTTTTCTTCTAAGTCACACTTTTGTCGTCTTACTACAAGAAAAAGAAAGTAGCTACGGATCAGTCCTAGGTGCTACAGCTAACTGATGCAGGCAGGACACTTATCCAGGCTAGACCGGGCAGATGAAATAACTGGATGGACAGCCACCACTTGGACTTAAGGATGTCCCTGTGGCTGATCTCTCCAAGGAGCCTGTGTACTTCAGGGATCCATGCCACTGAATGAAGGCTACTCTACGCTCACAAAGCAATACGGGACGCATGAGTGAAGACGAAGAGCTCGATCGCTAGGCTAGTGTTTTACGACACACCAGGAAGGGGTGGTGGGAGGCAGAGAGGTGGGATGGATGAGAGGAGTGACTGTGGCTGTGGAAGGGAGGGTGGAATGGGGAAGCCGCCAGCACGGCATTCGTCGCCAGCTGTCTACAGCCTCGAGTTATAAATCTAAGAGGGACGGTTCAGCCGGTCGGATTATGGTAGGTCGAGTAGGTGAGGCAGGGCCCCTTCTGCTGTGAAAAAGCAGAAAACAAAAACAAGAGAACACACACTGTGGTTAGCACAGCAATCGCAGTCACAATCACACATGCTTCTCCACCTCGCCTGAGCCAGCAAGAGAATAAAACTTGAGGCACAAACTACCACAGTGCAACTCCACAAAGGAGACTTACAGGTTTATACTAGGCCTCGCACTGGCCTTTCTGCACAGCACGGATCACCAGTAAAACAATCCACTGGACAGCCAGTTTTGCTTTCCCTCTGAAATTTGGAAGTGCAGAGATTTATTGCCAGTGAGTGCACTGGCTCTGGAATGAGAGTTGAGAAGCATGGACAACAGTAAGCTCCTGTATCAAGCACATGACAGTCACACAGCATGGATGGGGTCCTCTGAGACACGCTGCTGTCCGAGGTTCTTGGCTGGTTTGGAGGAGCACCTTCTTTCCCTGCCCTCGAGGCTACCGCAAGCCTGAGATTCCCTATTCCAATACATGATACTCATCTTTGATGTTAGGGGCAAGCTTGCTCCTTTCAGTTATCTAGGTCTGGTGCTCAGCAAATGTAGCTTCTACTTACTTCAATAAAAGGAACTTTGGCTATTGCTACTCCATTCTGTTTCAGCTCTTTTCCTGGTATTTTAGCTAGATAAGTGGGCAGCAACTTCAGTGTTTTCTCTCTGCATGGATTAAGTGTTCTAGGATCTCCTTCCTGTAAGGGACTGGGGGAAAAACAAAACCCCAGAAAATACAAAACAACACCCCTGCCATCTCTCTGAACTCAGTACTTGAAAGACCACTTCAAACTTGAACTACAGGATTTAAGAAGTCTACAAATAAGTGTTCTGCAAGTCAGTGAGTCCAATCTGTTTTTCCTTTAAAGCATGCTCCCTGCAGTGTCTGCAACCTAAACAGCATCATGATGGTGTATCATTATAATTAAATTGTTCAGTACCAAGCCAGAGTAGTTTTAGTCCAAACTGCCTGAAATGCAAAGAGCAAACCCAACAGGATGTACACAAAGTAGAGAGGAGGTGTTTGCACTGATCATACAGAACCAGGTGTCACAATTAATGCCTGAACAACTCCACACTGACAAGCTTTAATTTAGATTCCAGAGAATCAACTGACTGCTGGAAATGAAAGCCCTTCCCTAACACAGGAGCTGAAAGAGGGGAGGAAGGGAAAAGGAGCAGAGGAGGATATTTGCACCAGTAGAGTCTTCTGAGGTAGGGAAGTCTTCATTTTGCACTGACTGCAAGTCTCTAATCATGCCGGTACCAGAGGAGCTATACTCCCATAAACTGGGGCAAGCTCCCTCATCTTAGCAAATGAACCAGAGCAACTCTAGTCCTGTTCATTAGACCTCAGCAGAATTTATTGCTCCATATCTATTAAGCCCCAGATCTCAAAACAATTACGACTACTTGTTCCTTGCCTTGGGAAGTGATACATAAAAAGAAAGCTTCAGACACTAAAACATTTCCAAATATTATTTCCTTAACTGAAAATGTTAATGGGGACTGCAAGACCCCACTGTCAGCATGCCAATCAAGTTACTGCTCCTGTACAGCAAATAATGATGGGATTGAGCTAACCTGGACATTACAACCACCTTGGAAGGATGCTGACATAATACTGTCTCCCAGAAGCAAAACTTGCAATAAGATGTTACAGCTGGGGAGTCTGTGACCCCAAGCTTCATGACATGGTGGGATCTGTGCACTATCTCTAAAGGGTGCTCATGGTGTAAATGCAGCCATACCAACCATTTGATGGCTACTACTGACATTGGAACAGTAATAGCACTTGAATTAAAACCTTACAAAACTTCAGCTCAGCCTTTAGTGAGATGCTGTTGTACTCTCACATGTGTTAGAAGGCATTTTTTGAGAAGGTTGAAGGGCTTTTTGCATTTCAGGAGTGTGGACGGGTTGTCCTAACAGCCTCTATGGATTTACATGAAAAGGATGCTTGAAGTCACTGGACTTTATAATGTGTTCTGGCAAGAGAGTCCACTTGACCCTACTAGAATAAATAGGGCTGAAAGGAGCACAAGTAATTTTCAGGTAGATGGGCTGCTTTTTTTGTAATGTACTGTGATTGATTTTTGCAGACACTTATTTCTCTCAGCACTCGGAGCATTTTAGG
The DNA here is from genome assembly GCF_030463565.1 of Pelecanus crispus. Taxonomy (NCBI): domain Eukaryota; kingdom Metazoa; phylum Chordata; class Aves; order Pelecaniformes; family Pelecanidae; genus Pelecanus; species Pelecanus crispus. Next base: position 37,397,666 of record NC_134651.1, read on the forward strand.
GGGAAGGGCTGTCACTTTTTAAAGTTACAGCTTTTGTCTCTGCTCTGGTTTTCTGGAAACACTTGCAGAATCTGCCTGGTGAGGTTACAGAAGGCTGAAAGCTATCTCCCAGGACAAAAAGGGACAGAGAAGTCTCTCAAGCAACATTTACCCCAGCAGCATTTCAGCTGCTTCAGTCTGTCTCACTACATTGCTAGCCAAGCCCTTTTACATCATTGAAAAGTCACTTTCCTCTGTCAGAACAAGGAACAAAGTTTTGCTCACAGGGAAGCCTGTGGCAGTCTCCAGACACAGGAAGCAAGACCTGAGTCCTGGCAAGAGCCTGAGGAGACCGGTTACACTGGCTGTCATGTCCCTTGGAGTCAGTCTTTCAAGCCATACCCAGTCAGAACACTGAGCTAATCCTATCTAGAAACCAACAGGCTAATAGAGAGTTCTGCTGATAAGGACTTAACAGAGATGGTAAAACATTACATTTATTCCCTTGGGCCGGAAAAGGTTTTGGGTGGTGTTTCTTGGGTTGTTTGGTTTTTGGTGGTGGTTTGGTTTTTAGGTTCTTTTATTTCCTTGGTGCTCTTTATGCCAGATTAAGAACAGAATGCCCCGTAACAGCGAGTCCCAGAACAAGGTACAGACAACAGCAAGCCTCTTTCGTGAGGTTGTTCACCAAGACGCATGTTTCTAGGGCTGCCAGGGATGTCTGCAGTAGGCAGAGTATTGGAGGAAACTGCTGATTGCTCCAGCACCTCTGCAGTATGTCATCAGTGGGGAGGGCTGATGGATGACATCCTCAGAGATGTCAGTCTCTGAACAGTCACTGCATTGGTTTGATGTGATGTGGCACCTCTCAGCTCTAACTGCAGTTACATGCAGCAGTAAGGCACCATCTGCTGCAAGATGGGGGCTAGCTGTGAACTCCCTTGCCCTGGAACAAGGGCTTGAACTCATGCTATCCTTATTAAGATAGGACTTAGCACACACTCCCCCTCAGCTCTCTGCCACAACCAGCAGCAAGGGAATCTACAGCAACTGCTGCTCTACTCCTCTCAGTCAGACCTTTCATTTCAAGAAACATCCACAGAGAAAGGAAGAAAGTGCCCAAAACATCCACACCTGCCCTGTACTGCCCTATCTACCCCTTTGTCAATAACAGCTGGAGGTTTCCAGCAAGACAACTCAGGAGAATTTGCCAGCCCTCCCTCCTCATGCCCCCAGCCTCAGCATTAACAGGACAAGGTAGAGTTGCTGGGCCAGCACAGTACCCATGAACCTGCCCCAATACCCTGCTACTTCACTGAACAAGTACAATGCTGCAAAATGCAGGGACAGATACAAAAGGGAAACAGGCAGGAGCTCAGGGCAGAGTGTTTGGGGGGACGCATATCACTAAACCCTTCTTCTCACAGGGGCAGAAGGCAGAGGAGAGAAGGCAATTTGAATGGAAGCAGAAGAGCAACCTAGAAGGCAAAGGGTCAAGTGGAGAACAAGCAAAGGGAATTTGCTTCTAACAGTGATGATGGGACACAAGGATAACAAGGAACATTCAATGTCAGAGTTACCCTGCACTCAAACATGGAAATCCTGACATTAATGACCCAAACTCCTCCTGCCTTCCATGAGCACTAGGGACACAGTGAGGAGGGGAGCACTTCTCCAGCCAGACATTAGAATATAAGAAGAGGAGTCTGAACTAACAGCTCCCCAAGTCTGTATCTTGATCTTAACAGAGCTGACAAACCAAATCAAAACAGTTCATTCTTCTGATCTACCAGTCAGTGTGGATATAAGCCAAATGAAAGACACACACAGTTTAGACCTTATTGCCAAAGCTCATTCCCCCATCCCACCTCCTCTATCTGGAAGCAGAGAAATGGTCCTCTGGTAACCTTAAGTCAGGTACTGAGGCTTTCCCAGCTCCTGCAGCTCAAGCAGCTGCTCTGTCTCTGATCAGCCAGTTTTCTGTTCAAGACTCCTCCCTTTATGAGATCCTGGCAGAGGTGGTTCACTGGACAAGGGACTCTGTTACTAATACAAGAACTAGGCAGCAGAGGTGAGCTGCAGAGCAAATGGAAGATGGGGACACAATGACTCATGCATTGCAGGGAGAGTGCAGAACGTACCGTGGCTGCCAGTCCTCAGGGGTCACTGATAGTGATTCTGAAAGACAACATGAAATCAACATGGCAGTTCAGACAGTTCAAGGCAGAGGCCACACAGACTGTCAGGAAGGCGGACCAGACACACATGCGCTTGCACAGACACACATTTGCACGCCCCCCTCCAGAACACTGCACGAGTGTGCACTGCTGGGTAGGGCTCCACTCAGCCGTGCAGGACTTCACGCACACAATCGCAGCTTCATCTCTGCAGACATCCAGAACCCCGTTGTGCACAGGGCTGTGCCAAAAGCTGTCTATCTGTTCACACACCTACCGGCCACTGCTCACACACCCACCCAACAAGTCACACACTGTGAGGCTGACGTTCATGCCTGCTGAACGAGCAGCATACCTAGGTCTCAGCACCCACCAGCTGGGCACAGGTGGCTTCACTTGTCTCTCTCTCAGGATTCCTATCTTCTGACCACATTAAATGCTAGAGATGAAAGAAACAGCTCAGGAAAGAGGGAGATAACATGCAGTCCTGAGTACAACCCAAAAAGGGAAGAAGCAGGTAAAGACTTCTATTTTGAAGGTCACAAATCATAAGATCAGCTACTCTGACCTCCTGAATAATTCAAGTCATAAAGCTGTGTGAAGTTATGCTTACAGCGATGCTGATCACTTGCATCTTTTTCCTCAGATGTACCAAAGAACAGAGAACCCGTTAATACCTTCAACATATTTTTCCAATGGTGAGTCATTCTCACTTAAACTTTCTTACTTCTCCTTTGAGTTTACCTAAGCTCCTTCACCTACAGTTTCTATCGAACTATTTTAAACTGAAGATACTAAATACCTGGAGGAATATCTTCATAGTTTTCTTTCCCAGAGCAAATCCTCCTGCATGGCTCCAACAGGCATTAGTCCAAATGCAGTCCTTCACTGCACACAGACAGGACCTTGCATTGTTTGTAACTTTCAGCTCCCAAAGGTATGTATTTGGCAATATGGACTTCCATAGTAGACTGAATAAATGCTAAGTACAGAGGCAGGATAGTAAGTCAGTCTTGTTTTAAGCATACTTAATTATAGGCAGGAAAACCTTCCTGTGCAAGAAAATGGACCACATTGTGTTTATATGTGAAAGCATGTGTCTATACAATTATGTTTATAAGAACGAAGTGGAGCAACACTTGTTCACCATCCATAAAATCAGATGCTCACACAAAGTGGAGGCACAAAAACTGCCAGACTTCTACACGGGCATCAGTTTGCCTACACACACAAAGTACATCCAGCCACCACCATGCTCTTCCAGCTCACTACCTAACACCATCTCCTACAGCAGAGCCCACTCACACCATACAAAAGAGCTTTGTTCCTCTCACACACACAATAGTGTAGCCTGGTTAGCAAGGGAAAAGATGAGTATTAAAAAAGCAACAATGGGGATGGCATTCGTTCACCCATGGCAGAAGGACCCAAGTCCAAGTGCAGGGAACATCCTTATTCTATATACAGGAGAAGAGAAAGAGTCCCTTGTCATTGGAAATTCTCCGTTCAGTGAAAAATGACAAGCTGGTATCAGGATCCAGAGGAGTCTATGAACAACTGGAAGAATCAGAGAGGGGGATCAGAGAATGAGCATCACTTCAGCTTCTGGAATTACATTCTCAACTCCAGATCAGGGTAGTCCATAGCATGCAATCCAACCTACCACCTCTCCTTCTAAAGCAAGGGATTGCTCAGTTAAGTATGAAACGCTGTCTTCCTCTACACCAGTGCTGTTCCTTACCTTCCCGTAAACCCTTCTACCTCATGCTAAAGGCAGAAAAGCCATTAAGACAAGCTATGACAGATTTCTTCAAAAAAGGCCAATTATTTTCAGCCCATTTGGGGAATCCTATTATGATGATCAGGTATATAGAATATTTTTCATGAGTGAAGAAATGAAACTGAATGAAAGAAGAAATATGTAGACAGAAAGAAGCATAAGTATACTAAAAACAAAACCACAAAGTAACAGTATATGGAAAAGCAGGGTCACAAGAAGCAAGAGCCAAAATACACAGAAGCATGCTGACATCCATAGGTGCCACCAGCAGGACTGCAGTTCCTGGGGCAACACTGAGGCATGTGTGGACAAGTTACTGTGGGAGCTGCATCAAGGTGCATAGGGAGGACTGGGGCAGAGGCACCAAGAAAGTAAAACCATTTGCACACAGTCAGGAACTGGTCTGTAGTCTCTTTGGACTCATCCATCTCTGGGCTGGATACAGCCTGGCAGAGAACACTTCCCCTCTAAACAGGCAGTGCCAAGTATGAGCTGGGGCACCATCACAGGAGGAAGACTGGACTGCCTCTGCCATATACCATCACCACCCGTTGACCAGCTGGGTGTTTTCACAGAAAACGGCAAAGCTTCAGACATGTGCCACCAGCACCTACTGGAGAGGAGGTATTTTCCACGAGGGCAGTGTTCCCGCTGGCACGTCACTGGGGAGCTTCTGGTTATGTTCATTCTTTACTCTGCAATTACCTTCTCTTCCTCACAGGGAGACCAAGTACCCAACCTAAAAGCATTCCTGGTTCCAGACTGCCTCAAGTCTTGTTCAGGAACACATGCTTAGCTGCACAGGGGATAATCCCTTATTACTATGTTGAAGTGTTTGAAGTGACTAACAGGAAAGGAATTAAGTTTCCTAATGGGAGAGCAAAGCTGTGTGATTTGAACCCTCCAAGTTGATTACAGAAGCAACAAAAATGCCTAAAAAAAATCCATTTCCCTGCCAGTGATATTGCAATATTCTCCTAGCCAAAAACCCATCTGAACAGCTTACATAAAGGTCTCTCCAACTCACCTTGAAGAACTCTGGGCCAGGAGAAAAGGGGCAACTTCAGACTTTAGGGAGCCCTATGCAGGGGGCAACTGCCTTGAAAGGTGTACTGTCACTCCAGTCCTGTGATTTTTCTGGTGACTACCTCCTACTTGTGAGCAGAGGCATTGGTATGACTGCTGTAAATAAAGCCCTCGGGTACAAGGTCTTCTTCCCCCAACCTTTGCACAGAGGTTTGTGCAGAAAAGAGGCTGCCTCTCTGTTCCTAAGAGCTGCCTTGGCATTGTCTCATCTGTACAATAAAATATTGGTGGACAACAGTGCTCCTGCCTATGGAAACAATTCAAATAGTCAAAGACCGTACCCACACCATGCACTCCATTCTCCTTCTACGGCTGAGGCAGGCTAAATACTGTCAGGGCCACTACCCAAGAATTGGACATATCCCACCTGTGTGGAGCAGCATTTCAGGGCTTACCTGGGAACACCAGGAGGAGCACGATTAGGCCGAGAAGGAACCTGAGGTGGGGGCCCAAAGGGATCAGGAGAGGCACCTGGCCTGGAGGGCACAGGGGGGGCACCACCCAGTGTGGACCCACCAGCAGGAGGTGGCCCAGGAGCGGGGCCTCGAGACCCAGGTCTGGCGGGTGGAACCGCGGGAGCTCTCCTCTGTGGCGTGGGGCTGGACGTAGGAGACCTGGCAAACAAGCAGAGAAATTCAACTGCAACAACACGCCTGGGATCCCTCTGTGCCGCCATCAGGTCACCATCATGCTGCCTTCGGTGTTTCTTTAGTTTCGTGTCACTTTACGCACAACCCTTTGGCTTTCAAGGGCCATGCCAGGCTTCAGGTTGCCTTCAAAGCTACTCCAGGCCCCATCTAACTTAAGGGTTTAGAAGCTTCCACATCCTATGTAAAGATGTAGCAGCCCTGCACAGCTTTCAAGGCCTAGGAGCCACCCAACACAAATACCCAGAACTCTTCATTCACAGGGAGAAGAGGGGAAGAGAAGGACTCCCTGTCTCAGTAGGAGGCCCCAGCTAGCCACTAAAGAGGCATCAGGCAGGTCTGTGGGGCTCTCCCCCTGAGCCTCTGGTACCTGCGTCCAGATGGTACGCTCTGCACCTGCAGCCAAGAGTCGTCCACCGGTGGGGGCATAGGGGTGCTGATAGTGCTGGTGTTGATGTCCCCAATGATGTTGAGGGCCTCTTTCAGGGCATGGTACATGCGCAGCATTTCGTCACGTCGCTGGGCCTGCTCTGCAGATTCCTCCATCAGCGTATTTTGGTCACCACAGGAGTACAGGTTTGCCAGCAGCTCCGAATGGATGAAGTCCTTGGTCTGTAAATGAGCACAAAGAGGGAATGAATTTTCACTGTCTTTCCCAAAACACTCCCTTCTGTCCCCACCCCGTCCTACTTCTAAGCTGCCTTCAGTTTTTCTTCATTCTTTCTCTCCCTCTCTATTTTTCCCCTTCTCTGTGTCTCCCCACCTCCATCAGCCACAGTGTGATAAGTACATTGTTTATCATGAGGTGCATGATTGTCTTCGGCATGAGGTCTCTGATGGTTTTGTTGACAATTGCCATGTAGGAATCCACCAGGTTCCTGATCGTTTCCACTTGTCTCTCCAGCTGAGGGTCCATGGAGTGCATGAAACTGTCTGATCCATTCTCCTCCGCTTCACTGGCCTGCAGAGAGAAGGAGAAACAGACTGGTTCTTCATATGTAGTAAAATTAGTTTTTCATGAGTGCTAAGAGAAGAAAATAAGGGAACACGCAGGAAGCACATGCAGTAAAACTTATTTGAACTTACATTTTGAGCTGTGATTGTCAATGCACAGCTCAGCTTGTATAGACTTCTCCAGCTCAGATCTGAGGAGCTTTAACAATAAAGCTGCTCTTAGTAGAAAGTTATTACACAAAGGTGAAAGGCAAGAGAGACTCCTGACCAATGTTCCCAGGTTATGGCTCTAGTAAATACTCAAAGCTGTTAATTTTTACTTTTAATGTTTATAGCTTCCTGAAAGGTTCATCTGAGCTGGGATTTCCATGCCCAGATTCAGTTCAGACGTGAGAATCACTCACTATAAATTAAGCCTTACAGGTTGTCTGACACAGTGCATCTTTATCCCCATTATACAAATGAGAAAACAGATACAGAGGTAAAATAACTGCTCACCTCAGACTGCAAGTAGATGGAGTAACCTAGAAAGCCTTCCTGATCACTTTAACTGCAAATCCTGCACCATAAGCCATAATTATCTTTTCTTTCACACTAAGTGGATGAGTCTCTTCCTGTCTACCTGAAATGCATCGTTTTAGCTTCCCGTAAGATAAAACCTGGATTGTGCTATTTGACAGCAAGCAATCGCCAAGGCTGATCCATTTGGGATCAATTTCAAAGCAGCAAAGCATGAAAGAATGCTGTCTTTCTCAATGCTTATTAAAAAACAAAAAACCACACAACTATTTTATAAGGAAGAGTCTTTCTTTTAAACCATCCCAGTCTGAAGGACTTGCAGCAGTGTAGGAAATTGCTTATCTTTTGTTTTGGGGAACAAAATATATGAGAAAGGGCAAATTCTTCTGTTAATTTGAGCTTTTCCTGGGAAGATCTTACAAAGTGAAGGAATGCAAGTTTGTTTCTCACTGAGAAACGAAGTAAAGGAAGTGGACGTCAAACAGGACGACAAATTAAAAAAAGTGAGGGTCAAAAAACTCAAAATAAGTTTGCACCAAGATTGAGAAGTCATACAAAAAGATCGAAATAAAAAGAAAAAAAGGAAAACCCAAACCAAGAACAGAAACAAACAGGAGCAATCCAACAGAAGGTACAAAGAGGGAGAAGCAGCAAATGCCTCTCAGGAAACTGTGACAAAAGGAAAAAACAAGAGAACTATCTGGTGAGAGCCCCAGGCGGCAAAACAGGCAGAGAGGGTCAGACTTACTTTGTCCTTGTCCTGGCAGGCCAGTTTGAGCATATGTGGAAAAAATTAAAACAAAAAGGGACAAAAAATAAAAGAAGACTTTTAGTTGGTCTCATAATTTGGAGAAGATCCCATAATAGCACTGAACAAGCAAAGACCAATCCCGCTAAAAATACATCAATACCTAAATTACCCTGGAAGAGGAACAAATTGTTTAGCTAAACTGAAAATCAAAATGGGATGCTCTGCAAAGGCAATCGTATTGTTAGCAACAAAGGGCAATTTACTTCCCTACAATGGCTACTCGTTATTCATTACACAGTGTTTTGAGACAGTCAACCTAGCCATCAGCGTTCCTATATTAAACCACTCCATTTGCACACCAGTAGGTGGCACATGTCCTTCATGAGTATGTGTTTAAGCAGCCCAGCCTGGTTCAAAGCCAATTTGAAGTCATGTCACTGTTAAGGTCCCATCCCTAATCTTTTTTTGTTTGTTTGTTTTTAAGATCACATCAGTTTGTCAGAAAATGCTTTAAGGCAAAACCCACAATCTTCAATTGTAACAAACGGGAAAGATGAATGCAAGAAGCTTATTAGAAGCAACAAATACAAGCAGATAAACAATTATGACTTTTCTAATGGGAAAACTATTTATAGCAGCTTCCTCTCACAGAGGAACAGGAAGGCTTTGAACAGGAACATACAGCACAATTCTCTAGAACATACTTTTAAAGGAGAGCATAATGCTGACAGCAAGTGTTGTGGGACCAGGCTAAGGGAAGAGATAAGAGGTCTTGCTAAACTAGCATATTAAGGTATCTACCAAGCAAAAGAAAAATTCAGAGAACATACCTTCCTAACTGGGTGGGGGAAAGAATGGGAGACCAACTACTACTAAGCCAGGAAGCTCCTAACAAGGCTATACAGTAAGTGTTACTGAAAAGGAATGGTGCCTCACTCCACAGACATACCACTTAGTAGTCAGGTAGATAAATGTCCTCCTTCTATTGGGTATTTAATGCCCACAAAACAAGAGAGCTAGAAGGATTTATCAAGGCAGCCTTTGCCTACTTTATCTCCCCTTTGAAGCTGCCAGTTACTTTATCTCAAGCTTCCTTAAAGGAAGCACCAGCACATACTAAAAATTTAAATTTTTGTTCAAAAATATTCTCATCTCAGAAAAGAGAACAAAAACTTCAGACTTATTTTTAATGGAAGAAGATGCAGCTATCCTTAAGATACATGCTGTGTTCCTTCCCATCCCATTATTATGGCTGTAACTTACCCCAACACGCTCTGGGTAGACTCCTGCACGAAGGAAGGAAGCCTTCCAGCTATCCACTTCCTCCTGGGTCTCACAAGCCAGCTCCAGCTGCCGGTAGTCCTTGTAAACATTCCTGAGAGAAAGACAAACATTTTACTCTATTGCAAATCAGAGATTTGCCCATATTTAACAAAGATGTCAATGACCAGGGAATCTTCCCATCATTTTAAGGCAGAGACACTTAGTCCCTTGCTAGTATCTTCATGATGTCCCTGCAGAAGGAAAAGGAAACAATTTTTTTTTTTTTTTTTTAATGAGCAAGTTTGATTTGCCTCCAAATCAGTTGTATGTTTCAACAGGGCCTGAAAGAGATTCCCTTTTCAATTCTGCTCACTGCTGGACTTCTCCAGCAAACCTGGGTCACCTATCTCCTATGGCTTTCCCTAGTCACTCACTAAGAACACTGATTATAAATATATACTCCAGCCACAGCGAGACCCAGGTAACCACATCAAATAGCTGAAGTCACACTGCAGGCCATGCACTGATGAAGAAAGAAAATGGTACACACCTGTAAGACCAGAAGGAATGAAGTCAGACTTCTTTTAAAAGAAGTCCCCCATCTCCTCCAAAAATGGCTATCCTTAAAGGATACGCACATCTTTCCTGGAGAGCTCTCCCAACACACTCATCTCTACCCCCTCCTATCTAATATTACATAAAGCCTGTCCCTAGCTTCAACAGCTTGGTGTGTTGAGATGCGAGCATACCTCTGTTCAGTGTTGAAGAGAGCAAAGATGTGTTTGCTGGACATGAATCCCTTCTCAACATCTCGCAGTTTCAGGTTGTCCACTGGTAACATATACTTCTTCTCTTTCTCCTGAAAAGGGGATCAGTAACACATCACTCACTGCTCCAATGAAGCCTCTACTCTGCCAACATGGGGGAATACAGCCCCCACATCACCAGGGAGGCATTCTCAACCCATGTCCTCTGGTCCCTTAAGTCTGTGAGAAAAGGGGACCTCTAGAAACAAGAGTTTGTCCTTCCCAACCGCTTTTGTCATGTGGCCCAACAACCCTGCCCCATTAACTCCTCCAGGAGCAAGCAGCAACGTGGCACTGTCCCAATTTCACAGGTTGTGATCAACATTAAGGTCCTCGCTCTTCCCAGCAAGGGGTCAGTCGGCACCAAGACCCTCACCAGCCACCTGACACTCAGAGAGGGTCTGCCTGGAAAAGGCTCCTCATGCCTCTGTTCTCAGCATTAATGGAGGGGGAAACACTGCTGCTGGTCAGAGAGGGAACACAGTAGCCCTCACAGCCACAGCTCCACTGTCACCACCTCAGTGTTTTACTTTTAATCACTACAAGCCTATATCCAGGTTCAAGAAAAGCCAGGCATGTGATAGAGAAGCTGGTTTGACCCAGAAGTTACGGGCTACATCAACTTAAATTCACCTCTTCAGAAAAGCTGACTTTCACTTCATCCTATCACTGTCCTACATTCTGTTGGGTACTCTGAGCACTTTTAAAGTATGAATTAAGCAATAATAAATATGCATCAGGAGATCAAAGAGCAAATCTGGCTACAATAATACAGGTTACTGTAAGGTTACCTGAAGGCCTCCTGTGTTGAAAAAAATGAAGTAACTATGCTCATTAATGAAAATCTCATGCTCTGAATGATTAGAAGCTCAAGCAATAGGGGCACTTTACTGCTTGGTGAATGCTAAAAACAAGAGTCTGAAATTCCAGTGACCAGACTCGGAGAGCTTTAAAGGACCCCTTTTTCAGAGTAATGGCAACTGCAACCCTCCAGTCTGGTTCCTCTGAGACATCTGCAGCTAAACACAGAACAATGCACCCAAAAACCAAACTCAACGTTTTTGACCCTCAGTATCATCTTTTAAAAAACAAACTCGATCTTAATTTTTACATTTACATTCAGACACTAAGTCAGAGATCATTCTCCCTGCTTAGTCTCTAATCAGGTTCTACAACAAATTAACAGAAGTGAGTTTGGTTTAAGGTCCCCATTTGGAACATCCGGTTCCAGCTGGGTATTATACCCCAACATAACAAGAGAGGGAGCCATCACACTGGTCTCCAAAAGGCAGAATTTGGCTATCCAAGACTGAAATAGAAACAGAGCATACTTGTGTGCAAGCATGCATGTGTGACTGTCCCCTTGTGAGCATCTTGTGTGTTTGTAGACCTTTCTTGGCTGGAAACAACAAAACATGATTGCTCTCAGGGGAAACAAGAATGGAAAACAAAGATGGTCAGTGAGCAGAGATCCTGAAGATCTAGCTAGAAAAGAAGGGCAGGGCAGAATAGCAGATAAGGATGACAAAGCTGCTGAGCTCAAACACCCAGAGGATAGCAAGTCTAGCCCAACATCCTCCTAAGTTTCAGTTAAATTGACTTGACTTTGCTAAGGGTACCAGACACTACAGAGTTCAGACATGGCCCAAAGATCAAGCTATACCAGTCCATTACAAAATTTATGCAACAAGAATATCCCAGAAGCCAGCATCTAGAAAACAGAAGAGATCACTTTGGTAGCTGCCAAACTCTCCATTCTCTCCCAGCAAAGATGCCAGGCTATGAAAGCAGAAGACCTCTTCCAAGCAAGTCCCCCTGGATTTTTTAATATTGTTGATCAGTCTAGATTTGAGGTGGGCAAGCATTTTTGTGATGGGACATGTCAGCTAGGTACTGGTCTTAAAGCCACACAGACCACTTCAGGTTCTGTAAGCCACAAACAGCTTCCAGCTTTCTATTACTTTTGGTTATTACTATGCTGGATTAGGTTGAACTAGTGACCTAGAAGTGAAGTACAACTGCTACGTCCCTAGGCAAGACAGGCCATTCCCACTGCAGTCTCACTTAACTGGAACTCCCTGCATCCATCCCACAGAGTGTCTGGGCTAGTCAAAAAATAACTGATGTTAAAGCTGCCTGAGAAAAATAATTCTGCATTAGAACCACATCATTCCATAAAAATTTAGCAATGGAGTCATTCTTCAGGAAAAAGTCAAAAGGTAAGGGAATCCCATGTCCCAGATATGGAAATACATGCTCTTTACCAGAGTTTTGACTTTCACCCCTTCCAAGCGCTTTCATAAATGCTGCCACGTGATCAAGACAACACTATCTCTGCATGCTGATCTTTCCATGCACCATAGGAAAGACATGTATATTTGTCTGCCAGCATAAAATCTCAGTCCTCTGACTCCAAGGCAGCAAGAGCAATCAAACGGAGGACTCTGGCACAAGGCAAGAAACCCCCAACCCACACATGCTGCAGGGCAATGCACACTGCAACGAGCCCCTGCCACGCTCCATCTCCCCCCACCCCACCCCCCTCCAAGTCCCCCACTTCAGTCTTTCCAGCTTCTCAGTTTTCAACCCAGCCTGTTTTATATCAACACTCTGACTTCATTTCCTGGATGTAGAGACAGGAAAGCGTGGAACAAGCTGCCAAGGGCTGAGCCTCTCAAAACTTTGGCTGAGCCCTCTGCCCATATGTTAGCAATCTGGCAGTATGTGTGATGGCTGAATAGCATCCTGGCCAAGAGGGGAAAAGGGCTTCTCTCTCTAGCTTTCCAGACTTGGAGGTGGGGGGAAGAAAAGGAAGAGCCAGCACACATCGAAATGGGAAAGTAGTTTGTGTAATACTACATTCAAAACCCTCAGTCTGATCCCAAGAGGCTTATTTGCTCACAAGTTATCTCCTCTCATCTATAAGGAAAAAAAAAAAAGGCAAAACTCTCTCTCAGCAGCAGCGTATGCATTATGTAAAACGTGCACATTGGCTGTGAGTTAATCTGTAGAGCCATGAGGCCAGGAGAGGTAGTGAAGCAGCAGCAGCACTCAGATTGGCTGCACAAAACAGAACATGGATGCTCAGCGTTGGCTAGGGAATGTTGTAGGCATGGGGCTAGCTACTCCTAATCAGGGCTGCTGCTCCCAACGGGACTCACACCACTTGCATGAAGAACTGTGGAAAGAGATGACTGCAAGCTACTTGCACAGGCAGGATAAGTGCCAGAGGATTACTCCCCCGCCCCCAACATAGTGCAGATACAGCCATATGGCTCTGTACTTTGCATCTACCAAAGAAAGAAAATACACATGGCCAGGAAGGAGACCAGGATCCATTAGCCATTCCAATTGTGGGCTGTGAAACAATAGCTGGAGGAAAAACGGACACTGCAGTTGCAGCCTGATGTTGCAACATCCTTATTGTTGCTACACACCTCCTTATTGTGGCTAAATTCTAGATATTGGTTTTGGCCAGAGACAGCAGTGGTTTGCACTTCTGAATCATTTGTTGCCATCCTATAGGTAATAACCTACAAGGTCACAAAATTCAGCGGGCAGCAAGCCAGCCTGACTCAAAGCATTTCCTCCATTCAACTGGACTGCCTCAACAGCAAGTTAAATTTTCCTACCCTTGGATACATGTGAAATGAAGCTGACAGATGCATGTGTGGGCTCCCCTAAGGTTGGAAATTGGCACACGCAGTACAAGAAAGTAAATGACAGAATTATTAGGTCTCAGTTTGCATTTGGAGCACAAATAAACTAATTAAAGGTTTCCCTGTAGCTGTTATGACAAACACCTCCTTTTGCGCAGAGGCAAGGGTCTATCAATATGGGAGAAAGAGCATTGTCATTGTTTTAATTGGTGGCCATGTGAAGTTAGGAGAAATTCATCTTGGTTAAGCCTCTTAATCTCCTTTCCTTCTTGTAAGATGTAAAGCATTATGGGTAAACAAACCTGCCCCAGAGATGACTGGAGTTTCAGTCAAATCATTTGTTAAACACATGCATGGCATTTTGGGAACTCCTGTAATAAAAAACTCTACTCAAATGGAAAAAAACCATTAACCTCATAATTGATAATAAACACACTGCATGAATACATGCACACTACAAGATTATTAAGAAGAAGTCTCTAAAAAAACACCAGTCTGGAGTATTTGAAAGCAAGTTAGTTGAGCATTTTAAATTGAACACCACCCCCACCCCCCCAAACAATACATTACCAACCACTTTCTGCTTCTTGTCTTTGCAAAGAAAATGTACCTTAGAAGAGATTAATTTCTGAGCTGTGATTCTTCCAGGAAGCCCTAGTCACCCCACAACATACATGCATCTTGCGACCATCTTTCCAAAACACAGCCCACCCATATCACTTAACTTTTACTCTCAGAGCATAATTTACTGGACACTGCAATCACCACTCCAAGCTGCAAAGCAGCTGTAATGGCTTGTTTACACCAGAAAGCTGCATTGGTTTAACTTAAACAACACATCCTAAGATTTTAAGCTGATTTAGTTCAAAAGCTCTGTAGACACTAGGCCTGGACTCATGTGATTAACCACAACTATTACTGTTGGCTTAGTAAGTACAGCAATAGTAATCAACTCACCTCCACACAGATTTTTATTTACAGCAGCTGAAATAATGTGCAAATTTAAACATGCAGCTATGTGCAACCCTAGGAAGCCATCAGAGGGTGTATGAGAAAGTACAGGCAGAAACTGAGTAGCTTAAGAGAGGTTACAGTGCCCCAAACTCCACTGTTGTGACCTCTCTAAGGTCACAGCAATGCCCACCAGCCTTTGCAAAGGACAAGCAGGCATTTCTTCCTACACCTGTCCCTGTGCCAGGACAGGGATGAGTTGTCCCTGACTATTTGACTTGCTTTGATGAGGCGAAGTGCAACACACATGCAAAGTGTTGCACACCTCTGGGAAAAGGAGCGGGTTGGTTACCTATCCCCAGCGCATGGTTAGAGCGAAACAGAGTTCTGGGTATTCCTGTTTTTGACCACGAATCTTAACCACCCACCAGCATGCACACAAGAGAAGGGGATCCTGGAAAGGAGACATGCAGTGTACATAAAGCCCTCTTTATCCCTGCAGCACCAGGGAGAGAGGGAGCAAACCGCACAGGCTAGGGCTAACATCTGGAATCGTTACATGGGAGCCAAGCACCACAGAAAGCGACAGCATTCCTCAAGTTTCCACGTGGGGTAGGGAACCTTCCTTTCCCCCGCACAACCCCATCCGTCAGCCGGCTCACTTCCTGCCAACCTCCAGCCTTCCCAGCAGCCAGCAAGCTCCTCCCTCGAGTCTAGTTAGCTTTCCACTGCCACGTCAATTGAGGCAGAAGGACAGAAGGGAAGCAAGAAGGGAGGGAGCGAAAACCAGAAGAGGGAGGGAGGGAGGCTCAGCAATGCCAGACATAGTGGGGGGAGAAAAAGAGGGGATGTGGATTGCTCCTGCAGTAGCCAGAGGTGAGCTGCAAAGGCAACTGGCCAAGGCAGGTCAAAGGAGCCTTTCGAGGACTTGAAAGCAAACACTGGTCCTGTTTGAGCTTTGCTCCAGACATCAGGCAAAGGGCTGATCTACAGGACAGAATTGGGCAGAAGGCAATGAGGGTGCATGGGGCCTGGGAATCCTCCCACACAGCTCCATGGGGAAGAAGAGGAGTTGAATGAAGCAACAAGTTCTGCACACCTGGGTGACAGCCAAAACTTCACAGCATTTCCTCCCCAAAAAGAAGTAATTGATTTATCTTTTTTTCTCTCTTTCTAAAAAGGTGCAGCATACCCCAGGTGGAAACCAGGTACCAGCCTGACACCAGCACTTGAAGAGGAAGGAGCTTGGAAGTTTGCTCTAAATTGGAAACATGCAGAGAGCAGTATTTCTTCTTCCCAGCTGCCAGAGGAGGATGTTTCTTCAATCAGGACTTGGACTTTCTTTCACCCCATCTCTGTCCCTAAAACCCCATCCCAAAAGCAGGGAGGGGAAAGGACTAATGAGCTGCTGATAGCCGGAGAGCAGATCACAGAGGCTCCACTCCGTCTGCCCAGTGTTCAGACTACCTGTTCAGGACTACGAGATTGTACAGTAGTCTGCACATTGGTTAGGCTGTGCTGGGATACACCACACACTGCCAGTGCTGCACGGGGACAGCAACACCTGCACGGCAGAGGGACATGCTTGGAGAGGGTGGGCTGTGGGGATAACTGCATGCAAAGTTCACTCATCCCTCAGCCTGGGATGATATAACCCTTTGGAGCCATGCCTGATCATCACTTTTACCTGCCTGTTCACCAGTCTACTCACAACCCTCCTATTCCTCCTCCATCTCTCTCATCCCCTTCTTAGCTGTTATTTCTTTCAGCTTCATGCACGTGTCCCAGGGGTAGCTGTGCTCAGGATGGCTTGTGTTTCACATGCTAAACTTTGCCATAAAATGCAGAGATAGACACATGGGCCTGGCAGAGTTACAACCGCACTGTGCTTTGCTACCTGAGAAGGCAGGATCAAGCAGAGAAAGGTGACTGGAGAAAGGGAATTTCACATCATGAGGAGTGCTGGTCATTAATAAAGAAAAACCCACAAAGGATTGAAAGTTGGAGGTTTGGATACTCTGGAAGTTGTGTTTGCTTTGGTGTTTGTCTGGAAAAGAAAGATGAGAAACCGTGAAAGCATAAATGAGGACTGATTAAGACTGCATAAGATATTATCCATGAGAAAACATGTACTTGTGAAAAAAGATGAGTGAATGAAGGCAAGAGCTCCACAGAGGATGTAAAGAGAAGGAACATGTTCCAGAGAGCACCTGAGAGCAGTGTGAAAGCAGGAGAGGAAGAACCTCAGAGCAGACCTGCTCCTATGGTCTTTAAACAAGGCGGGTACAAAAACCTGGCTACAGCTGGACCTGTCACAGCAAGCTTCTGATGACTCGTGGGCATCAGAGCAGAGACAAAAGGATTTCTACCAGCTGAGCTGTGCCTCAAGGACATAGACTGTTGGGGGAGGGGGGGAAGGGGGAGCATGTGTATAGTGGGGGAACAAATCTCAGCATTGATCAATGTATTTATTTTTAAACTAGAATTGGGTACAAGACATTGACAGGTACAGAATAAGCAGCTAATGACTGTCAGTAAGGTCAAATCTTCCCCAGGACAGGAAAGACTACCTTTGTACTTTGAGCAAAAGAGAAGGCATGAGGACTGAGAAAGAGCTCGAGTTCAAGCAGCAGGAATCAACATGATGCATAAAGAATATGAAGCACTCCCTGACACACCTGGAAGTACCTAAAACTCTGTGCCCACCCCTCCTGTACACGCAGAGGACTCAAATGCACTGACATTGCATGCAACACAAATACTTTCACACAAGCAAATAAGGCCATATTCTTCTCATGCAGTCATCTGTTCTTACAAGCCCAAAATTTCTAGTACATGATTTACCTAAGTAAGGACAGAAGGTCCCATCTGTATTGTACATTCACACAAATTCCCAAAGGAAACAGCAGATATATCCATCCACCCAGCTGTACAAACACTCTGGCATAGTGGCACAGTCACAGGCACTCCAGCACAAACAGTCACCCTTGCAGAGCAGAGAGCACAGGGGTCCCCCTCCAGCAGGCAGTAAGCTTTACTAATAGGAACCACTGAGCACAGGGCTCGTTGCATCTTGCCTACAAGGTCCCCATCACCAGCAGCTCTAGCCCAGCTCATAGACCCTCTTTTCCAGCAGGAGGGAAAGCCCTGCAGAGAAGCGGGCACTGTGCATTTTGTAAGAGATTCAGGCAGAAGGACAATTTGAAACAAGTTCTTGTATCATGTCCACTATGGTGCTCGCTGAGCAGTTAAGACAGTGTGCTGTGCTGCTGCTCCAGCCCTGAGGATGCTGTGGCCTCGCTGAGCAAGGAAATCTCTCTCTATTGGCAGCAGCCAGAGCAGGCTCTTCCCCACCTCTCCCTTCCACTGCTGGCCTCCTGCATAATCCCACAGGGTTCAGGAGGTGCAGGTACTTCAGAAGGGTCTCCAGGTCTTGGGAGGCCAGCTTTCTGTGGGGCCGCTCTACCATGGGGCCAGCGTTTGACTCATTGAAAGGAGACAGGAAGAAAAACAGAGAGCCCAGGAGCACACACACATGCTCTTGGCAACAAGGCAGAGTGGGGAGCCAACTTTCCACCCCCGCCTGGCCTGCTCTTTCCTTCCCCTCCCATTCCCCAGCACACTCCTTCAGGCCCCTCCAGAGCATCAACAGCCATATATCCCTGCTAACATGTAATGCTGGGCCCTTTAAGACATTTTAAGTTTCAGTTCCTTTATTCAGAGGCAGAGGAAAAACACACCAGCATTGCTGAAAGACTGGTATTTCACTAATGGGGTCCAGATGTCTTCATTCTGCAGACTCTGGGTCCTGGCTTGCAAGACAAGGCAGGGAGAAGCTGTGCCCCCACTTCCCCCAGCTCCAGAAATACTAGCCTAATCTTCACCCTGACCCCACTGCACACCTTCTCACCCTGCTCCTTCCCCCATCATCACCCACAGCTCTGCCACCAGTACTTCCATCTGCACAAGACAGATTCAGCTCCCTCCTTGTTCCCTCTGGACAGCTGCCAGAGCACAGGGGAACTGGGACAAGAGAGCCCACAGAAGTGCAGGGTGGAGCAGACAAAGCCTCCCCCTTCCTCCTGGAGCTTAAGTGAAGAACAATCATGGTGTACAGCCTTTAAAAACACATGAGAACATTTCAGGAGCCATAGAGGACTGGAGTCCTCCTGAATTGGTGGAGAAGGAGAGGTCTGGGCCAGACATGCAAAAATAACCATTTGACAGAGGACCATGCACTGCAGACAGCTCTTCAGGATGGAGCCAGCTCCATGCAGGACTGAGGTTTGGGATATGAATCCCCATGCTCAAGGCTCTCCAAGCTGCCCCTCAACTGCACCAACTTTTAGCCTGACTCAGCTATGGAGTCCAGGTCAAAGTTGCTGCCTTTCTCACAACAGCCAGTGATCAAGGAGTTGAACTTGGGGAGGAAGCAAATAATATGGTTCCCTTTCCCCCCTGCTCCCACTCAGTTGAAGACAAAGGCTCCTTTCTCAGATGCTGCTCAGACCTCATCAGCGCTGGATCTCCTGTGTTTAAGGGAACAAGGCTGGCCCGGAACTGCTTTCATTAGGCAGCTCTACCTCTTGCTATGCAGAAGGGAAACGGTGCAGACCTCCAGTTGCTATTGGCCCCCAAGGCTGCCCTCCCTCAGGAGGGAAGGGAGGTACAATCCCCACCCCAAGCAACTGGAATCTATCAACAGTTTACACATCCCCACTGCAGCCCTCCCTCCCACTCCCTGAGGAAGAACAGGGAGTTCTGATCATCTCTGCAATACAGATGTAGCAGCTGGCTTTGATTAAACTACTTGATGTTTATAACCACTCGACCTGCATATGCAACCTAGAGGAAAGTGGAGCCTCCCCAAGCAACCCTGAATACAAAGGTCAGGGGTCTTACAGCAGAGACACACTGATTTAGCAAAAGATGTTTCGATGCCTGGTTCTTTAATTAGGAAATTGCTGCCTGCTCATCCATAGCAGCACTGCAGCAGTCTCCATGCAGAAAGTGATATTTAAAGGCTGATTCATCAACATATTTGTCATCATTTCCACCTGCTGAGAATGAAACAGGCCCACTGATATAAACTAGACAAGAAGCCAGGCCTAGCTGTAGCTCCCAGGCACACTACTGTGTGCCTCAGAACACCTGAGGGACACAAACCACAGTAAGGGGCAGAGCAGTTTCTTTATTTGCTATCAGAAACCCTGATCAACTCAGAATGCATGACTATATCATATCAGGCATCTTTCATCCCGCAGCACATTGAGTGGGGCTAACCCTTTTGATCATGTCCTTACCAAAACCATCCAGCCATTCCTTCCCTTTTCAAAGTAATCAGAAAAGACATATCTACCTTTCTCTTGCACAGGAAGCAACACACTTTTGACAGTGATAATTTCAGCTGAGACAATTCTGTCCAATTATATTATTTACCACTGAAGCAGAAAGACACCACAGCACAATGCCAGAATTCCTAATACTCAAGATTTTCAAGCAACTCCACAGAGTAGGTCCCTGTTCCTATCAGTGATATTCCACACATCACTGTACTTTTGATCAGCAGTACTCTAACCATACACAATTCAAATAATTTTACAAGCAATATGTTAACTGGCATGTTCAATATAAAAACATTAAAAAAAGACACTCCTGCTTTGCAGACTTAACAACTGAATCCTGGAGAGGTTAAGTAATTTATGCAAAGTCAGAAGGAGCCGGCATCTGAGCTACAGCTTCAGCTCCACAGCTCCTGTTGCTATGCTCAGAGAGGAGATAGCTTGTTTCTTGTGGCCAGGAGAGATGCATGAAAACCTCTGCCATACTCCTTCAGAAAAATCATGGATGCCCCACAAATACCAAAAAGTCCAAGTCTTGGAACTAACCCATGTCACCTTTGATCACAGCTGCCACAGCAAGACAAAGGTCAAATTCATTCCAAGTGTCTGTCAACTTTCTGCTGAGCCAGGGCTTCAAGCACAGATGTTACTCCTTGTGCGTCAAAGAAGCCACGTCCGCATCAATTCAGAAACGCTCAGCAGTGCTGAGACCCCAGGGAACCCGGCCCAAGGATGGTTTCAGCTTGTGTCAGAAGCTGCAGACAGTACTTGGGAAATACATCTGTAACACACAGTGAACCGAAGGCCTTATCCTCATCAGATGCCCGAGTCTCAAGTCACAGAGTTAAGCTACTCACCTCATCATCCTTGTACCAGGAGAGGTTCTCTGCTGTCAGGACAAACCAATACTCCTTGGAGCCACCCTTCATGATCCCAATGTTGTTGATGGTGAGCCAGCCCTTTCGGATGACCTAAGGGGGTGGAAGCAGTGAACATTAACAAGGGCCCTAAAAGCCTGGCCTTAGGCGACAGAGGAAAGATCAGAGGGTATCCATATACAGAGTAGTATGGAAAGACGAGGAACACCGTGCTCTCTGCTGCTGCCAGAGGAGCCCCCCACTCAACTGGCCAGTGAAGGTCTTTGCCTTGAAAGGGCCAGGAATAGTATAAAAAGGACACAGGAAGGAACCTGGCAGTGCTGTGCATTATACCCTCTGCCAAGGGGAAAGTGATGCAGAAGAACTGCATCAGGAGTGCCTCGGACACCGGCACAACCTACAAGCACCGGATCACAGCAACACACCCAGAAAAGGCCATGCCTAGAGGAAACCAGGACACCAGCACACCTTTTGGCACACTGCACACGTGGAGTGCTTCACCAGACTCAGTGGTGGGGAGAACCAGTTCAAGAAGAGATGAGCAAGCAACCCAGAAAGAATTGAGTTTAGTAAAAAGGAGACACTAAGTATAACAGAACAAAACGGTGCATCTGGAATTAGTACCCTGGACTTCATCATACCCAGGTATTTGATTAGTCATATTAATTTAGGGCAAAACGAGTTCCTTTAAGTTTAGTCTGTAACAAAGCCAGGCTATTACTCTCTACAGAACTCCAATTCACTAAGTGCTGGTTTAGAGCCTCACACATGCAGTAATCAAATGCAAGTATGTGTCACCTTAAATGCATTAGCTTTTATATGTATTACTGCACTGTTAACAACCAAAAACATCCGCATGCATTATGCGTGTGTACCTTGTTGTGTGGATGTGCTTGCTGAAAACAACATGGTATTGAAAAACCATGCAACTGCACTGCATATTACCAAGTTGCACTGTGTGAGCACCCTACCACAGAGGTACACAATCCTTTTAATTGTCAATTTACCCTATAAAGGTAAACGTAGGAGCACTGGATTCACCCTCATGCCTACTGTTAAGGCCGAGATAGTCCTATTCTCTCTGTGGACAGGAGGGGGCAGTGAAACAGAACCACACATCCTTGGATCACTGCTTTTTATCTCCACCCACTCACAAGATGTACCAGCAGTTCTGAATTTTTCCTCAGTGTACTATCTTTTCACCTCATTTCTGCTTCACCTGTGTCTACTGCCAGCTGCCCTCCTCTCCCCATTCAGCAGCAGAGGGAATAATTTGTCTATGCACTCTTCTTGCCTTCCCAGATGCAACATTAATGTTCATTAGCACAACCTGCTGAGTGGCCTTCTACTCACCAGGATCTCATCCTGCAAAGGGGAACCATAGCAACAGCAGCAGAGCAGAGAGCAGGAGAGGAGCAAAGAGAGGAGAGATTGTTACTAGGAAAGCTGGAGCAGGAGAAGAGAGGCTCAAAAATAAAATAAAATAAATTGGAAGCTGGTAGCAAATCTTTTACCCCAGGTGTTAACAAAAGCAACCCCCATCCCAAAATAAAATCTGCTAACAGGAAAGCCAAAGCGCTTTACAGGTAGATCCAGAGTTTGCCCTTTGCACTTTTACACTCAGCTCTTCTATAAGGTATACTGCAGAGGATGGGGTTCCCTATAGCTGCTCTGAGATACCATGAAATGGATGGTTGGCCAACAGTACTGAAACAGTCTGCATGTTTACATGCAGGGAAAGGTGGTCAAGTATGTTATGAAGAGGATGGATGTCAGGAGTGCATGTCTTTAAAAAGACTAAGCAAAAGCATTTGCTTCCATTCTCTATGAAGCTGCTTGTAAGGCTTTGTTTCTACAAGATCTTCTAGCCTAGACAGCCTTGCCACATTCCCAGCAAATCTGGGAGAAGGTGTCATTAGCCCCTTTTTAGTTGTATGTACGCTCCATACAGTTCCGCAAGTTCCTCCCCGCCACTGCTGTCTCCTCCCATGGATGTGTTCTCATACATACCCAGTGCAACCATCGCTATAATCACCCTTTGTCTCCCTGTACAGGGGTTTAAGTATTTCCAGTGAAGTTTTCCAGAAAAGAGTCCATGAACTCTCTTGAAATCCCTTTCCAGAAAGTAGATACCACTGATGAGAGACAACTAGAAAAGAATTCTGTACTGTAACAGTTCAGACCTAGTGTCCTGTAACCCTGACCTCAATAGAAGAGTTAGCACAGCTAGTGAAGGGGCTGAACAAACAGGGATTTATAGAACATTAATAGGGATTTCTACCAGAAAAGCAAGATCAGATCTTGATTATCAAGCATCCATTTCCCTCTACAACACTTTCCTTCCATTGCTGCTACATGCTCAGTTCTTCCTGACTGCAGTGAGCCTAAACCACTATCCTCCAGGTATAAACAGAGTTTGATGAGTAAAAACCACCACCACCACCAACAAAAAAAAAACCAATAAAAAAACACTTAGAGCACTGCTGCATCCAGCCCAGCACTTGTCCACCTGGTAGCTTCCAGGTAGCAAACATGTCCTTCTTGCAGCAGTGAAGGAGATAGAACTTGGCCTACCTGGTTGCCAGCTGCCTTCTTCTTGCTCATCTGGCTGCTCCTCTGCTGAGCACTGAAAACAACAGCAGAGACATTCAAAACCCCTCAGGCTCTTCATCACCTGAATCCTGCTCCCATCAGATAGCTGCTACAGTGAGTTCATGCACCTCACCATTGACTTCCAAGCCTTAATAACCCAGTCTATTTCCATCTGCTGTCTCAGCCTGGTCTACTCATCTTCTCACTCCCACCTGAACCACACTTGGATCACTAACCCTACACTGCTTCTGCTTTTTTCCCCCCAACACAGCCCTCATACTCTTAAATCCCCCTTCTACACATCCCTGTTCTCCTCCCCAGCCTTGCAATACAGAGCCACTGAAAAGCAAGCAATACTCAGAGCTGAACCATACTTTGGGACCACAGCATCTGCACCAGGGCCTTTGCAACCCATTTACTGGAGCAGCTATAGGACAGAGCCACAGGAAACTCATGCAGAGAAGAGGAGGCAATAGGATGTGGGTGCTTACTTGGCAAAGCCAATGAAATCCTCATGGTTTGTGTTCATGTAAGCCAGCTCGATGTCTATTAGAAGCATGACCTGCCAAACAGAGGCACAGACAGAGCAAGACAGACGTTAGTGGTTGACACTGCAGACAGAGCCCTGTACATTGTTCATCTGATCAGCCCCGCTGCAGCCAGGCACCCTTTGGCTCAGGCCACTCTAGACATCTAGTCTATGTCCCTTCAAAGGTGCCCCCCCCCTCCCCCCCCCCCAATCTCCCCTCTTACACACACTCCCGATCCCCTACCTGATCTTTAGTCCTGCCTTCTCTCTCACGGATGTGAGTAGTAACAATCCTCTCCATCTCCTCACGCAGATGAGGGTACTGGCTGAGCTGCAAGAGAGAGACAACACGTGCACATGGGAAAGGGAGGTATAATGGGGGGGAGCAGCCCCCCATGTACGCATGCACACATACACCCTGCAATCAGATATTTTTTAAGGGAAGCTCTAGAAAGCTGGACTTGCAGACGGATTTTTTTCCAAGTTCCTGAAGGTCTGCTGGGGGCAAAGTTCATTCTCTCTTGCTTTGGGCTTCAGAGAAAAGCCTTTTTCACTCTTGCAGCAACCTTTGCCTAGAGACCTGCTCCAAACCCACCACATTCTTCCTGGCATGAGGCTCTTGACAAACATACTACTTTTCACTTTAATGGGAAAACCCCAACAAGTGATCAATTTCTCTAGTTGTTCAGCATCAAATTGTAGTAAGCTAAGTAATGCTATAACCTGCTAAATCCTATGGGAAGTCTCCCTGGGAAGTGAAGTGGATTTCAATCCCCATTTGCTGAGGCACTAAGTGAAAGCATCTGGCCCTCTCTGTCAACATCTGCAAGCGGAGACAGAGGATCTGACCAACTCAAGGGGACATGTCTTCAAGAAACACTGTGCTCTGGGCACCCAGCTGCTTCTACCTGCTCTCCACCTGTGTTGGTGCAGGATTATATAGTTGAGGTCTATTATTCACATCACACGTATACCACACTTTTTGCCACATTACTAAGGAGGGAATCCTTTCCTGCCCAGACAGAGAAGTAGAAGGACTTTACTAGCTGTGGTTCAAAAGAAGAATATCTACCAAGATCATACATAAGAAACCCTTCCAAATGAGCAACCTTAAAGCCATCTGGGTTTCACACAACATCTACCTACTTGCCTCGATTTATAAGCCTCTAGTGATTTCAATAGCAGTAACTGTACATTTATTAGGTCAGGCCCAGCACAGTCAAATGAAATTAATCCTTCAGACCCAGGATCCAGCCCTTTATTCCCCACTTCACCTATCCCCTGTGAAATCATTTCCCCCCTTTTTTAATATTACCTCCAATTCGACTATAATGTCAAACAGCATTTCCTATTTTATATCCCCTCACGGGATCTGTACTGCATTTGTTTTGTTCCTCCAATTTACATAAGAGTTGCTTCTTAAACTGGTCTGGCCTTTTGTTTTGTATACATAAGCAATTGTAACATGCTAGAAGGAACTTGCTCAAAGTGTGCAGCACCACTACTGGAAGCCAGATCCTATTCTAACCAGAAACAATATTCCTAACATCTGACTACAACTAGTCTCAAACCCTTTCAGCACCCTTGCAAGTCAAGCAAGTTGCAATATAGCCTGGAACTGAAATTGAGGACTAGCTTTGACGCTGCCTATTTTCAAGTGTGTGGTTTGTTTTGAATGCCAATGACCCTACAGAGGCAGGAAAAAAACCCAAGTGGAATTAGTGTTCCACACCACCTTGTCTTGGAAGCACAAACTGGGTGTTCTCCATGATCTTTGTGGTTCAGGCAGCTGGTTGCTTCAGAGACACACACACAGGCAAAGCTTCCTGTTTCCTTTGGGGGGTTGGCAAAGGATAGATGGGCAAGTTATGTCAAACAGAAAAACAGGAAGTTGGAAAACCTCTAAGCAAGTCTCAGCTTCTTTGCTTCAAATTAAAAAAAACAAACCAGTCAAACAAAAACACAAACCTCCCCACCCCACTCCCAACCAGTCCAAAGGCACACAAAGTACAAAACAAGTTGTGGTTTATTCAGAACCCAGGTCATCCAGCAACATTCATGTGCAAAAATAAATTCACAACATCAATCCCCATGCATGAGCTTCCAACCCCAAGCGTGCACAGGGGAAGCAAGGAAAGAGGACACAGACAAGCCACAGGATGTCACACCACCAGGAAACATGCAATAGGGCATAGAGGGGCAAGGAGTTATCACCAGCAGTACAAACAGCACCCAGAAATGCCATGACTCTGCAAGACAGGAGAGCAGGCGACCCTCCAAGGGGTTAAGTCTGTCAGCCTGTGATCATGTCCCAGCTCAGGTGGATTTTCAGTCCTGTTTTAGCTGCATTTGCCTGTTCAATCAAAATACAAGCTCACAGCCCTCTTTGAAAACCAATTTATCCCAATGTTCCTTAGTTCCCCTCTTTGCAGATTCCAGGAGTCCTCGCCAGCACACAAAGGATCAACTTTTAGCTGAAGCGTTGCTGACTTGCAAGACCTTCCTATACTTGTGAGATGCTGCAGTGCAGTCTGGCACAGAAGGTTCCTGCTTTTGGAAAAACGCTAGCCAGAACACTATCCTCCTAAATGTAAGGGTTTGCATGCTTACACCAGCTTTCTGTGATTTTGGAGCTACTCTCCATTTAACCAACTGGAAGAAGCTCAGAATCAGGCCAGTCAGAACAACTCTGAACAGCTACCTTCTCTTCAGCCCCTCAACTTTGTCTAATAGTCAAGAGATAGTCAACTGCAAATCTCTTCATACAGGAAAGCTGTACTTCTGTAGCATGCAACAAACAGATGGGTTTGCCTCCTTCTGTGTTCTTTATTAATAGTGTTAGATTATTCCATCTATGCAGCTTTATCAACTGCACGTACAAAAATTTCTTCACCATCTGGGGTGAAATGAAATAATTGTGACAGCACACAAACAATAACACACAATAGTTCAGGACAGCAACAAACCAAGGCTACAGGACTGTTAAGCTAATTCAAGAGGTATTAGCCCAAGTGGTCTTTCTTTCAAGAAGCCTTGCAGGAAGACTTTCAGCGAGTTTAAAGGTTTGGGTTTGTCATCTGTAAGGCAGCATCAGTCCACAACACAGCCAGCTGGGTATTACCTTACAATTAGCCTCAGTCCTAAAGTAGCCTTTTCCAGATGCCTCCCCTAATAGCACATGCTCTTGTCCATGTCAAGCAGTTAGGGCTATAACATGCAAGATAAATATTGCAAATCAACTAATGCCCCTGTGCAGTTACTACCCTTTGCCTTATGCCATCAGAACCCATCTCAGGCTGGCTGCTATCTTAAGTGGTCTGGCAGTTACCTTCTATTCTTTCAGAGGGAGATACAGGCAAGATTAAGCTTCTCACTATGTGTAAGCATTTGACTTTAAGCATTACTAAAACCTTCCTTTTATTTTCCAGTACTATTGCTAGATATCATTCAGGCAGTTATTTCTCATCTCTAACATCTGCCTCCCTGGCCTTTCCAGCTTTTATTACAGCCATTAGTCTCCTACAATGTCATTGCTACTATCACCTTGCATCACCTTGGAACATCCTCACAGGGTCTTCCACCATATCACGGATTAAAATCCACAGAGCAAGTGTCCAGTCACTCTCATGACTTGGTCCAATAGAGAAACTGGAATTCAACACCCTTGGAGTTTTCATGATCCTCCTCCCTCCCCACCCAGAGCAGATATCTCCAGCCAGATACAGAAAACAGTTTAAGCAATTGAACCCACCAAAATAAAAAACCCACAAGAGAAACAGGCTGGAAAGGAGTTAATCTGCCTTGCCACAGCAATCCGGCAACAGCAGGACACTGCAAGAAATAGATTGGGCAGAGCTCAGAGCATGTCAAAGATGTCTCCTTAACAGAGGAATAGAGCTCACCTCTGCCTAAGTACACCTAGACCTCATTAGCTCAGCTCTTGCCTTCACTCTGAACTCATAGCTTCCCTTCTTTCCCAATTTAGGGGTATATGTTGGTGAGTCTGGCTGTAACCCTGGAAGAAGGGAATGTTAATTTTCAAGTTCTAAAATAACTCATGAAACAGCCCTTTCCAGCTCAGGTCCCAGAACATACTTCTGTTGTGACACAGACACATTTCTGGCCCCTCACTAGCAAGTTTAACACTAATTGCCACATCTGCCTTTTTTTTTTTTTTAAGGAGGCATGTGGTGCCCCCTCCTGGAGGAAGCCAGCCTGGGAAACGAACCCACTCCTGCCCCAGCCTCTAAGCAGCATTCGACACCCTCCATGTCACTCAGGGCAGTTTCCCTCTCCACCTAATGCTGCCCTCTGCTAGCCTAAGGCTTCACCTCCCATAATTCACAGCATACAAGGAAAAGTATCCACACTACCTCCCACTGAGCATAGTCCATGGAGCGAGAGGATCAGCAGGAGAATGATGCAGAGGGTATAATGCCTGGAAAAGCTTTTCCCCAAGCCTTTTGGGACAGTAATCTTCTGTTGACTCTGAATATCTCTTGCAGAACATCTTGCACCTCAAACTTTTAATCGACTATTTTGTATATGCTACTGCTCAAGATAGCTCTGCAGACAAGATGAAACCTGCAGACTGCTCATGCTGTGGGGATGCAAGGTCTTTTTCTGGCTTTTTACCTTTTTCTAGGTTATCTGGATTTTTCCAGATAAACAAGTTCCAGAAAAAAAAAAAACCACAAGTAAAATGTTCCAAATGCGCAGCCAGTGGCACAGCAAACGGGGCTTGCAAAGGGTTTGATCTACACTGAGGTGAATACCACCGAGCCAGACAGAGCAAAAGGGTATGCTAAAGCAATCTACTGGATCCCAGCTCACTTCTCAGGTAGCACCCCCATCAGCTGATGCCCACTTCTCTTGGCCTGCTTTTAAACTGCTCTTATACCTGCAGGTTGCTGCTCTCCTTTAGATGCATCTTCAGATCCATTTTCTCTCACTAGGTTTCCTGGGGTTTGTGTGGAGAAACAGCATGGAAGTGTGTGGGAAGGGGGTGGGCATTGACCTTTCTTTGCATTTTTTGTTTCTTTACCTTTTCGCTACACTTTCTGATGGTGGATGTGAGCTCACTCACTACCATATCCACACACTTCAGACTCGGCTCCTTCAACTTCTGCACCTGCTTTTTCACTATGGCTTCAAAAGCGAGGTCAGGCGTGAAGAGACCCGTTCTGCATGGCAGGGGCAGGGTAGGAGGAAGCAACGAGGAAGAAGAAAGCAAAGCAGAGAAAGACCAGGAAGGAGGAGGAAAGAGAAGGAAGGAAAGGGGAAAAGAGAGAAAACACAAGGCAAAATGAGAAGTGAGATTTTGGTTCATTCCATTAGTTTATTGAACCAGGTGAGCATTGCTATGGGGCCTGTGCACTGCCAAGTATCAGGAGAGTCTACAGGCAAATGGAAGCGGCAAAGGGGAATGAGGTAGGAGCAGTTGGGCCAGTGAAATGGTGAGTTGTCAAGAGCAAGATGAATGGATGGAACCCCCAGGGATCAAGCGATCTCTTCCTGAAGGAAAGCTTCTTTGGATTAGGACAAAGTTGCTTGCCACAGTGAGCCACTGCCTCTCTTCCTAGAGGTTCACCATGTCTCATTTCCCTTTGTCTCAGGCATTCCCCTTTCCATCCCACCACAGTTATCTCTCCTTCATGTTCTCCTTATTCCAGCTGCAGGAAGCCTGAACAGTAGCCAAGCAAAGACTTGCAAAGGTCTGTCACTTGCATCTTGTTTTGGCAGATCTGAACTGAATTAACATGTCTCAGTTTCAGGGATTCAGACAACTGCTCCACTTATGGAGCATATTTCACCTCACACCTTCCCTGCAACATTAACCTCCTCAGTAAGAACAGATGTACCCCGTATTCAGGAAAATGCAAACATGCTAGAGGGCATCCGTAGCTGTCCAAAGCATCTGTTCTGCCCCAGCTAACCTGTAGCATCAGACCCAAAACAGGCCTGTTGAGGTTTATATGGAAGCATTTCCACTGATACTAGGTGACCTTTATTCTCAGTGGCTCCACTATGAAAGAGCAGAAAGTTCACAGAAACTAAAATGACTAACATATGTCCAAGATTAATCTAATTCAAGACTACTGCACCCAAATAAGTTTTTCAGCACATCTTTAACACTTTAGAGCTTCTACCAGGACACTCTTTGTTATATAATCTGAATTACTTATTTTAGCATGGGGCATTACTGCTTTGCAAGTGCTTTCAAGGGGACAATGTCCCCTTGACACGGGAAGGGGCATACTGCCTTTCTACAGGTACAGTTAACAGTCAAACCTGGGGTGCATACAGCTGACAACCAATCCAGGGCTAGCTAAAATAACCACCACTTTATTTAAATCAGGTAGTTCCCCCTTCACCTCACCTTTCACATCTGTGGATAACACCTGCAAGACCCCAAGCAATACCAGTATTAAAACACTCTTCAACACATTATTATAGGACGTACAACTAGTTTGCCTTTTAAGCAGCAAAGAGCTGGGATACATTACAGGATTCAGCTTCAGCCAAGGGTCTCCCTCAAGATGCCAAAGCCCCTTTCGAGCAAAGCAAGGGCATTTCCAGAGTTTTCACCATCCTCTGACTCAGCAGCAGTCTCCTACTAATCCAGTTGCCCTGCTAAGCTCAGCATACACTGCTTCCCCCACCACACTTGGGGGGGTGCCTGCACAAAAAAAATAATTTAAGAAGCCAGTCCCTTCCAGTACCTGAGTACCACCTGAATGACAATATTTTGTTTCTTCAGATACAAAATTGTAACCATGACTACTAGAGCACACACAGAGCAACAAGCACTGAAGTCAACCATCAAATTCTTAGCAGTGGTATCTAAGTTAAAATGGAATGCTTTAATCCTGAATCTGTGACATCTCCCCCCATCCCTGTGGTTTCTCCTTTATTTCCCACCCTGCTGTACCCACCACCTGATCATTTGAGGAACCTGCTGCTGTCAGAAGAGATGGTCTATTCTGAAATTGTCAATAAAAGAGGAAACAAAAAGAAACAATGAAGAAAGAGGTGGGAAATGGAGGTAAGGATGCAAAGAGAGAGAATGGGAGATTTTGAATAGCAACTGATGGGTGGAGAACAAACCAAGAGAAGCTTCAGAAGGCATGAAAAAGGAGGGCCCTTCTGATCCAGTTAGCAGGCAACTCTGGATACTTGGCAGCCTGAGGGCCTGTGCTTACCTGTCACCAGGCTCTAATGGCAATTTTCTGGGTGCTCCCCACAGTCACACACCCCAAGAGAGGACAGCAGGACAGAAAAAGGAAGCTCCTCCAGCACTCTAGAAACCTGAGCAATCTCTCACTGCATCCACTTTGCTTTCCCAGTCTGTCCTGGGGGGGCAAAGCACGTGCCTGCATACTGAGCCCTTCTATAGAGGCTCTTGGCCCTAAGGACTAGGCATTTCTGCAAGCAATGGCAAGCATCATCACTTGGGCACCTTTCCCCACCCTTGCAGAGACAGGGTGTCAGACTCTCCATACAAATCCTGCAATGCCCATTTACCTGCACCTGCATAGCCAGTGGTGAGTCCAGTCTCCAGTGCCCATACTACCATCCTAAATGGTGCCTTTGCACCAGCACCTAGCCCTGCCTGAAGCAGCAAGCCATGGCTGAGAGGAATAGCACAAGTCGTCTTATCTTACTGCCTTCCAACCCCAACCTCAGAAACAAGAGTTGCCATATCCAGAGGGCAGAATCAAGGCAGGTTCCCTCCCAACAAATACCAGTATGGATCCCAAAGGGCAAAACCTGAAGCCCCTCGCCCCCCTCTCTCAGAGAGCAGAAGGATCCCAGAGGTTGATGGACATTTCTAACATGCTTTTTTCTTCTCAGCCATGTGCTGCTCTTCCAGAACAGGATATGGACCAAGCCAACCAGAAACCAAGCCAAACACCACAGGAACATTTCCCTGCGATACAGCCCACAGCTACAACTGCTGCAGCCTCTAAAGTTCAGCCCCATACACTCCCCAGCAGCACCCAAAGGCTAGCTTGGGATTAACCCTCTCACTTCTACAAGAACAGAGGGGACAAAATTTAAATCCCAGTTTCTGGCTTGGAAAATAAACCCAGATACTAAAGTCAAATGTGGCCATATAGGAAATATCCTTTGTTTTGGAAGGAATCAGGAGTCATGCTTCAGACAGAGGGGTGTCAGGGACATCTCCAGCACCCCTCAGCTCTAAAACATTTAGGGAGCAAGGCCATGGCCCATGTCCCACAGTGCTTCCCCTCCTGTTTGGCTTGTTGGCTGGATCGCCCCAGGCTGGTACCGCTCAGGTCTAGTCATGCTGAAGAGGTGGTTAGAAACACCGAGTGTGGCTGCAGGCAAGTCCCTGCCCAGGTCACAGTGCTGTGCCGCAGCCAGCGAGCAGAGGGAAGTGTCAGCTCCATGCTGCCTCTGGTTACCTTCTTGGTGCACTGTCTAACGGTATTGATTAACTCCGAAATGACCATGTCCACGCATTTCAGGCAAGGTTCTTTAATCTTCTTCACCTGCTTTTTCACAATGGTCTCAAAGGCCATGTCAGGTGTGAAGAGACCGGTTCTAAACACCCAGGGTGGGGACAAGACAAGGCAGGAGGGGGAGAAGGGGCAAGGAGAACGTCACAACGTTACACACACATCTTGGAGCAGGCACCGCCATCACTGAAACCCGGCACGTGGGGCTGGGGAGTGTCATGTCCCCCGGACAAGCCCTGACTGAAGTCCATAGAAAGAGGGGGATGCTTGGCACCTCTCAGGAAGGAAGTGCTGAGGGTAAAATGGATGCCAACTGGACAGCCATGGCCAGGCCACCATTTCACCGCAGCCACCAGGCCTCAGAGTGGCAGGGGCTGACCCCTCTGCAGTATATTTGACCTCAGAGTTGTGCAGCAGATGGGAGGCCTTTTCTGAAAGATTTTCTTAATGATTAGGACACTAACACATTTGATACCCTTTATCAAGCTCAGCTAGTGACAGAGCAAAAGAAAGGAATGAAAATGAATCTGGATCAGTATTTGTTCACATCCTAGCATGCAGGAAGGGCTCTGACAGGCACCGGTCCCTGGTCACCTTCCCAGGAGCAGCATAACTCAGGTTCTCAGGGCTGTGCTTTCTGACAGCTAAACTCTGCTGAGGGGAACACAAGCATGTTTGCTAACTATGTCCTGAGGCCATTGGGATCCTGGTGATGGGCACCCCAATGCTCCCTTAGACTTCTAGGGGAGAAGGTGCTCAACACCAACAACTATTTTGAACAACTAACTTTTGGTTACGATGGAGGCAGAAAGTGAAAACTGATGTTTAAAACTAAATGAAAGAGTGGTATGGGCTCACATCCTTCTTTCTATCCTTTCTTATGTCAAGGCAAAAGAAGAAAGGAGAAAATGTCTAGTCACCAAGGCAGTTTTACCTTTTAGGCTTCTGCGACTCTCACATGGGAAGACAAAGCAAGCTGACTTGGATGATTGTCCCTACTCCCAGATTCAAGCCACTGGGATGGTCCCAGAAGGTTCCCTCTCCCCTTTGGGTGACCTACCATACCTCTGAAGTCTTCAGCTCCATTCAGAAGGTCTAGAGGTATTTACAAGGCTATGCAGCCAAATGGTCTGCCTAGTGCATGATACGTGCCTGATACCATGGATGTTCTTGATGGCATAGCTAATCTCCCGTCGCAGCTCCTTCTCATCAAACTCCATCTGCACCAAGAGAGAAGTTTATCAGAAACTGTCTGACACTTATTTGCGCAACCCCAGGATAACAACAGCATGCTTTACAGAGAAGAGGTCCCATGCCAGCACTATCATGTGACAGATGAGATATTAGTGTAAGTGTTGGATACAGACTCCAGCCATAAAGCTTCTATTGCCAATGCAGACATCCTGGACAAATATGAATAGCTAAAGGCCTACATTTACAGATGTCAAGCCCCAGCAGCTCCCAAGGAGCTTCTTAGAGATAAAGCAATGAGACTGAAGTGCTAGATTGCTTTCTAAAACAAACTAGTTTGCCTCCCAACATTTAGCATGAGGTCTTGGCAGCTGTTTTTTCAGTGAACACCACAAATACGTTTACAATTCACATACAAAAATGTATTACCCAATACAAGGCAGGCTCTTGTATTTCACTAAAAAGGCCTCGTCTTATTCAAATGCAAAAAAAAGGAAGCAAAATGCAGAAAATCCCAGCATGGAATAATTTGGCTCTCAAGTCTGTTCCACGTGACATTAAAAGAGGTTTTTCCATACCACTTCTGATCAGGTTAGTGTACTTTGCCATCTATGAAAACTACCATTGAATAAAAATCCTTTTCACCTACTATGACAGCAGAACAGTTTCTACACTGTTCCCACCTCTAGGCCATTGACAGGGGACAGACAGAAGTAGTCCCAGGTACATCTATATCCTCTTTCCTGCTTCTTACATATTCATTAGGGCAACTTTAAGGTCTAGTCTGGTGCTCAGGATCAAGAAAGTACAAGTTTCAGCACCATTTGTACTATGTGAAATTCAGTCAAAGTAGCTTTGACACAACACATCTGCAAGGACATTTAGTCATTGATTTTACTATTGTCTGTGTTAAAGGAAGTTATTTTGCACATTTAATTTAGCATTTAGGAATTAAGCCAAAGAAATACTGTCATTTTACTAAGAGAAAGTTAAGTTCTGTCACAAGGACAAGGACTGACAGAAAGGTCAGTACTCTGGGAAGGCTCCAATAAAGGAGACAAGAGGAAGTAAAAAAGGTGATAAAATGAAAAACATGAAACAAAGTAGTTGAAGGGAAAAACAGATTATGAAAGATACCAAGAGGAGTAAGGAGACAGGCAGAAGAGGTAACAGACAACAGGCAGGCAAAGTGAATCTCAGCAGCACAGGGAAGCAGTACCTTCACCAGTTCAAAGGGGAAACGCTCATGGAAGATACGGTTAATCCTAGCTCCTCCTGACAGCTCATAGGTATCAATTTGGTCTCCAGAGCCTTCAATGCGTTTCTCAAAGTCCACAGCAAACTGCTGCACCATCCTGAAAGAAAACAAAAAGCATGAAGTAGAATTCATGGCTGTGCAGTCATCTCCAGGGAGGAACACGCAGCTGAGGCCACTTACTGAAGCAGAGCTTTGGTCTTGCGAGCAGGGTCATCAGGGCGAAAATTCTTGTACTCCTCCACCTCCTTCTCAATAGAGAGAAGCTGGCTTTGGAGCTTGTTCCGCAGCCCTGGCAGGGTGTCACGGATGTGGTTGGTCAATTGCTGCGCAAGAAGAAGGTTTAAGATGGTAATAAACCTCTAGGTGGTTACTGGGAAGAGTCTGCTACCTCCACACCACAAAATAAAGAGGAATGCTCCTCTCTTCTGTATTCAATCCTTCTGAGAGGTTCTAATAAAAAGTCTATGCCAGGACAGATACTAGTTATGATCAGGTGTATCCTGCCTCCCCAACTCCTACCTATTTCACCTCTCTATTCTTGACCTTCATTTTAGCCTTCCAGTCTGGTACAAAACTCTCATTCATACGAGCCTGCTATCTCCAACCCACAAATAAGTTTCACATAGAAGTATTAGAATTTGCTATTTACACAAGGGTAAAGGCTATTCTGTCTTCAGATTAGCACACTGACACCCAAGGTGGTGGTGAAACCCTTTTTCAACAAGGCAAGGTGGAAGGAGCCAAAACCACTGATGAGGCTCTAATAAGGGGGTTTCCACAGAGCTAAACTGGAGTTTTCCACAGCTGAAAGGTGAATATTTAAATAAGGAGGAAAAAGGACAACATAGTTCTTCACTTAAGGGAGTATTTCAAGGGAGCAGAGAGGGAAGCAACAGTAAGTTGCTGCTGTACGAGACAGCAGATAAGGCAGCCTTAATAGATGGGAAAATGACTACCAGTATCACATTTAAATCAATCTTTGCAGCTTACAATTAGGTACAGAGACCACTAGAAGCTTAGAAGGTATCTTTTAGCTTAACCAGAAAGACCTTGCATTCTGATAGCGCAAACACCATGAACCAACTATTGATTTCACACCAGTATCACTGAGAGGATAAAGCCTTTGGTGTGTATGGTCCATTATTTGTCTTAATGTGTTTCACTGTATCAGTATTATACAAGTCAGGCACACTTCATAGGACCTGGCACCAAAATGCCTTTTATGATGCAGAGAAGGAAGAGTTAATCAATCTTCACAAATCTCACTGCAGCAAAACAATTTTAAGTATTTACCAGTTTGTTGACCACAAGTTTTAGCTTTTCCTGTATTCTTCCATCTCAGAAGAGCCCTGATAGCCAGCCTAGCCATTCCTGTGACATAGTGGGCAGCAGTTCTTAACTTTTGACAGTACCTGGTTCAATACTTTCTGCAGGTAGGGGGTTCCCATGCGATCAGCCATGTGTCTGTAGGCTGGGTGGGAGAGAAAAAATTTTCTCTCTGCAGCCAGAGCTGCCTGAATGTCCTTCTTGCCATCAATGTCCTTCTGACTTCTGTTGACTACACCAATGTAACCTGTAAGAGTGGAGTTAGAGATCAAGTGGTTGCAAGGATGAGAATGTAAATGGGATTCAGACTGAGAAGGAAGTTACCCAGCTGGCAGCATTGCAAAAGGAGAATACTAGTGGCAACACATTATTAGGAACCAATTGCAAGAGTTTAAAACTAAAATTTCCACTGAATTGCCCAGGTTTTGATTTTTTGGTATGCAGCACAAAAATGACTATGCAACTGAGAATTAGCTTATTTATTACTGTTTCCCCAATCACAAAGCCTACCCTAGTCTCATTCATTTGAGACTCCTCTGTTAAAGTCCTTAGGACAGGTACTTCGTTATGGCTATACACATCACGTATCACAGCCCAAAATTATTTCATCTGATACACTGTGGCAATCTCATCTAGATAAAAGACAAGGGGAGTCTTGTAGACAGGAGTTTCATTTTTGCAGCTTGCCTTATTAAAAGAAGTAAGGAAACAGAAAGTAAAGACAAGAGCATAAGGCTATGCTTCTGCTAGGACTACATATCAAGGTACAAATATCTAAAAAGTTCCTATTAACAGTGTAACTCATCCCTGTTCCCCAACTTTTCTCAGTTCCAGCTTGGAACACAGATAGCTTAACCACAAGTTGTTAACAGATGTTCCAGGAAAGGGATGCACTGGAGGAAGGGGATGAGGCCAGGTCACCTCACACAGGGAAAACAGAGGAAGGAGATCATGGACAAAGCATGAGCAAACATACCTCTACGAAGAGGAAGTAATTTATTTTCTAATACATCTCGTGCATCAGTTCCTTCATCCATAAGATCCAGCTTAGTGATGACTCCAATAGTGCGTTGCCCTGTGGAAAAGGCACAAACATATTTGATCAAGAAAACAACTAATTTAATATTTTGCTCTGTTCACAGAACTTACAGATTGCCCAACCTGGCTACTTGAGAGCTCTTGAACTCAAATATTACAGTTCCCATCATGTCCAAGAGGCCATAAGAGCAAAACAGACAATAATCAAGCTCAGTTTGCAGTTATATCCTGCTGAAACATGCACATGCTATGCCACAGCAGAGAGGGATTTTAGTGCAGATTCTCCTACTTTTCTCCAGGCAGAATACACATGACTGAAGGAAAGGAAATCCTACACCTCTTCAGAAATGGGCTAAGGCAAAGGAAGAAAAGGGGAATAACAAAAATTCTATTACAGTAGCTGTTAACAAACACCTCTCAGGAAAATGCGTGTTGGTGAAGATACAACCCAAGACAACAGACAAGAATCCACAGCTACTAGGCTAATCACAGCCAAAAGGTAAAAGGAAAATCAGGCCACTGTCTAGTAATGTCATGCTAAATTAAGAGAGATTTACCTTGAGGATCCACCTCCTTTGCAATCTTCAGGGCATCAGAATTGGCCAAATCAGAGTTGGCTGGGGATACTGCCAGGATGAGGCAATTCTCTTTGGTGACAAACTGCAGAAGCATATCTCTGATCTGAAACTCGATGTCAGGGGGCTGGTCCCCTACTGGGACTTTTGTCATACCCGGTAGATCCACCAAGGTCAGGTTCAGGACTAGACACAGGAAACAGGAGATGGCAGAAGGGAGTGCTGAGATAGGAATGTTCTGGTCTATGAGAAGTACCTGTAGCTTTATTGCCTCCGATATATAAAAGGCTTAACAGATACCCACACAGAAGCACACAGAACTTTTTAGCTCCTTTTTGTTACTGCTTAGTAAGAACTAGTTGCTATTAGTCATGATTGTCAATTATCTCATTACCCTTCCCTTTAAAATCACTTGTTTTCACACCAATCAGGGAAACTGTGCCCTCAAAGTCCTTCAGTGTATGCTACACTGAAGGGAATGGAATGATGGTACATTTTTTCACTTCATGACAAAGACTGGAGAGCCAGAAGAGTTGGTTCCACTCATTAAGTGTTGTCTCTTGTATTGAAGGGCTCAGTCCTGCCACTCTTATTCAAGGGAGGCTCCTGTCAAAGTCAGCTGGGCCTTCTCCTGAATGACTACAACATGCAGCCCTATAACTGTTTAATTGTCTTACTAAGAGAAAAAAAAAAAACCAACACCCTAAAAGTCAAGCACAAGTTCTACCCAGCCAAATGCTATGTAGCACTGAACTGCTGCTTTCCAAAAAAATGCCCACACAGCTGTTCACATTTGAAGAGCTGGCAAATTTGAGACCACGTTGCTCCCTTGTGTAAATGGAATTCTTCCACTGAGATCAGTGGCATATGACATAGGCACTATCTGGACAGAACTATACAAAGTACATATTTACATGCAAACAGAAGGCAAGTGCTCTTCAAGAAAGCCACTCTCTCCAATTTTTTTTGTTCCGTTTATTTGCCCAGTAAAGCAGTATCAGAACACAGAGAGAGAGAGCAGCTCCTTACTGTAAGGCCCACACTGATGGAAAGAAACCGCATCAGGAACAAGTTTCTGCACAGACATGAGTTGTTTAAAGAAGTTCTGCTAGCAGTCAGATACTTCAGCTGGCAGACAAATCCATTTTAGCAGTATGGCTAGGGCTGGCAGTTTAATAGAGGACAACCCAGGCACATGGAGATTAAAGTCAAAACCAAGCACACTCCCCATTTCATCTCTGTTCTTTGCCTTTACTTCATGACAAAGCAACAACCTGCCTCACTTATCTCCTGACTCAGGTGCTGCATTAGGACTCACCATGGGGAGAGTAGACTCGAAGATTGATGGGCACTGGAGAAATCCCTTTGTTGGAGCCAGTAACACGATCAGTTTCAGCCTCAATCTCCAAACGGACCTCCTCAAAATCAGTGAATTTCTTTCCTTTGCAGTGTAGGAACTCACCATATTCTATTTAAACAGAAGCAGAGAGTGTGAAATAGTCACTGAAATCAGAGAAACACTCAAAGTGTAATGAAAACATCCTGTCCTGAAGCAAAACAAAACAAAAACACAGTTGAAGGGATGAAGTCTGGCAAGTGCCTTTCCTACTAGGACCTAGCAGGTTGGCATCTAAGTTACTGCAGTCACACTATCTGATCAACATCTGAGAGAATTCAGTTGAGCCCAACATCTTCACAATCCAGCTTTTGTCCCAGCAGAGGTGGCTTCCTCACTTGTCTTCATTCAAGCAATAATCCAGGACTTTCTCTGTTGATTCTAAGCAAACTTAGCATGCACCTGCCTGCAGCAGCAGTGACTTTCACAGCTACACTGGGAGATGCATTCTCCTAAGGAAGCTGGTGGCTCATGGCTTGGACGGGCATAGTCTTCACTGGGTAAAAAAACTGGCTGGGTGGCCAAGCCCAGAGAGTTGTGGTGAATGGAGTTAAATCCAGTTGGCAACTGGTCACAAGCAGTGTTCCCCAGGGCTCGATTTTGGGGCCAGTCATCTTTAATATCTTTATCAACATATCTGGATGAGAGGATTGAGTGTGCCCTCAGTAAGTTTGCAGGTGACACCAAACTGGGTGGGATTGTTGATCTGCTCAAGGGTAGGATGGCCCTGCACAGGGACCTGGACAGGCTGGACCAATGGGCCAAGGCCAACTGTATGAGGTTCGACAAGGCCAAGTGCCGGGTCCTGCACTTCGGTCACAATAACCCCATACAATGCTACAGGCTTGGGGAAGAGTGGCCGGAAAGCTGCCCGGCAGAAAAGGACCCGAGGTGTTGGTCGACAGCTGGCTGAACATGAGCCAGCAGCGTGCCCAAGTAGCCAAGAAGGCCAACAGCATCCTGGCTTGTATCAGGAATAGTGTGGCCAGCAGGAGCAGGGAAGTGATTGTGCCCCTGTACTTGGTGCTGGTGAGGCCACACCTGGAATACTGTGTCCAGTTTTGGGCCCCCCACTACAAGAAGGACATTGAGGTGCTGGAGCATGTGCAGAGAAGGGCAACAAAGCCGGTGAAGGGTCTAGAGAGCAAGTCTTACGAGGAGCAGCTGAGGGCACTGGAAATTGTTTAGCCTGGAGAAGATAAGGCTGAGGGGAGACCATATCACTCTCTACAACTGCCTGAAAGGAGGTTGTAGTGAGGTGGGTGTTGGTCTCTTCTCCCAAGTAGTTAGCAATAGGACAAGAAGAAATAGCCTCAAGTTGTGTCAGGGGAGGTTTAGATTGGATATTAGGAAAAATTTCTTCATGGAAAGAGTAGTCAAGCATTGAATAGGTTGCCCAGAGAGGTGGTGGAGTCACCATCCCTGGAAGTGTTCAAAAACCAGGTAGACGTGGCACTTTGGGACATGGTTTAGTGGGGCATGGTGGTGTTGGGTTGATGGTTGGAATGATGATCTTAGAGATCCTTTCCAACCTTAACGACTCCTAGTTTTTACTTTCATTAAAAACTAATCCAGCCACCAAGCCAGGAAACATGAAATTACTACTCTCCCCTTAATTGGTTTAGTGATGGACTTGGTAATGTTAGGTTAATGGTTGGACTGGATGATCTTGAAGGTCTTTTCCAACCTGAATGATTCTATACCTTACTACTCAAGAGAACTTGGACTAGCTCTGTATGAAAGTGCTAGGGGTAAGTAACAGTCTCATTACATAATAAGAACAGACTCAAGAGAGTCTCAAGAGAGCAAAAAAAACTTCTCTTGACATCATTTTGAGTTGGCTGGTGGTTGGGGTTTTTTGTGTGTCAATCCTTGAATAGGCTAACCAATCCAAGAACCCTCTGTTCCAATTTTAAAAGCCTCCTAAAAGTTAAATTGTCTCCTTATAGTAGACAAGAGGACGGCTGTGGATAGATCAAATTCACCTGACAAAAGAGGAAGAACACCCTGAAACATTCACTTGCCAACTCCTGGATGAGATCTTAAGGGGAACGGTAATGAAAATATCCTGCAAGTAAGTAGCAAAACCAGTGAACTGCCCAAAAGATCAGCCACAGAACTCTGATTTTAATTCTCCAGATCCCAGTGTTCTCACACTGGGTTTTCAATACATTAAATCACCTTGCCCCCTTATTTCAGTAGATTATCAGCAGGGTCATCTGGCTTTTAGGTCTTACCCACCCATAAGTGTCACAGCTACACAGGCAAAGGAAAGTTGTGATAAGTGTATGTATGGAGCCTTGCCTAATAAATTAAAACAAAATAACTAAGAAGCATTTTGCTTCTGAACACTTAATGCATCAGATGTTAAACAGGTAAACTGAAAACCAATTGCAGGTCATTTTTACTGGGGAAAATTCTTATTTATTTTTTCCACACTGAGCAGTGCCACTGATCAAATAAGACCTTCCTTGACAGCAATCCAGCCGGACACACAGGGGAGGTAGCTCACATACCTGTGCTGGAGTTTACCAGCTGCAGGACCAGCGGGCGTCTGGTTACAATGCCAGATCCACGTGGCAGAAAGTCCCTGAAATGAAACAGGAAGTTTCAGATGAGTGAATGATTGTTTCCTTCCTTTTTCACAGATTTTCTGCTCCTATAAGCATTCATGGAATATAACAGTGAGTCTCAGCTATGGGCACAAAAAAAGTTTCAGGCACTAAAAACCAAGTGCTCCTCCTCAACGAGGATAAGAGGTTGTTGTTCTAAAGAAGCCCATACTCTAATCCTCTCTAACAGCTACAGCTCCTTCAGCTCATGTTCCAAGCTAACTAACAAGCCCATTTAATACAGCTGTCTGTACTTTGGAAAAAAATGAATTTCTTTCATTAGAAAGAAAAGAGAAGTTGAAGCAGAGCCCAAAAACTAGCATGCCTCCTTTTGACAAAATACAGTTACCCAAACTACAACAAAAATCACTCACACCCTGCACTTCAGTGCTTGAGAAGACACCACATTGTTCCAGTTTGCAAACACCATATGATACATCTGAAAGAATAAACAGCAGCCAAAGGCTTGCCTCCACCCAGGGTTTCTCCTGGCTAACTACTCAAGACTGAAGTATTGCCAAGGCAAAAGCATCAGCAGCAGCTTCTGTCTATACTCACAAGAATCCTGAATTTTTGTATACTTCAAATCATTTCAAAGGAAGGAAGCCTTTCACTATCCTTCTCCAAATGCTGACTTAGCAGCCACAGCCCACAAGCTCTCCTTTGCTTTTTCTTTTTCCAAATCCAAGTGCTTTCAGCAAAGCTAGGCATGCTTATTGCATCTGCTGATGACCTTGCTAGTTTGTGGCCTGGTTTTCAAGTACTCAGCTGTTCACATGGCTCCTCAAGAGCCACTGAGCATTTCTGAAAATATTATCATTTGCTTCCTTGCCTAGTAGGAGAACCATCACTTCAAAACATGGTTCCTACAGCATGAATATAGTTTTCTTTGTTAAAAGAAGCCCAGTTGGACTTGATCTTAAAGGTCTTTTCCAACGTAAACAATTCCATGATTCTAATAAGACCATAACCCATTCTCATTATTTCAGACTTTTCAGAAGTACAAAGAGTTAACCAGGGTTTGTCTTTCATTTGTTTTTCAAATACAGCTCTAGTTTTTCCATTCCAGTGGGATTAACCCTGGAATCTTTGAGGCATTGCATCATTCTAGCAGCTTTCTGCTGTCTCAGCTCCATTCCTATAGATGTCTGTGGTCAATACATCAAAGTCCTACCCTAGCACCAGTTTTTAGCATAACAAATCCATCTGAGCTGCACTGACTTATTTTGAACTTACTGTACCTGACAAAAAGGTATCCTATTACTATAGATCCCTTTCTAGCACACTGAGACAATACTCTAGCTATTTGATCTCCAACTTGCAGTATCAAATCCTGCTTTACGGTAGGAAAAGCACCACTTGCATTTATAAGAATGAGCCCTCGAGGAATTAAGACTCCACTCGTGCTCCGTGTTTTCCTGAAGCTTTCTGCTTTGGCCAAGACCCTGATTTCTCTGCTGTCCTTGTCAAAGCTACAAAGGCAAAAACTCAGGACAAAGGTAGATGGAAAACCTATGTGGCATCTAGGTTCCAGCATTACAAAAAAAAACCAAACACCAATTTATTGTATTAACCTAGTAGCTCCCAGGCTATTCCAAGGGGGGAAAAAAAACCTAAGTCCTCATAGAAGACAAGACGACAAATCCATTAGCCAAATCTAGTCACCTAAATCAACAATTTTACTGCCACTTTAATTCTGAGTGAAAATATGTGCAATCTGATCCCTAATATCAGAAAATGAATGCGTGTTCTTATCCACAAACTACTGGGGGGTACATGAAGTTCAACTTTTAAGTTTTCTCTACGCTTGACTCCTATCAGGAGTTAGAGCCAACAGGCTTTATAAAAAAACCCACTGTTGCAGTATCACCCCGTTATATCTCTATTATTCCCTATTCTTTTATTCACCTCCTTTCTCTCTACAGTCTCCTGGACAAACTCCTTCCTCCTCCTACTCTGGCTAAGCCTTTCAATCACTGACACTAAAAAGTACATCTTGGTAAGTTCTGTGGCAAGCTGGCTGGGAGCCAAGGAGAAGGCAGCGTACAGGAGTCATGCCTGCCCTCTTGCAGTAGGCATAATAAATTGCTTCTGTAAATAAACTACAGCAACAGAACACGTGTGGCATGGACAACATGCCCAGCCCGGGTTTTGAGTCCACTTAGGAGCCAGGGGAAGATCCACACCCCCCCCCCCCCCCCCCGCCGTTGCTCCAGAAAGAACAGCACAAAGTGATGAAATTAAGTCAGAATCAGGGAAGTGATACATGAGATAAGAACAACCACATGCCAGATACTTGGACAGACAGAGCAGAAGGGTTAGATAAACTGGTTTATTCAGTTCCAGCACAGATGATGTACAGTAGTGAGGCTGGGAGGAAAACCAGAAATACGGAGGAAGTCTTCAGAGATATGTGCTGTAAGGCTCCGAGTGCTGGAACAACGAGGGCAGCAGGGAATCCACTTGTAAGACACAGCAGCCTCTAGCATGACATCAAAAGCAGACTCGTTATATACATCACTATACAAGACTTTGTGCCTGAAATACGTTATTCAATTAAGTTGAGAGCACCAACCCCCTGTTTTCCTCCTTCACTTTGTATCTTAAGAATTGAAAATTACTTTTTCATTGCTCTGTTTGTAACATGCA
This sequence comes from Pelecanus crispus, assembly GCF_030463565.1. Taxonomy (NCBI): domain Eukaryota; kingdom Metazoa; phylum Chordata; class Aves; order Pelecaniformes; family Pelecanidae; genus Pelecanus; species Pelecanus crispus. Next base: position 37,442,107 of record NC_134651.1, read on the forward strand.
GAAGTGTCATGACAACATTTGATTTCCTATACTTTCAAGCAGGAATAACCACAGTGCCACTTCTTCAGGCTACGCTTCATCCAGAAAACACAGAAAAGTAGCAGCTAAAACAGACAGAGAAGCTGTATTCAGGGAATATAAATACTTAATTTGCTTGTATCTTCTTGCTTAGCTATTGACTCAAATGTCAAGATATTGAGGTACCAGTTCTAGTAATACAGTTCCAAGCATTTTATCAGATTTGGAAAACTAGGCTCAGATCAGCTACATTCCCCAAACCATCAGTTATTGGAAGACTTATTTATACATATGTCACACTCATCTTTTATTAACCACTGTCAGAGGGAGGATATCGAGCTAGATACATTTTTGGTCTGACCAGTGATAGATCTCCTCTTCTAAACCAAGACAACAAAAAGAATCAAGGATGCAAATCCCGATGGGTCTCAGGCTGAAAAAGTTCAGGCAGAGGAGTGACCTGAAAAGGCATTTATTGTTAACATTTTGCATTGCTCTGTTCTGAAGTGCTTACACATGTTCTCAACTAGCTTCACAGCTACCTCAGGGCAAACCCAATCACATCATCCCTTCCAGTCTTATTCCTATTTTAGTATGCAGAGCTGCATTAAAGTACAGATTTGGGCTGAAAGCTGCATTAGTAATGCAATAGTAAAAATAAATATTTGAGGGATGGAAAACAATCTAGCAGTTACTGTAGAGCAACATTCAAACAAAATCCAAACATGTCAGAAACATATTAAGGCAATCTTGATGTCATGCACCAACACATTTATAATCAGGACACTGGGGACTTCAGGTTTCCCTAGTAGTTTTTTAAATTAAAGCCAGACACTCTGTATGAAAAACTTCCACGCATTAGGAATCTTGGAATCCTACAGAACAAAAAGGTGCTATTAATGATACAAAAAGCACGCTTGCTCTATAAACAAATTTCAGAGTTCATTTAATGACTTGCACTGTACAGAGGATTAGAAGTTAAAGGTAACATGGACCGAAGACATTTCCCCCTAGACTATTTACAAGACACAGGAGATTGACAAGCTGCTTGTAGCATTCAACATATAATATATGCAAAGGGAAGAAAACATTGATAGATGCAGTCAAAAAAAAGTAGGACAGATACCCATATGAAAAGTTTGGGACTTCCTGAAGAGGGACACATTGAAACTTTCAGACAAGTTCTTGTGTTTATTCATTGCTACTACATTGAAGACAGTGTCACTGTCTCCATTAAGAAACTTGCAAGAGCTGTTTTCTGCAGTAGGGCCACATTTGTTCCCAGAGAACACACAAATTGCTAGTCAAAAATACTTGTTTACTCCTTTCATCAAACAATTGATCTTGATCTGATGTTTTGTTAAACAAGAGATGATAACTAGATCTTTGGAGGAGGAACTAGTCTTCCAGCATCTCAGCTACCGTTATAGCCATATTGTGCCTGGTTCACCTGCTTTGTTAGAATAAATGCTCTCAAACCTGATAAACACAAAAGAAAAGCAATAAAGCTTAGAGATTCTCTGTAACAGTTAGTGACATTTAACTTCAGCAATATAACTTGCCTATGATCTTGTAGCTGTGCCATTCTGTAGTGGCAACCATTATCTCCCTAACAGTGAAGGAGGTAACACACTAACAGCATCCCTACATGCTGGCTCAGACTGCAACTGTTTCTCAATAGATACGCTTCCACCACAAGCATAGGCATTGTACAGTCCTGCCTTCCATCAAATTCAAGTGGAGAAGCACCTCTCCTGGCCATCTCCTTTGCACTACATACACACACTCTACTTTTTTTACAGTTTGTCGCTTTAGTCACAGATGCCCCCGAAGTTTGTCAAAAAACCTTTATGTAGTACTGACCAAGAAATTTAATTTCAGTTATAAACACACCCAATGAGAGGAGACTGCATTAATGCAGATCTTCAGACTGACCCAACAGAAACACTTTCTTTTTGCTCTTATGTTCTAGAAACCTTAATATGGCCAGACAGAAGGCTTACTACAATCCTTTATGTGGCCCTACAAATGCATTTCTGCAAGCCCAGCTCTCAACCCAGCACAAACTCAATTTCAGAACAGAAAGATACATAGAGAATATACACACAGGGAAACCCAAGGACATTTGTCAGTTCACAGGACAGGCAGCTAGGACTCCTGCACTACAAAATTAGTTTTGCCCCTGGTTTATTGAGCCTTGTGAACGAGTTACTCTTTGTACTGCAAAATTAAAGCAACTTTGCACCTCCTCCATCCACTGGTAATCTGTATTTCTGAAAGGACTTTGAGTCAAAGCTTTTTCATGCATGATTTTAGTCTTCACTGAAGTTGCAACAAAAGTCATTGGCAGTCAACAACAGAACCACATCCAGGGTACAGTCTCTTGCTCTAAATGGAAGACAGACCAAATGCTTCTACCCCGACTTACCTTCCCTCCCTCCAGGGAAGCTGGAAGGCTTGCAAAGCTGTTTGTAGAGAGCTTTGAAACATGAATTTAGGCCTAGTCTAGATATACCAATACAGCATCCTTGCAGTTTACAGTTTGTCAGGCCTTTGAGGTTTTTGGATTAGAATGCACTAGAGAAGGTAAAGTCTCAATTAAAAAGCCAAAACAGCAGCTTATGAAGACATAAAAGTAGTTCCGAAGAACAGAAGAGTGAACACCACCATCTGATAATTTAATTTCAGTTTGATTTCTTATTAAACATCTACAGACAAATAGGGTATTAAGGGATGTGATTAATCCCCAGTTTGGATTATATTAGTTTCAGAAAATTAAGATTCACACAGCCTCCACAATTTCACATGGCTGTTTCTGTTTTTCAAATCCAGTATTTGTTATGTCCTGTGTTCAAGTGGTGCCCAGGGACAACAAGTCAATCAGAACTGCACTGTACAAAGCACTATGCAATATATAGCAAGAAATACAGTTCCTGCCCCTATGGATTTTACTCTCTGGTTACACAGTTCAGACGTGCTCCTGCTTAAGCTTCAAACTACCTTCATTTCATCTGTCAAGTCTTACAGTTGATCATTCATCATTCACACACATCCAGATCAGGAGTTCTTTATTAGCTCACTAAGACACAATGCATTACAAGAATTCGAAGACAATCTAGGGGTGTCTGCACCTTTGACACATGTGTCTTCTGATCATTGCACTGAATGGCAACATTCACATCATCTTCATTCAGGCTGCATTCTATGAACAGCTTAAATCTCTGAAAACATAGCTGTTGTGCTGTTTAAACATAGTCTTACTCCAGCATGTCCCAAATGAATCCTTAAAACACAGGCTGACACTATGCAACACATTAGCCACAGAATATCTGCAAGGCTAAAAATATTTACTATTAATCTTATTGACTGCTAAAACAAGCATCTTGGAAATGGTAGCAGCTTTCGACTTCTTGGAGACTAACTCAAGCCTGGTGCTCCTTCATAACACACATCATCTAGTTCTACCAGAAGGTAGAAGCCTGATGCAGGAACTGCCCTGAAGAGCACCTTTCTGGTCTGATCCTTCAAGTGACATGCAAGTACATTCATAAGCAATTCTGCAACTTAGACATGGGGCAACAACAAGGACAAATTTGTTTTCATCAGCCACACAGTAAGTTAACCAGAGAGCTGCATTACAGATTTAGACTTTCCTTTCCTGCTGACTTTGTGGCCTCCATGAGCTCTTATCTCCCCCGAACTGAAGTGCTTCTCAAACAAAAAAAGCCAGACAGGCCAACATGAACAGCAAGCGTTTAAAAGCAAGTGCATTATGAACAAAAGCACCCATCAACCTGCTATTCTAACTGTTTTTCTCTGCCCTTAGCTTTCATCTTCCTTTCATGGTGCATCATGTGAACTTGGACACTAGTCCCACAGACTCATAATCACATGCTAAGTCTCATTCCTAGGTAGCCACATTTTTTTTTCCATTAAGGTTAGCACTTTTGGACTCAGAGAAGTTTAAGCCAGGGGATGCATGTTATTTATCTGCCAATCTCCACAGCACAATAGTGTGCCTAGCCTTGACCCACTGTGAAAGGGAGCAATTCCATAAGCACTTGGTATAATACCATTTCTTAGGGTGTAATTGGTACTGGTCACACAATGGATACATATAGAAATAAAGATCTATTGTAAGTACATCACATTCCAGCATACTGGCAATATTATTGTGCACAATGAGTCATTATTCAAGAATACAATTGTGAAAAATAAAGACAGGCAATAGTTCATGAGTGTCATCATAATATACACGTTAGCAGAAAGAAAAAAATTAAAGAGAAGGCTTCCCACTGCCTTGTACCTTGAGTTCCTATTTACAGTAGCGCAAAGGGAGATTAACACTATTGTGCTGACTTGGAACGCTTTAAGTAGTTCTGGCACTCAAACAGCATCCCCAACACCTAGCCATTTCTCCCAGCACAGCTGTCCAGATCAGTAGTCAAGAAGGACCAAGCAGACCTCTTTTCAAGTTTGGGAGTTTGCTGTACATAAGCTGAGTTCCCAGAGACTGTCTTACAAACTTCACAGGTGCTGCATGAGCAGTGTAAAGCACAAACGCTTGTACAAGCTGGATCCATTTATAGCATACTACTGGATTAATTTGCAAACAAGAGTCAGAGGAGATAGATAATGAACTATAAAGTAACTTTGAGTTTGCACCTTCTCCTGTTCCCCTATCTGCCTTGAGTTCTTCCATTCCTTTGCACAGCAATGCAATTGACACCAACACAAGTCCGCAGCAAGTGTGAGGGGTATTCTGTCTGAGATGCCTTTATTAAGGTTTTGTGCAGAGACTGAGGCACTGCAATCTTCCAACATGACAGGAGAGCAACTATGCTAATCCACTGTAAGGAAAAAAGTGTAGAAATAGGCTGTATTACATGTTCACACACACATCCTGCTCCAAACCCGACATCATGATTCTCACCACAACAATCACCTTTCTGTTTTGTTTCCTCTGCCCCTTTTACAACTGACCACGATGCCTAGTGTTCTGGAGTTCTTCTGCTTCTTCTTGCCATGCTGTGCTCTCACTTTATTCAAAGTAAGAAAAAAGTAGTGTATTCAGAGTTAACATAGGAAATAAAGCCACATAAGGAACCAACATTTACTGCAAAAGGCAGCATTTAAAAAACCATAATGACCCCACATCACAGGCTTTGCTAAGAAAACAGGAAACCTTTCAGGAGACTGCCCCCTCCAAGAGAATCCACCTTCATAGAAAACTGCATGGCTGGCTGTTTGAAAGCCTACATACAGTAAGTTTGGCAAGTCAAATCCAGTTCCTTGTGAACAAGCATAATGATGGGGTTTGTTTCACTGACATTTGGGACTAAATGATGTGCCATGGAGAGACAGCAGCTGAATGAGCTTCCATCTCAGCTGTAGGGCTCATCTTCTCATCATGGGACACAGCACAATTACTTGGTCACTGATCTAGATACACAGAGGTGACAGTCTCCAGTACTGTCCCCTCTGTCACCTTCTTGGTAATTTTGGTAGACCATAGATCTTCTTTCCTACAGAACAGGATAAAGCCTCTTGTTACTGAAAGGCATTATCATACTTCTGAGCTCTTGTGGGTCTCTGGGAGGACCCCACATGCCTTGAACGTCAAAAGTGTTAATCAAAAAATGTGTTTCCCCCACTCAGAACACATTTGTTGAGTCAAGTGTGGGCTGAGGGGGCTCAGACAACTGGAGAGGGGATAGGCCCTGTGCAATGTTCTCTTGCATCACTCATACTTCAGCTGCAGCAGCCATGCTCAGACTTCAGCCTGCAGCACCTTTATAAACACTGCTAAAGCAAAAAGGGAAGAGCATAGAAATTTTTACATGAACACTTGCTTAGAAACAGCTCTCCCCTCCCAGAGCACACTAAATCTCTTCCAGAGTGCACTAAATTCTGCTTTTCTGGCTTATCTCTGGCTGCACAGACTGGTTCCCAAGAGTCATTGCAGTCAGTGCCTTTTTCATTCACCCTTTCAACATCTCCCTTCTTTGTATCTCACGCAGCCCCTCTCCTGCACATACCTCTATGCAGGTCTCTGGAAGCAGTGGGACAAGATAGTTTTCTTATTGTTTATTTTGATTTGAATCCTTTGGGCTGATTTTTCTGTTTCACGCTCCACTAGCTTCAGGGTACATCAAAATCTGGAAGACAGCTGTATGCATTATGCCAAGTCATGGCTGCACCAGAACCTCTGTGCATGAGTTAATCTGATGCAGAACTACAGACCTTCATGGAGTGCTGCTTCCACAGGGCAAGCGACATCCAAGGAGGTCAGAAGCATTCTTACACTTTAGGTATTACACTTTCATTGAATGGCCAAGGGGCCTGCCAGCCCACAGAGTAAACTGGCACAGCCAAGATTTTGCCCCAGGGATTTCTGCTGCTCTATGTCTACAGTAATTCCAAGGAAGCCAGTATACCCTAGCTTTATGCTTGGTAGATCTCACAGCAGGATCTGGCCTGACTTTTGAGGTGCACTATATGTATTTTTAGATGACCTGAAAGTAAGGCAGAGATGTTGCTACATTCTTCTGATGCACCCCTGCAAACTCATAACCAAGGGTTACCACATCCTATCAACTCACTGCCTGTGTTACAAAGCATAAAGCAAGAATTTCTGGTACAGCTACACTCTGTCCCTAACTCAGTTTACATAGCATGTACTAAGGTCCTTATATACAGTGAGGGGAGACAGAATCCAAGCAAATGGAATTTCTCTCCATTAGAGAGGGTTATACAGCTCCTGCGCTACATTTATAGGAGGGGAAGAAGAGGACAGACAAGAGAATACCTTGGGAAGAGGCTCAAACACAAACAGGTATTACCATTTTTGCCAGTTTTCCATGGTCTGCTTCCCTCCTACCTAGAAATCTAAGCTTTCCCTCTCAGTCATTGCTGGGGCCTAGAAGTACCTTTAGGACATGAGAGTCTGAAATACAGACATGTTGGTCAGCCCTTTTTGAAGGGTCAGAACTAGAACCTTGCACAAGGGCACAGGGTCCATTCAAACAGACTCAGTACTGCAGACCACTAGGAATATATGGGGTTTACTAAGTACTGTTCTTACTTGAACCTGTTGATCAAGGTTTATATTCATGCTTTGATTCCTCCTCTGGTATCACAAGATTATCCTTCTTTTTAGAAAAAAGGTTTTAAAATCATCACCCCCAGTCACAGGACTTCAGGTGCTGGGACTTTCTTAAAGCAGTACACCAAATAGAACAGAACATAAAACAATTTCATCAGCAAGCAACACTTGAAGCCTGTCTGAAAGCTCTCAGCTTCCCCCAGTCCTTGCAGACACCACACAGTTCTCAGCTCTTGCCTAGAAGGTGTGCTAAAGCATGAGCACAGTTCATCACCTTAGCCATCCTAAGTGAAAAGTCTGAGCAGAATACAGCCACAGCTGCCTGTACTGTAACACAGGCCTCCTTTCTGGCTGTGAATGACCAAGGTTAAATTCTTTGCTTTTAAGTACCATGGAGGGCTGTGACCCTGAGAATCCTGGCACACGATAGCACCTTGTGTCATCTCTGCTGAGGAAGCCTGCAATAGGAGCAGATTGCATCCACATGCTTCTCTCCCTAGTTGTGTTCACTGACTAGATAGATAATCCCTTCATGGGCTGCTGCTCTACAATTGCAGTGCAGCAACCAATCCAATCTGAGAGCCAGAACCAGGCCCAGGGGGATAATTCCCCTCCTACTTCCCTACAACATGGTGAAATCTACTTGTTTCCATAGAAACAAATCAGTTTTATGTCCACACAGCTCCTGCATCCCTCACTGCTGTGCATCAGCCCCAAGCTGCTGAGGCTGAGAGATTTTAAGGAAGTGTATACAGCTATAGGTCAAGAGTTTGCAGGAGAAACAAGAGGTTCTCCTGACATACAAAACCGACCATCTCAGACGTAATTTGCTTCAGTTCATCTCTGCTGCGAGAGAATTAATCAGGAATATCCTTCCCCTCCTCCATTTTGAGGGTTGACTTATCTGCCAGATCCCTCCCTGCTATCTTCCTGCAGATGGGTTAGCCCAGAATACGTGAGGACGTAGAACACAGATGGGAAAGGAAACAGGGCACTCCAACACCTCAAGTGCACTTGTGAGCCAATATCCTCTTTGTATTTTTGCAGGTAAAAAACTGTAAAGGGATTTTCTTGTTTGGAACTCTGCATTTCGCTGTGGAGGATTATTTAGAGAGTGGTACAGCCTACAGTGCATTGCCTGATCTCAAAAAGTCACTGCCCATTATAGCAAATGCCGCATTGACTCTAGGCTGCAGCTCTGGGGAAGGAGAGTCTTGAGTGAGTAGAAAATTGCAGTACTGCTGCTGTGCAGCTTCCTCTGGGGTCTTTTGGGTAATAGAAAATGAAGTCCTGGATCTTCCTTGCTGACTTGGGATATTTTAATATAAAGAATTGGGTAAAGAATAACACAGCACTGATTCTACATGACAATATCAGGAACTCAAGGGAATAAGCAGCCTGGTGTATGCTGAACAGACACAGCAGTAAGGATCACATTTGTGGAAAATACAGCTTTGATTTCAAGAATTACAATCCCAGGAGAAAAAAAACCAAGGCTGGTCTCATTCATAAAGAACCAAATGTAACACCAGATCTGGATAGAAATACCAAGATTCAGTGGAAAAGCAACCACAGCACTGGCTAGGTCCAGAGCCCTCCAGAACCACAGGTATAAGAAATACTGCACTAACAGGACATATTCTCTACCCCAGAAGCTGTAAACCAGACCTTTCTGCCTGCCTTGCTGACTTTTCACCATCATATCATGAAAGCAAGTTTTCCTTTTGTTCCCTCTGAAGGATATATACCCTGGCAAAAAAATGCCATGCAGATTTTATCTCCAGAATCTCCCCGCACCTTCCAGACAGTCTCCAAGAGGACAACACCAGGCATCAACAACACCCTAGAGCAACAAATTAGTCCAGTCCTGATGGCAGTAGTGAAAAAACACAGTTTATGGCCATAAAGGTAAACCCATTGACCCAGCATCTCTGCTTGTCTTTCTCAAGCCATGCTGATCTGTCATAATACTGCAGTACCACTGCTCTGCTTTGGCACCAACAAATCTACTGACAAGTCCTGGCTTTGCAATAACAGAAGGGTTGCAGCCCTGAAAAACATGGCCTGTATAGCACCTGCAGCTTGAGCTGGGAGAAGACAAAAGGACAAGCTGTACACTAAAACTCTGGGACAGGAATGACTGATGGGAAAGCGCAGCCACAATAACACCCTAGGATTAATGTATGCTAAGACCAATGAGCAACAGGCTGACCTTGCTATTTCCCACCACCAGTGTCTTAATCTGTCCTAGCTCTCTGGAGTCAGGCTTCAGCTGAGTCTAGACTAAAGGCTGTCCATCAGTAAAGGCTCTCCTGTGTTCACAGACACCACTGGACTGTGCAGCAGTAACTAATATTCAAGCTATTCATCACAGAGACTCTGGATAAAAAGGGGTTTATGCCCCTTTTTGCAATTCTCTCCTTCAGAGAAGGAAACCACGTACAATGGCAGACTCAAAGATACCAAACACTCATGATAAGTGTCATCTCAGATTTCTTGTCAAAACTGCACCACCTCTGGAGTCCTGGTATTTGCTGCAAGACCTAAGAGAAGAACAAACATAGCTCAAGACACACTTATTCACTGCAGTGTGACACTTCCTCCACTCCCAGACAGCACTGTGTGCTAGAAAAGGAGACAGTCTCCCCAGAGCCTGAATGCCATAAAGGGTATAGACAACTGAAAGAGTTCATTGGGTAAAGCAAATTCACTTTGATGAGCCCACTAATACAAACCCAAACGGAAGCTGTATGAGGAAAGGATGTAGTACCTCAAGCCATGATGTGCTACCAGTGGCCAGACATGGGTCGTGGGTTTATAAAATTGAATGCATGTACCCTGATAACATATCTTGGCTCAGCAGTAAGAGGCAGAGCGTGCTGTGGACAGGGAGGTAGGCTGCTTCCCTTCCAACAGGCCAGGCAGGAAGGACAGAGTTCTGTGGGGTAAGAGAGTTATGCCACACTCAGGTATCCTGACCACACTGTCCCAGGTGCATGGTTGTCCTGCAGAGGAAATTTAAGATGCCAATTTATATCTCCACTCTGCCTGGAGAAGTATGCAGGAACAGTGCCAAGCTCCTTGCTATGCACTGCACCTCTGCAGTTTCAGATACAATTAGGATCACCCTGGCTGGAAACATGGTGCAGAGGCACTGCTTCTTAAGCCCTTGAAGAAAAAACAGCAGACTGACTGCTAACACCTCTAGTGCAGAGCAAAGTCAGAGGCATTAAACTACTTCAAAAGCCACATAAGACATCTCCATTTCAGGCTATACCAGAATGAAAGTTAGATCAATAGTCCCAGAAGAGATGAGCTTTTGACCTCCTGGTTGGTTCCAATGTGTCTGCCAGAGTCCTTTTGACCAACCAGTAGGACAGCACTTTTCATGTCCCGCAGAACATTCTTCTCTGGTCAAGTTTGGGCAGTGACCACAGGAGCTGACAAAAAGGCAGGTTTATATATAGATACACATCCACAGAATTTCTAAAGGAGTCCAAGTCTTCATGGAAAACTTTTAGGGCTTGAATTAAAAAAGCAGAGAAGGGTCAAAATTGGTGTTGCCTATTAATGGGCACTCTGAATCTATAGCAAAATTGTGGCATAATGACCTGGACAAGCAGACCAGAGTCTTCTGGTCTTCCATTCCTTTCCCTATTTTCCACAAGTAAAGGGTTTACCTAAATTCCTTCCCCTGCTATCTTCCCTCCACCCCTTCAAACCACTACACTGATTTCTAATAACATTTGCCTTTGCCTGTCCAGGTGTCCAGTTTGAATTCAACTTTGTCCAAACAGAAGATAGCAAAATATAAAGTGCTAATGCAGTGCCTCACTTGCTCCTTTACAGCAAGCATTCTTCAAATATCATTCTTCCAATAGCCTATACAAATTCATTTAGGAAACGGACCTCTTTCTCCAAGATGAGTTTGGGGTGCCAGGTAGTTTGCAGGCCTGGCATAACAAACACATCTTGTATGAACGGGCATAACCAGAGAGTAATACCTAGGAACAAGAACATTAAATCAGAAAGTAGCACAGCCTAGAGGGAAGAAGTATATTGCTGGGATCTCTGCTGAGAGCTGCACTCATGTAGAAGAGGTGACCTGAGTTTCAGCACTGGAGCTGCAGCATCAGCTCTGCAGTGTGACACATGTCATGCACCAATCCCTGAGGGCATTCTGCATTTTGGTATGTACCAATGTCCTCCCTTAGCTCTAGCTACAACCCCACTGTGACAGATCTCCTCAAGGCCACAACCATGCTCAGGCAATTCCCAGCTATTCATAGAGGAGCTTCTATTCAAAGTAAAAGCACAATCAGCTTAAGAAATAGCCTGAGATTACTCGAGAGATCACAGCAGCCAGAAAGAGAGAAACCCTAATGTGTATTAGAATCAAGGGGCCCCATCCTGACCCAGAGCAGTGTAAGTTCAGAGTAAATCATAAGCAAGTCAGTGGAGCTAAATATCAGCATAAAAACTGTGAGGGTTAGAGCTTTTTTTACTGGCTTACTTCTGAACTAACAGGTCATCAGGTGTATTCCCCTGCTGACAGAATTGTTCCTAGGCTGGCAGGCAGGTAGCAAATGGACAGTTATTTTCATTATAAGCCCCTGTTTGTGGAGGTTTATAATTACTTGGATGAAGAAGAGCTCTCAGAGCTGAAACAGCCTGTTAATTTGTTGTCAGAGCCCTGAGCCAGATCCTACATAACTTACTCTGCCTTTACACATGCAAGAGTGGCAGGAAGGCAAAGAGGAAGGACTGAACAAAGAGTTCAAGATTTTTGCCTTTAGGTACCTCCTTCCTTTTTCTAAGAAATTCAGCACAGCCTCCCCCATCCCTGGATCTCTATTCTCAAAAAAAAAAAAGCAAAAATAATACCCTGGAGAGCACTAGGAAAAAGTAAGTTAGCTTTGCTGTAAAAACATTTGCAGATGTTGAGAACCAACCACTCAGCATCTCTATAGACTTCTGCCTATTGATGCTTTGAGAAAGGGTCTAAATGCAGCTGAAAAACTCCTCTGAAACATGGCTGCAGTTTATGCTCAGCTTTTATACAGCATTACAGCAACACTGCCTGGCTCTTCAGCCAAAATCCACAGCAGGATCAGTTTACTATCAGCTGTGTCCTCTCTCAGGCATCTCATATACTACACTGCCCACTCTTATATCAAGACTGCTTCACAGCCACAAAATGACAGTCCTAGCATAGTCAGACAGGATCCCAGCAATTCTCATGCTTGTTACAGAAGCATTAACTCTTCACCCTTCAACACAGCTGCAACAATGCAACGTAAACCCATAAGAAACAGGAAAGGGAGTGTTAAAGGGGACTGCTGAGGCAATACGTTATTAAAATAGTATTTTCACCCCCAGAGACTCAATTACCATTTCAGTCACAAGTGAGGAACTGGGTTTATTCCAAACCTCATTTTGTGTAATTTATTGTTCATTGTGACTGCAATACAAGTATTTTAGCAAGGCTTATAGTTTTGGGACTAAGCCCTGATTTTTAGGAAGTGAAGAGTTGACAATGCAAGGCTTAGAAGTTTTGGGATTCTTCATACTTGTCTCCAGGAGCACTTAGGGAAACAGCATCTTTTAACAAAGTGGGGAAAAAAAAAAAAAGTATTCTCAAACATCCATGCTAGAAATCGACATTTTCAATACAAAAGTTACACTGCTCTTCTGTTAGCTTAATTGCTATGTCCAGGGCTCTGAGAAAAGCCACACAAGTCACAAGACTTGCAGAAAAGTGGCAGAAGCTGGCAAGTTTGCCTCGAGTCAGCAAGACACAGCTTGAGGAGCTTGCATAACATCTGCTTCCAAGATGCTTCCAAAAGCACGTTATGCTGAACTGCAAGAAGCTACTGACCAGGGATTGAAACACCATCTCACTTCCATTTGGTCATGGCTGGGTCTGCCAAAGCTTTCAGAGCATCTTAACATGGCATAGAACAATCAGAGACACTGTTAAGATTTCAAACTCAGGGCTCATTCTTCCCGTACTGTGTCTTGAAGGGAAGAAAAGCAGTTATCTATGACAGTCAGCACCAGCCCAGGGGCTGTGACAAGCTTGAAGGTGACACAGGAAGCAACCATGAGCAACTTAATTCTCCTGTCTGCCCATCTATATAAGACAGCTTATGAAAATTACTGAGCCACTTTACATTCAATTGTTATTAAAGTATACACTAATAGGACTTTGAAAACAAAAAGCTGGACATAAGTACAAAGTATCAATGAGTCACCTAGAATAATTGTTTAAATATCTAGCATTAAATTGTGCTCAGTTGCCAGTCACAATGTTTTGATGCATACTTTTGCCTGCTCCTCAGTAAACACTGAAATGTTGTCTCAGTCCTCTCTGCATAGCCACCCCAATATTTACAGTAGTTAGTCCTGAGCAAGACATCCAATTCTCATGACTAAACTCCATCAAGTCACTCAAAAATAAGCATGATGCATGCTTTAGAAGGATCACAACTAAATGTAAATAAAAAGAAATAGCTTTTTGGAGCTTTTCAGAACCAGTCCTGCTTGCAGTCTGACCACCTCCAGGCCCGACCAGACCATGTGAGTGTTTAAAGTCACTAGGGAAACAACCCTGGGCTTGTTCCTCTATAGGGCTGTGCTACCCATCCATGCTCTGAAAGACTATGCTCAAAAATTTAAGTGCTACCAGCTCATCTAGTGCAGCCTCTCATCTCACAGTGCTTTCTAAGAATACCCTGAGTCCTCAAATCCAGTACCTGATCTATGCCAGCAGCCAAAGGTGGCTGCATCAGTCCCAACCTCTCTGCAGAGCAGACCTAAGGTAACCAGCAACATTGGGCAAACAAGGCTGCATGAACAGCTAAAGCTCTTGGCACATCACTTCTGGGGAGAAGGCAGGTCTTCCAAAGGGTTCAGGCAGACATCACTGTACCGCCCTTCCAGAGTTTTAATTTATTGTTAGGAAAAATAGTTTCCTGCTTTATGGTTAACCTTTTCCAGTGTTATTTCAAGTGTCAATTAATGATACACACCTACATGACATGAGACCAACAGCCTCCCCTTTCTATAGATGGAGAAAAAGGTATAAAAAAAAATTAGTCACACAAGAATTTCATTTCAGAGCTGAGAACAGAACTCTATCTCAAGGCAGAACATGCGCATCTGCCCGTTACCAGAGACAACATTCCTTTACCTTGAGACAATATTCCTTCGCTCTCTATCAGGATGTGCAAAATAAGGTCTGAGATCAAGAAAAGAAAATTTCAAGTGGAATAAGAAACTGTCCCACTAGTGAGCTATTTTCCCCACTATGCATGACTAGATTTCTTTTTTTTTTTTGGACCAGATTTAGTTTTAGCTCTCCTCCCAACTAGCAGTACTCTGACTCATATGGTTACAGAGCTGTGAGTTCAAGAAGGAAAGTATTACACCCAAAGTTTTTTTGGGTAGTTTTTTTTAGTGGCATATGAAGGGCATAGATTTACCCTGCATATTACCAGTAAATTTCCTTTCACAGGTGCCACCTCAAAACTAATTTTACATCACGCATATAGGCTGAACACCATGTGCTTCTAGGTGACTGCCTGCCACCCCTTTAGTAAATCTTCTGGTTTTGCCACCCAAATGCACTGCCCAAAACAAAAATCTGAGTATTGGCTCACATGGGTGGAGCACACATGGGTTTGCTCGTCTAATAAATTTGCTGCTCAAGGCATCGTTAAGTTTCATTCCAGTAGCTAGAACACAGCAAGAACTGTCTTCTTGGTTAACTTGCACTAAGTTGTCAACTTCTTCCATTTCTCCTCAAAAAGGTTCCTCTTAAAGATGCTAAGATATCCTTACTCAGAAGGATTTTTCCTCACACTTGTACAGACAGGCTCAAACTTGAAGTTAAGTACAAAGTAGGGACATTCAGTAATTCACCAGATCAGGAAGGGGACTAGCTTCCTGCCTTAGAATAATATTTTCAGAAGCTGCCTCAGATAGGAGGTGCTGCAGACAGACTCCCACACCTTCTATTTAAGTCTAGTGGAGTTCTGCCTGCTCAGAGCATCTGGAGAAGTCAGGTTCAAGGACTTGACATCCCCAGCTAGGTATTGAACCATGGCTTCTGAAAACAACCAGTAGCCTTTAAAAATAGAAGTTTGTCTTTGCTTTACTTTTTTTTTTTTTGACTGTGTGAAAAGTTATAAGCATGTGAAGTTTTGAAAAACAGTAACAGCTGACAGTTTTAGCATAGGGGAATGCTTTTGGGAACTTACAACTTCTTTCCCCCACTGGTTTTGCAGACTCTACAGCCCTGTATGACAGCATACTGTTCATAGAGCAAACACACAAGAACCCCACAACACTTACCTATCTCAAAGTTCAGTAAGGACTAAGCGAAGCTCAGGATGCTCTAAGATTCCCAACATGAAGATTATCAGGGTAACAAGGAAGAGTCCACACTAGCAAAGGCAGCATCCTCCCGATCTGCCAGCTATCAGGTGATGAATTCCAGCAATGACAAGGCAACCTGTCATTTTCACACAACAGTTAAGTCCAGGCAAGCCCCAACTTGCACGATATTGAGCATCAGCTTCTAAACTGGAGATACAGCTGGTTTCCTTTCCCTGGGTAAATTCTGACATGATCTGAGACATGCCATAAGGATCTCTTTTCCTAGTGAATATAAGGCTAGTGGGCAGTTACCAGAAGTCTGAGATCATCGCTAAAGAGTTAAGCTGAAGAATACAGTCAGACAGTGAGATCTGCAGAGAACAGCTAACTGCTGCAGGACGTAGAAAAGATATTAGACTTGTATTTATTTGAGCCAACCCTTATAACATTAAAGCAAGTAGTGAGAGGACAAATACATGCAGACACTGCTGCTGCAAACACTGAGATTCATGCTTTTTTTCCCCTTACAGCCATCCATGCTATGTTATAACTTAATTGTGTATCTCCTCCCAGCATTCCTCCTCCCACAAGTGTTTGCTCAGAGCTGTACAGATTTCTCTTAAGTGAAATTATTTTATCTTGTGGTCTGCTGTAACACATTATCTATACAGTGCTCCATATTTTCTTCCTTCCCCAATTAATCTGAGATGAAAATAGGTATTTTCTTCACTGAAGACAAAAGGCTTGGTGCCATTTGAAGGACTATTAAATATTTGACCACAATTTATTTCTCTAAACAGCAGAATCCTACTCCTGGCTCTTACACCATCCTCTGCAACCCTAAAGAAGCCAGTTCACAAGCAATGCCTACATTTTTAACATACAAATACACAACAGCATTTGGTCAGCTCACAGATCTATTTATCATACAACAATTAAGGCTCCATGATTTGCAATTACTCTCTGCCAGCACTCTGGGCATGTATCTCAAAGGAGAACAACAAAAAAAGAGAATCATATTTAAGGACCCCTTATGTGGCCAGAGCAGAGCAAGTTAGTGAGTGTATCTTCTTTTTTAAATTTAAATCTGCCACTGAAGTACTGCATTGATGCTCAGCATTACCCAGTACAGCAGACATCCTCAATCTATACATAACATAGCTATGATATTTAAAAGATTTAACCCCTCAGTTCTCTTCATAGCACTCAAGCTCACAAAGCATGTACTACAGCAGAAGCCTGAGCAACTTAAAAGCGCAAAGATTGTTGACAAAACAGTTTTTCCTGCAGTATCCGAACAGGCCAAGTATCTGCATCTCTGTATACATCCCTATAGGATCCTGCACTTCTAGATAGTTGCTAAATACTGCTGTTGGCCTCTGAAGGTATCTTGCTGGAGAAGCTTCCCATAACAAAGCAAGGTATACATATCAAATAAGGCATTCCCTCATCATATCTTGGAGGTGTAAGTACTTATCTCTAAACGGCTGGGGAAGGTTGACATATGAAGGTACTAAGTTGCTCCTCAGAGTTATACCTGAAGCCAAACTAAATCCTGTGGCTTCAAGATCTAGCTTTGCTTTTTCAGTATGTGACATTGCAAGGCAAAGACACAGTTGCAGCACATGCTGCCCAGCCCTTGCCTAGTTTTGTCAAGACAATTACTGTAGCACAAGTACCAAGCTTAATAGGTACTTATCCTTACCGCTGCCACAGGCATTGCAATGCTGCATTTTCCCTGCTCTTTTACCCATGCTGAAATTTCAGTTTGCTAGGAGAGGCAAGGTTAGCCCAACACAGTTGAGTTCAGGTCCATGCCTGCCTCCAGTTTTGTTCCAGACAACATACAAACATCAGTTAACTCAGCATATACCATCAGAGCCTGGTGACAGACTGCTAAGTACCCCTATTTGGTTTGGGACATAAAAACTCCCAAGAGAAAATGCTTTTGTGGTCATGCTCAAGTCTGGGGCTCAAGTAAACCCTGATACACCTCCCACAACTTTGGCACTGCTTAGCTCCCTTACATAAATTAGATGGTTTCACCTCCATTCAAGTCCTTCCACCTACTGTTCCCAGTCCTTAGTCACTGCCTCCCCAGCAGCCCCCTTAAACCATCTGTTCTCCAGAAGTCAGAGGTGCCTTGTTTTTTCCATGAGGAGCAATGCAGCTGTCCTAGCAGGGCTGATCACACACCACCACCACAAGGCACAGACATTTATGCAGCCACCTGAACACAGCCTGGTGCTTTTGGGTTTTCCTGTTTGTAAAGCAGAGATAATAATACTCCCACAAATCCAAAGATTTGTGTAACAGTGCTGAGATCTTAGGATTTAATAAAACCACACTTATATTTGTTCTTTTCACATGGCAAACTAAGAGTGGCATGAACATGGATGATTCTACAAACAGCTTTGTGAGCTGTCTTGTAAATCCCCTCTTGGTCCTTTGGGCTCTCTCAAGTCAAATTAGCACATACCACATGCTTTGTTCTTTTTATCAGACTAATTTTGCTGGTACTGATGCCTGCTCTAAGACCTTCTAATTGAAGAAAGATGGCAGCAGGGAAGTAACACCATAAGAATGGACTAAATGACCCCTGAGGTCCCTTCCAACCTAAGTTATCCTACGAGCCTGTAACCACACCAACAGGAAATGCCTGGAGCTGAGCCGACAAACCTTCCTTCCAGTTCTGGGGCCCAGGATAAACCAGTCTACAAAGAGATGTGTTACCTGTCTGGCTTCTACATGGCTTCTCTCGTCTCTTCAGTGATTATACCACCATCAGCCGGTATCCTAGTCACCATGCTGAGTCTCCGGCAGCAAAAGCACACATAGCAGCCACACTGACAGCTGGTATTATAAATACAGGCTCTGCACTGTTGGATAATCTGCTAACAGCACAGTAAGTGACACTGGAAGAGTAATTAGCAGCAACTAGTAAGCCATCACATTCAGGAGGAAAAAAAATAATATTTGTTTGGTAAGACATGTAACTAAACATTGATTGCAGTCAGCATCACTCCTCTGTGCTTCAAGGTTTCCAGCCCACGTGGGATTCAGTGCTACTGCAAGGTGCCAGCAGCAGCCCTAGACTGAAGGTCTGCACAGCCACAGGCTAGGTCTGGCAGTGGGGGCAAGTGTGCTGACCTGCCATGGGAACATGCCTTGATGACAATTTGAAAGGAGCCCTTCAGGTACTGAGCAGGGAAACCAGCCCTGGCAGGGCCTCCGGCCCCTCATCTGAAGCGTCCCCATCAAGCACATCAGTCTACCAACTGCACCAGCATTTGTTCTTGCACAAATTTTCATCCACTCAGAGAAACTCATCAGCACTCACATTCACTGTGCAGTGAGCAGCTGCTGAGCAATAGCTGCACCACCATCCTGGTATCAAGCTGGAGCAGTGACATATGTCATGTCCACACTGCAGCAATAATTGTATTTGCACACAGTAGGTCCACACACAATTTCTTCTTATGCCTATTCAGAGAAGAAAAGAGCCCCTATCACAATTACATTGAGGAACTGTGCTTATTCTGTATACTATTTCCATAGCTTCTTATCATGGTTTCCAATACCCACACAAAAAGAAAAGAGACTATACATTACAGCAGGGCCCCAACATTATTTTAACAGGATTGGGTTTTGCAGCATATACAGCTACATTCTGTGGTAAGAGGTCTTATGTTACCAGCCTCTAAACTAGCCAGCACTCAAGGGTATCAAATGGAGAAAGACCTCTTCCCTTTGACATTATTTTCCATTTCCACTCCTATTATTTCCTCTAAATGCTTTTCTACAGATAGGTGTCTCAGCTTTTGCTCAGGGGACCCTTCATTATTTCATTTTCTAAAAGTCACGGCACTATAACTTGCTGCTAGAGAGACAACTGATGAGAAACAGTGAGGTCACAAGTTCTCCTGGGACAGGGGTCATCAGAAAGACAGAAAACAATTTAATTCATTTGCTCTCCACCAGGCAGATAAAATCCCCAATTCTCAATTGGTGCCAGCAGAGACGCACCAAGGATTAATATATCCCCTTCTGTTTGCTCAGTCTAAAAGAGAGCGGCAGTGTACCCCAATACGCTCACTGTCCTTCAACAAACCCTCCTCTGGCCCGACAGCCATACATTATATATGACGCCACTGCAGCACTGACTGCATAGATCCTCTAAAAAGGATTTACGAGGTTAGGCTGCCAGTACTTAGAAAGCATGAAAACAGCAGAGCCAACAGGTGAACCTATTCTGCTCACATATTTTAGGAGACCTATTTTCCCCTTCTTAGAAAGCTACAGCACAGCAAGTTTTTCACTTTGGTGGTAGGAATCATTATTTTCTTCATGTGTCTATGGACAAACAAGTGGATCCTGGTCTATGACCTGAGGCTCAGTAAAATGTGTTCCTGCAATGTCCTTCCCTTGGCATGACTCCCAGCATCCCTGGAGGATACTGCATGGACTGTTGGAAGTTAGCTAGAAAGGCTTTGAGTGTATATCTATAGTGAAGGAAAATAAAAAGTCTTTTTCCAACCATACTTTCTTTGCATGAGATACAATCCCTGTGCCTCCTTCCTAGTCCACACAGCACACCCTGCACTCGCTGCTCAAGGCTACGCTCGCACAAGTCCAGAATTTTGGGCTACTTGCAGCTAAACAAGCAATTCATATACACCGCAGACCTTTCCAACAGTAGAAAAGCTTCATAAGCCATCCAGCAGCAAACAGCTTAAAAGAAAAAGTGCGGGTGGGGGAACAACATCCAATAGATGTCACAAATGCGGTTTGCTGAAAGAGAAAAACCCACACAAGCATCTGACCAGGTATCACAACAGTCACTGCTTTTAGGACAAGTCACCAGCAACTTGCATGCCCCTCATAGCATAAAAAAATACCTTGATAACTAAAACCTGTATACCTCTGAACACAATTCATTAATGAGGGCAGAAGCAGAGGAGCAACCCCCCTCCCCAGGTGTTGCATGCCTACGCTGGAGCAGATAACCAGGCAGCGCAGTCTGCAATTACTCAAGTTGCAGATGATGAATGCGAAGGTCACATGAAGGGAAGGCATCAGTATATTGCCTGTCACAAAATGGTAGCACCCAGGGATTTGAGCATATAGGAGAGAGATAACCCCGTCCTTCCTATAGCCTCCCCGCAGCTCCTGACATGGCATCCGCTATGGAGGACAGCGAGGCAGGGCTGGGGGAGGGGGACGGAGCAGATTAAACTTAACCACACACATGCACACCCCCGCCGCCTTCCCAGCGACAGCATCCACCTCCCGCAGCCCCGCGGAGGGGGCACCCCGGCCGGCAGCCCCGCACCGGGGGGGGGGCCGGTCCCACCGACATTTCAGCCCCCTCCCCGTTATGTAACAGCCGGGGCGCACCTCCCGGGGGGGGGAAGCTTCCACCGGCCCCGAAGGTGCGGCAGAGGCGGGGACCCCGCTGCGGAGACCCCCTTCGAGGTGGGGAGACTTTCCCCGCCTCTGCACCGCAGCGCCCGGGCATCCTGCAGCGCTGCCCCGCTACCGCGCTGCCCGCGCACCGCACAAGCGCCCAGCAGCTGCTGCCGAGCCGCGCTGCCCGCCGTGCATGCAGCCCCTGTGCCCCTGCATGCAGCAGCGCTGCCCGTGCATGCAGCCCCTGTGCCCGTGCACCCAGCCCCTGTGCCCCTGCATGCAGCAGCGCTGCCCGTGCATGCAGCCCCTGTGCCCGTGCACCCCGCTGCCCGTGCATGCAGCCCCTGTGCCCCTGCATGCAGCAGCCCCTGTGCCCCTGCATGCAGCAGCCCCTGTGCCCCTGCATGCAGCAGCCCCTGTGCCCCTGCATGCAGCAGCCCCTGTGCCCCTGCATGCAGCAGCCCCTGTGCCCCTGCATGCAGCAGCCCCTGTGCCCCTGCATGCAGCAGCCCCTGTGCCCCTGCATGCAGCAGCCCCTGTGCCCGTGCACCGCGCTGCCCATGCACCCAGCAGCTCTGCCCGCGCACCGCGCTGCCCGTGCCCCCCACAGCCCTGCCTGCGGCGGGGCTCCCCAGGGACCCCCCCCCCCCCCCCCTTACCTCCCGACGAAATTCTCCAGCACGGAGCTCTTGCCGGCGCTCTGCCCCCCCACCACGGCGATCTGCGGCAGGTCGAGGTTGGCGTTCTGCCCGATGGCGGCGAAGGCGTCCTGCAGCCGGTTGACCAGCGGGATGAGGTCCTCCATCCCGCGGTTCCCCATGGCTGCGGCGCGGCACCGGCTCCTCGCACAGGCGAGCTCACACTGCCTCTCCCCGCGCCCTCACCGGCGGGTAGCCCGGCTCTCGTCGCCGCCCCGGCCGGTGGGCACCGGCACCAGCCCGCGCCCCTCGCCCCGCTCGACGCCGCCCGCTCCCGCCCGGGCTGGGCTCGCCTCAGCCTGCCCCGCCGAGCCTGCAGACAGCGGCGCGCCGCCGCCAGGGGGCCTTAAGGGCGCCGGCGCCGCGCTGCATCCTGGGAGATGTAGTCCGGGCGGGCTGGGGCGCCTCGGGGGGGGCCGCCCGGCGGCAAAGCCCTCTGACACCCCCTCCTCTGAGGCCAGCGATGGCGCCAGGGTCTGCGCCCAGAGACGCTGGGAACGGGCCAGCTCGCTCCCCCAACGCCAGAGCAGCACAGGCTGTCCCCAGGCCTCGGGGGCTGTGTGGTGCCATGGCGGGCTGGCACCCCGGTATGGCCCAGCCGGCGCAGGTGTGCGGCCCAGCCGGCCTTCAGTCGGTCGGTGTGCCTGCCTGCTTCAGCCGCTACAGCCGCCCGCGAGCCTCTACAGCTCGGTCACTACCCCTGCAGGGTTCAGTCACTATGTCGATGCAGCACGGTCAACGTACAGGTATGATTTGGTCAATGTGCCCCTATGGCTTGGTTACCACACCCACGCAGTTTGGTCTTTACGCCCATAGAGTCCAGTCAATACCCCCCTGCACCTTGGTCACAGTACCTGTACGGGTGGCTGACACACCTGTATGGGAGGGCTTTGTACCAGGACAGCACTTGTGGAATTGCCAAAATACAAGAAATACTTGAACTGGATGCTGGTAAAAACACTATGGCACTTCTGCTGCTTTACTGTCGTTCAATCATGGATGAAAAACGCATCAATTTCTGTTTATGGCTGCAAAACAGTCCATGTTGTTGTTGCTATGTTTGTTTTACAGAAACACAAACAAGTATTTAATTTTATGTACTTAGATTTTGGGTTTAAAAATCATTTGCCTACAATAAAGAAGAAACTGTTTGATTTTAGGCTTTTAAAATAGCTGGGTTTTTAACAAGAATATAACTTGAGGCCGTATTTGATTTGAAAGTATAGCAGTGAAAACAAGTGTTCAGAAAAGAAACTGATGGCTAGCGGTGACTCAGGAGGATGGAGAATGCCGCATTTCAAACACCTCGCAGTTTGTGCTACCCAGTACTCTTGTTCACAGCTCAGAGAGAGCTGGGGGTGGTGGGGGAAAGGAATAATAAAAACTGCAACAGATTTTAAGCTGTATGTTTTGTTTTAAACAGCAACTTTTTAGTTATAACGATTCTAAGGAAGATTTCACAGATGTCCATCAAATGTAATCCATGCAAAAATACCTACCTGGGCGTACAGAGAAACTGGAACAACCACGCTGAGGGGTGAATTTGCCTCACTCTGGCAGTGAAGATGCCCAAGGAAAATGCTCTGAAAACATCACCAGCGTGCAGGTAAGAACACTGAAGGAAGGGAAGGGAGATGCTCCATCTGTATGGGTAACACCATTGCAGGGCATACGTGGGCTGTTTTGGGGGCTGTCAATGCTATTTTTTCCGCTCAGCAAATTGCCCAGCAAATCTCAAGAAATAAGCTTAAGAAACTCAATATAGACTGTGGACAAAAGTCTCTGAGCATCTGTGCAGCTATTCTGATCATTTATGTTGAAGGAACCTGGAGAAAAACCATTGTTTTTTTCTTCAAAAGTTGATAGCTGCTCCTTGTTAGAGGTCACCACAAAAAGAACAGTGAAGAGTATCAAAGACTTAAAGAACGTTGTCATCTTCCTCCCTGGATCAGAGCTGATGCTCAGGGAACTTCAGACCATGGAGATCTTTGAAGCTTTATTTGAGGAACCATAAGAAGAAAATTGTCCTTTTCCCAGAGGTTGCTGTAACCTGAAGTTCACCCACACAGTTCTAATTTCAATGTAGAAAAAGATTGCCCAGCTACATCACTGCAATCATCTCACATAACATGACAGCTGTACTAATAAGCCTTAATGGCCATGGCCAGCCTCACCTGGGGCCTTTCCCCACATCTGTGGGCCCAGGAGCTCTATTTAAGCTCAGCCCAGGGTAATCACTCCCTGATGAATTATGGAGATATGCTAGTCTCTGGCTCAGGTGCAGCCCTATATGCCTATGTGGTCTTTGATTATGACTTTAACTTGTAGGCTGACTCCTTGGCTCTGTTTTGTTGCTGTGGACGTGCCTAGAAATTGCTAGACCTGGTCCTAATCCTAGCCTGTAGGTTGGTATCTCTGCTTGACCTTAGACCTGCCTCATCATCTGGATTTTTTTGTTATACCTAGTCATTGCCTTTAGTCTGTCCTGCTTGCCTCCCTTAGGTGCTGTGGGGTTGGGCCCCAGCTGGCAATATGCCTGCTAGCTGTGGGATTTACAGTTTGGCTCCTGCTTCTCCTTCCCCGTGGGAACAGCTATGCTCTTGCTGCTCCTGACAACAGCATCAGCTGCTTAGCTAGTACGTAATATGACTTGACTTTGCTCCCCTTCTTGTCCCCCTACTCCACCCCATGAATTCACACCTGTCTTTAATACTTCTACAAAAGCAACTATATTTGATTGTGGCTATCAGCATTTTTACTAACAATAGAAACATCAACCTGTAAGTATTGTGTTCTATTCTCTGCTTGACATTCTAAGCAGGTATTTTGTTGTGGGTGAGCCTGCTTCAGTCCAGAAATAATAATTCAGGGTTATACCATTTTTCTGGAAAAGGTAAAATTAAAATAATACATTTGCTTTGAGACAGGTTTGTGAATATTGAAAGTACAGTATGTCAACGGCTGATATTCAAGACTATGGGGGGGAAATAGGGCTCATTGACAGTTAAGGAGCTGGTACAGCAGAAAGGCTTAAGTAAACCTCTTTGCAGGTATTCTTTCATATGTTTTCTGATTTTATTTTTCTGTGAAACTGGTACTTTGTTCTTAGGAAGTGTGGTCTGTGGGGGATGTCTAAGGGGGTCCTTAGTCTAACATGGTATTCTCAAAGGGCTCTGGAGGGACAGGAGAGAGCTAATAGGGTGCTCTCCTGGTAGACAAGAAAAGGGGTGGTGGAAGTGGTAAAAACCTGCAGAAATATTGGCAAACTTACACAGATTTCTCAGCAGATCAATATTGGTGTAAAACTGTAAGATGGACAAAATGTGCTCCTGCTTCCCCTGTCTTGCAGAGCTGCTTGTAAGCAAATGAGACCAAAGTGTATGCCTGCAGCGTTACCCCTACAAAAACTCATTAACATTGTGAAGTCTATCTAAACAGTTCTGCAGAAATTGTAATCGCACAGCCTGGAGTGACCCAAACTGAGTGTCAGAGACAGTGAGGCTTGGTTTTCAAGAAGCTTTAGAAACCTACACCTCCCACTGATGAAAAAGAGAACTGCAGGTACTCGGAATCACTCCTAAAGCCTTCCATTTTCCCTCCTGCAAGAAACTGAGTTGCAAGGATGTTAGCAGCAAACAGGCCTTTTGATTCTATACCTCCCACCCGTGATTTATGCCGCAGCATATAGCAGTTATAGGACGAAAAACAACTATGTGATCATCCTTCATGGGAAATACTGAAAAACTGCAATGCCTCTGAAATAAAAAGGAATTTTATAAACTGGAGTGGACAGGAAAAATCTATTTCTTTCTGCATTGGTAGAAAAACTTGAGGCATGAGCAAAGAAAAACAAGGAGGATGAGAGGTTCCCCCCCCCCCCCCCCCCCCAAGGTACTATAAATATTTCTGGCTGTACTTTAATATGAATCTGTAAAAATGCATGTGGGCATAACTATGTGTGTTTCTGTGGATGGCTATCAACATAATGACAGCTTTGTACACTGATTTTGTCACCTCATGCAAATAGAACTCCCAGTTTAGTTAGCATAATTAGAAATAGACGCTTGAGTGCTGGATTCTGTCCCTCATTCCTTGCCCTTGCAAAAATAACACATCTAGTCCTCAGCAAAAAAGAGGCAAAAAAGTGGAATACAATTAGTTTAAGATTCTCTTAGCCATCTGCAAACTGTTTCTGTTGACTCCAGGTAGAGCTGTGAACGTTTAGAACATTTCACAGTGGGTCATGAAGTCGATGCTCTTGGTCCTTTGGGTTCCTAAGAAATGTTTACAAATACAGGTAAGAATTTAAATTAAATGTTTACAAGCAGAGGTTAGAATATAAGTTCCACAAAGAATCAGGGCTAGGATTGTCACTGTCTCTGTCAATATAGAATACATTATACAGCTGACAAACAGTTAAAAAACTTAATTAAAACTAGTCTCTTAAATTTACATGACTATGTAAAACTGCCTATAGAGTAAGAAACAATTTAAGTATCTATGTTATAGGGACTTAAATGCTACTATAGTAGCAATGATACCATAGTAACATCATTGATCTCTTGTGGTATCAGTTGCTCAGAAAGAATAAGCTTCTCTACAGTTTTCCTATTCATTGGAAAAGCTGCCTGAAAGAAAAGCAGCCTTTAATTTTTTATTTTCAAATATAGAGCTTGTCTTTGTAGAATAACATAGTGAAATGCTTCCTCATTTTCTCTTCTGCTCTGAAACACGAAATTTGCTGAACTGGTCTGAGAATCTCTCCAAAAGAGGTAAAAAGGTAAATCTAGTGTATGAGACACTGGGTCAGGTGAATCTTTAGTGTGACTCCACAGAAGCCAGAATATACATAAGGAAAGAAATAAACTGAATGTTATAGTCCATTAAGAAAGGGAACTGGACATGGATGTGAGTTTAAATTAATATTTTAAGAGCAACAAAGCAGAGTTGTCTGTGCTTTCCACATCCAGTGAGATGATACAAAACAGTTCCTGGAATATATTTTACCTTGTGGGACTGAAAATCACTGATAGAAGGCTATGTGGCAAAATGGGTATAAACCCAGCATCTTAGTTTATATCCTGTGGGCCTGCCAATCAAGAAATGCTGGGAATAGGTTTCTAGAGCAATAGAACAAGGAGTGGGTGCAAATACCCCTTAATGCACAGATCATTGTGCTTTGAAATGTTGTGTGCTACTGCTTTCTCATGTGTGAACACAGTCTTCCTCCAGACAAAATAGACATGAAAAACAATGTAACTCCAGTAATTAATATCAGCTGTTGAGAGCAGGTCTGGTGAAACTTGACCCATTCTTTCAATGGACAGGCCCCAAAAGCAGGAGGGAAAAGTACTTGGCAACTCCATATGCCTTTTTCTCCAAGGAGTTTGGGGGGTTTAAAGACATGATGGTGAGAACTAGTTATATCCTAGTGAAATGGATGAGTAATAACACCATCCTTGCAGATTGCAGAGGAAATTGCGGGCACTACAGTATCTTGGTGCTGTCATAGGCACGGAGAAACGTGGATTTTCGAAAGCTCTGTGGCTTCACCAAGGGTTGTATACCAAGTCTTTTTCAAAGACAAAAATCAAAACATAAAACTGCACAGTCCAGTCACGTGCTGGAAACTAGAAATCTCTGGTTATCTGCACATCCAATCTGGTCCCTGGAACAAATTCATACAGCCCAGCAAAAACTTGCCTATATAGTGCAGTCCAGCTCCTGAATAAAAAGCATTCATGTAGTCTGTCCTCTTATCTGCCAAGAAATTTCATAACCCTGATCTAATCATACAGAGATGTACTGCAGGTTGCCTTATAGTGGTGATCCGACAACTCTGCTGATGATAGTCTCAGTACTGCAGGATACTTTTAGGGTCAGTTCCCTGCCTTGACCTTCTAATTCTTATTCTGCCTCATTCACTCCCGTTGTCCATGAGACGTAATCTTTGTGTAACCACGCCTGAGCCTAGTGGATACCTAAGCTATTACTGAGTAATAATGTTGTAGTCTGTATTGTAGCACTATGTTTTTAAGGTTCTGTGTATTCTCACGTAATGACATGTACTTACCACTGCATACTGAACAGGAAGTTGCTTGATAATTGAAAGGGGGATGTTCCTTGCAGGAAACAACAACAGTCAGGAGATGAGAGGTCAAGGTCTGTGTACCGATGCTCAGTGGGCACTGACAGTAAGTACCCTTTGGCTGTCAGCTTGAGACACGCTGTTTTATTGCCTGTAATGAAAGGAAGGATCCTAGCCCAATTTCCTGCACTGTTACCTTACAGCTCTGTATGACTTTCAAACCAAATGGTGTGATTAGCTGAATCTGGAACCTTCTCCTTTGGATTCAGTTAAACCGTCTCTGGTAGCTATGATGTTTGTATCTGGCACATAAAGGCATCTCTGAAGATCAACCTTTGGATCGTAGGTTGATAAAGCGGCAGGTGTATTCACTTCCTACAGCCCTAATCCTGACTTGTGTTGTGCGTGCACAGGACTAAATCCATGTCCAGATCTGTGTTCAATGCAGTAGTGTATCTGTGCATTGAACTGTAGGCTTATGTTCATAAACTCTTACTGAGGGCTGTTTATTTAATAATTTGCATACAGGACCTCACAGAAGCAAGCCCAGGCTTTGAGGTGAGCTTCTAGACTATGTCAGAATATAATATCTAACAGTAAAAAAAAAAATGTAGACTTAGTTACTAACATATCTCATTAACATGCTGCTTTGTAGATTTCTGGATCTTACATACAAAGAATACTTAAAAGCAGTTTAGTTGTAGAAATAAGGAGACATCAATTTCAGATGTAAGGTTATTTCTACCAGCTGAATTCTGTCTTTTGCATGTCTGGCTAATATATGGACATTTGTAGGATCATAAAATTAACCCTCTCCCCCACCACTGCAAACTAGCCAAGCTGGTAGCTGCTGTAATAGCATCATTATGGAAGCAAAGAAGATGGATTATGCAAAATTATTTGAAAAAGACTCAACATGTTTTCTGCTCCATGTACGTATTCCCTGGGATGATACTTAAACTTTAATGCTTTAACAGGAGAGTGTTTTCTGTGTGTGCAGACAGCTGTGACTGGATAAAGGACTCTGGGCAGTAACGTAGCCAGTCATTGATAAATACGGATGGTCATCTCCAAATTGATTATTGTAAAATCAGGATGGTATAAAAAGGCCCAAAGGAAAAATCAACATATGCTGCTGTGTTGAAAATTATTAATGCTAACTGTGTATCACCGGTAACTGTATTCAGCTTACAATACTTGCAGCTAAAAATCAGTTCTGAGGCCTTTAATGAATCAAGTAGTCTTTATTGGCATGAATAGTAAGACTATAAAGTAAATTATTTCAGGATGGATTCTCTGGAATGGCAAAGAGCAGAAATGCATCTTTACCCTTGCTAGGTGTAATATAAGAAGAAATGATAGTCACAGTATTTTTTTCATACAGAGGCCATGCGTACTGAACACCTTTAAAATTAATTCACTTACAGAAAACAGGTGCTGCAGGAAAGGTTTTGCTGCGAACTCACCGAAAAAAAAAAAGAAAAAGGGACCTGCTAGGAAAGTCACCTCAGTCTACAGCAGAGAGTAATACTGCAAAAGCCCCTGTTTGTTTTCTTCCAGGTTCTCATGGCAGGCTTGCCAAAATGTGACCACAGCAAATGGCCAGAGGCTGTCGGTTTTTTCCATCTCCTCGGCGAGAGATGGTTACCAAAGATTCCCCTGGACTATTAAAAAAAAAAAAAAAAGACAACAAAGAGCAGAAAACCCACGCTGTTGGATGCCATCTGCTCCCCCTCTTCAGCCGTTGATTCCATTCCCCCCGGACAGATGGTGCCCATCCCCTCCCAGCCCTCTCCAGGGACAGGGGACCCCGCTCCCGCTTCTGCGCGGGGGATGAGAAATGGAGGTGCCGCAAGCCGGGGCCACCTGAGAGGAGGCTGCGGGGCCGATCCGAGCCCTGCGGGGGCGGCCGGCTCCTCCAGCCCTGCCGAAGGAGCTGCCTCCTGCCTGGGCTGGGCCGGGGAGCGGGGCCGGGCGGCTGGTGATTGTCCCCGGCGGGAAGATGGAGGCGGCTGGCGGGGAGCGGTGAGCGCCGCGGGCTGCGCCGTGAGTGCCGGCGGGGCGGGGAAGGGGAGAAAGGGGTCGCGGCGGCCGGCCCGCTCCGGCCCCGCTGCGGGGAGCGGGGCGGTCCGCGGGCGGGGGAGGGTGGGAGCGGGTTTTGGGAGGTGGGGTTTGGAAACCTCCTCCACAGGCTGCTGCTTGCGATGACCCCGGGGGGAAGGAGGAGGAGGAGGAGGCGGGGGGGATCGGCTCAGTGAATGAATGGGCGGCAGCGGCGGCGGCTCCCCTGCTCAATGGCTGCTGGGCTGATACGCGCCAGCCCCGCAGCCGGTGCCTCCCTCGCCCTCCCGTGTTTTGTCTCAGGCTCGCCCCGCTCGGGGCTCCCCAGACATGTTCAACCAGCAGCAGTTCCAGCAGCAGCTGCTGCAGCTCCAGCACCTCCTCCAGCAGCAGCAGCAGCACCACCACCACCCCCCGGCGCAGCAGGGAGGCCGGTAAGCGCCGCTACGCGAGGCCGGGGATCTCGGGCCTGTCCCGGGGACCGCTCTTCGCCTCCGTCCCTCCTCGCCCCGCGAAAGCCGCGGCGGGGCTGGCTGCGGGCCTGCCCTCCCCCGGCGGGGAAGGCGACAAAGGGAGGCGGGGGCCGGCGGGCGGGGGCGTGGGGGGCGCAGGCCTCGGGCGGGGTAGAGCCGGGGGGCTGGAGGCCTCGAGGGGCGGCCGGGGAGGAGGGGGCCGCGGGGCGCCATGCCTGAGGGAGGCCGGAGGGCTGTGGGGCGGGGGCCTGTGTGGGGCGGCACACCCCGCTGTGGGGAGGGGGACGGGCGGGTCGGGGGCCGCGGGTGCTGCCGGAGCCGATGGACTCCTTCCTCCGGCGCGCCGGAGATGGGGCTCCGCTCGCCGGGTCGCTCCCGCCGCCGAGTCCCCGAGAGGGCGTAGGGGGACCCGGGGCAGAGCGGGTAGGAGCGGGTGCTCCGGAGCCCCGCGTCTCCCTCAGCCGCCGAGGGCCCGGGCGGGCGCCGGGCTGAGGCAGCGAGGAGGGGGCTCGGCGGAAGACGCCTTCTCCCGCAGAAACGCTCCTAGGCACCTGACTGAGCCGCCCTAAACGGAGACAAACGCTTCATTTTATTATTGAACTTCGCTTATTATTTGTTTATTTTCCTCCTCTGGCTGGGTCTCCTGGCCTGGGTGAGATTATTGAACTTATTTCTGCAGTGGCACCAGCGCTGAGGATGTGACTGAGCACTGTGGGGGGCGGGGGGGGATGGAGAAAATAATGTTCCGTGTGTTAAAAGACAAATGACATCTGCCAGAAATAAAAAGACAAATAGCCGGGGTTTTCCTAAAAAATACAAGAGAGAAATTAACTGTCTGAGATAGGAGTAGTAGTCCCTGATGAGCTGAGATTTGTGGAACTAACACAAATTCTTTGAAATGATGCATTTATTTGCAGTTACTGTTCTCTGTAAAGCCTCTGGAAAGTCAAAGCGATGGGATGTGAATTTAAAAAGGAGGTTAATTCCTTATTTTATAAATTATAATAATTATAAGGCATAAGTCTCTGGGGTAAATGTGGGAATCCTTCTGTTCTGCTAGAAATACGGATCTGTATAAATCTTTGGTTACCGTTTTCGTATGTCTTGTACTATAAACAAAGCTGCCCTTAAAATGCCAGTATGGGACTGTCTCCGAGATAGCATGGATGTATCTTACACCTTTAAAAGTATGATTTTTCTGGTATAAATATATCAGCTCTGAGACTGGAACAATCTAGAGCAGCTAACGTGAAGATGAACTGCTGTAAATGCTGTTAAGAGGGTTGGGTTTTTTGTTAGCGTGGATATTTTGATCCATGTTTGTACCTCTTTACAGCCCTAGCAGATATAGCTGTGTCAGCAGTCGTGCTTAGAGGTGGGCCTGACCTTGCAATCGCCTGAAGAAGTGCCTGCCAGTTTCTTCAGACTTTTCTCTCGTGTCTGCTCCACCCTCCTTAGGACTGGAGAGTCCTTCTCCGCTCGGTTCTTCCTCCTTGTGTTTTAAATATGAAGGCCGTGCTTTATTTTTCCATCCGGTTCTTGCAGTTAGGGGGCACCATTTACAGTTATGGCCTCTCTGGCTCCGTGTGGGAGGCATCGATTTTGGAAAAATGTGCTTTAAGCTACTGAGAAAACTCCCTGGTTTTTAGAACTACTTTTTTGTTGTTGTGTTATATGTAGCTGCTGATCTAGATCGCTCATTTCTACTGATGAGTGCTGCATAGTTCTGTAGAACTGCAGTCAGCTCCTGCGCTTTTTTTGTGCTGCTTGACAGGCTTTATGTGGGCTTGGTGCTAAGGAGTTCTCTCTGACCTCAAATTCCTTGATAGACAATCTGTCAGCTTTGGAAATTCCAGGAGAGTGGAAGAAAGAAGATACAGTGCTGGTGTATAGTATCTTTTCATGCATGTATATCAGCATTTCAGCTGTTTTTTGCTCCTCCGTTTTATACTTGTTAGGTGTCTGGAACTGAAGGGCACAGTTTTTATTGGGTTCTTATGATTAATGCCTTCTTTTCCAGGGGTTTGCCACCACCGCAACAGCAACAGATGCTGAGCTTACGGGCAACAAATCAACCATCGCTGCTCAATGCCAATCCTATGCTTCAGCGGGCCTTACTCATGCAGCAGATGCAAGGTACTGTCGTTATGGGAGACG